>NC_067234.1:13850321-14215321 GCF_019924925.1 Ctenopharyngodon idella
AAAAATATTAAGAAGCACAGTTGTTTTCAACATCAATAATAAATGTTTCTTGAGCAGCAAATCAGTCTATTAGAATGATTTCTGAAATAATGATGCTGAAAATTCAGCTTTGCCATCAATATATAGAGTTAAAATAGATCAAAACAGTTATTTTAAATTGTAAAAATATTTCACAATATTACTGTTAATATTGTATTTTTAATTAAATGAATGCAGCCTTGATAAACATAAAAGACATGAATGGTAGAATATTTCAAAGAAGATGCATGGAGTAACCAAAGAAACATGGTGTAACCATTGTACCATCTCTGAACAAAGAAACATAGTAATATTTTTTATTAGTTTTACCTCATTTTCTGGAATAAATGAGCTTGGTCCTGTTGATATGTGTCTTGACATCTTCATTCCTTTTGCCTGAGGAACAACAAGAACATTTATGATGAATATGATGAAAATATCCTGACAATATGATTGAATTAAACTTTTTTTTTAATTGAAGTGTGTATTTTTATGTTAAAATACATTCTACAATTTTTAGGTTAATATGCAGTGCTAACTAGGTAAGCCATCTGTAGCTTAATTCCGCACAGCAACAGTCGCTCAACCAATGGCGTGTGTTTGGGGGCGGGTCTATCGGTTTATTCAACCAGTGGCAGGCAGGTGAAAACTTGTTTGAAAGCAGTCATTATTTTAGAGACACTACTGCCTCAGAAATTGCCTAACAAGCATAAAATGAAGGAAAATCTTAGATAGATAGATTTTATGTTAAAATACTTTCTCCAATTTCAGGTTAATATGCCGAGACAACTATAAGTAAGCCATCTGTAGCTTGATAGAGTACCTCAGGGATGACGTGTTTTTGTAGGCCAACCTGGAAGTTAGCCTATGCATTTTTCCCATAGACTTTTGGAAAATCGCAAAAAATAAGCTCTGTGTTTAACAAAGGGTTATGACACTTACACGTTTTGTCTATCAAGATAATCTTTACAAGTTAACACAACATTTATACATTTTGAAGCCTAAATAAAGTGGTCAGATATAAAAAGCTAACAGTAGGCTATAAACGGACTACAGCACACCATGGTCGCGGATCAACGTCACCACCACCAAGCTTCCTCAAACTTTATTTAAAAAACAACTTTATTTAAAAACATGCTCGCTGATTATGATCTGTGCTGTGTATGAATACTTATCCACTTTTCCATGAGAAATGTCCTGTTTGTCATGATGACGTCTAAAGTCCCCGCCAAAGGAAGTAGTCCCTTTTAGCAATTTGTTAGCAACCGCCGTTTTTAAGACACAATAAAGGTTTAAAAAAAATCACAAGCAGGTTATAAATGGTGTGTTTTATGTTATAGATCAAAACGTGAAAATATTTAGAGGCTTTGTTAACCACAGACCTTATTTCAGGTGATTTAGCAAAAACCCATTCAAAAAACCCATTGACTTCGGGGCGATGGAACCGGAAGTCCTAAAATGCTAACTCGTTTCCGGGTTTTGCCTACAAAAACACGTCATCCCTGAGGTACTCTATGTGTCGAGGCTTTGAAACAATCTGACACCCATCTCCACGGTGACCCCTAGTGGTCAGAACAGTGTAAATGCAACAAAACTCAGGCCAAACATGCATAAAAATACCTTTTACAAATGTATTGCAAAAGTTTTATTGAAAGTAAAATCTATCAAATGCAATTAACTAGTCATCTAATAAGATTAAATACAGAGTGTCTGTATAATATGTGCTTTTATCAATTTTCAGGGCTTAATTGTTTCTCTGTTCCATGGCTCAAGCTAAACAGGCAAATAAGAGATTAATATCTACCATTATTCATTTTAATTATTCTAATGTCTAATTAAAACATATACAAATGTATAAAACTGATCAGAGATCAGGTAAAACCATAGGGCAGTGGTTGGCAATAGGCGGCCCACGGGCCAAAACTGGCCCGCCAGCAATAATATCTGGCCTGCGCCCACAGACAGATTATTTTGATAGTGGCTGGTTCTGAAATAGATCTTCGTCTCGTGGTGCCGTCTATTATCACCACCTATTATCACCGTGTCTACAGCAGACGTGACTTTTTTCGCGTTGCGTTGCGTTGCGCTGCAACAGCTCAAAGCTGTCTACACTGAACGCAACAAACCGACCGTTCGTTGCAAGCTGTCGGGAATGTGTTGTCTCGCGGCGCACCGTGCCGCATCCAGTATAGTCAATATCACTGATTAAAATGGGTTTTATTATTATTTGAAGCGTCGCATCGCGCCACTCACGTCCAGTGTAGACACAGTGTTATATTCTTTGAAAACAGCGACAACTTTGTTGCAGATAAGACACACCGGCTTTGCATTCACAAAGCTAGGTAGGATGAACGCATAGTTGTCTTTCCATTCTTCTTTGTACACCTTTCCTCTTTAAACTCTTTGAATGTGCCATTTTCTCTCACCAGCTAGCTTAAATGTTAACATCACTTTGCACACGACGTAATAGCGTACCTCCAGCACGCAAACAATTAAAAATAAATGCAGTTTAGTACGTGAGGATGCCAAGGAAAAATTCTGAGTGTAAAAGTAGGCTACATCAAATAAGTATTATAATAAGTTAGGCTCCATTGTGTAACAAGCAAATTAAAATGATACATATTTAGGATATTATTCACCACATGGAAAGAGGAGATAAAACATAGTTAGTTAAGAGCATGACTCAAACAAGCCATTAATGGGCTTATTCAAGTCCTATTTTATTTTTATTTTAAGTCCTCTTAGTTATTTTTTATCCATTCTGCATCTCTCACATATGTGTGTTTTAGCAAGGCGGTCTGTGTTGCAAGTTGGTGAATGAAGATACTTGCCAGGTTACGTGTCACTACTCTGCTTTATTAATTTATCCAGTGTAAAACTGGCTTTTTGTTAATGACTGTCCTACTACAGGATTTAACACGGAGTAACAGCTCACTACCAGTTACAAAAGACACTGTAACAGTCTGTCTCAATTAATTTAAATTATCCTTTGACTATGTTCTGGCCCACCATCTAGTGGCGAGGATTTTTTGGCCCGATGCCAAACTTAATTGCCGACCCCTGCCATAGGGTAAGGCCTACAGACACTTGTTCAATTGTTCTCAGTGAATCTGCATGATTCATGGGTTCACTTTATCATCGCCCTCTACCGGTGAACCATTGAAATTTCGAACTGTTTTGAAACGTTTCGAAATAGTGATGTAATGAAGCCTCGTTTACTGAAATCATGACTTTGCCAGTTTGAGACATGCTCCGAATCGCTGATTCGAAATAAAAGATTCATAAAGCTTCAGAGGTTCATGAAGTAGTGTTTCGAAATCGGCCATCACTAGTAATATATTGTATTTTAAAGTGCGCAACCTTGATTTTTCAGGTTGATTTTGAGTCTCCTTGCTGAGGTTTATTTTGAAAGTCTCTCCTTTGTTCCTGTTAGAGTGAAAGGTAAGGAGTTCCACGAAAGCTGTGTTTGTTTTATCTATGTGTGTGTATGTTCGCCAAACTGGCTATAATGCCAAGGGTGTAAGGGTCACTTCAGTTCAGTGGCCCGAGGCCTGGACACACCAAATCTCTTTCTCTGTCATTCTCACCCTCCCTTGCACTTTATCTATCCTTCCTTCCTTCTCTTCATGGTTTGTGTTTGTTCAGGATTTCCCACCCCTTACCCCTAACCACCACAAATACACAAACGGTGTTGTATTTGCGGTCAGAAGTGTTTTGCCTCCACTCTGCGGCCTTGATGTAAACTAGTGCTGTTTATAAAACACTAACCAAGAGCTACCAAGATTCTGCACACCCAGACACACACATTTAGCACTAAATCTGATGCACAAGGTGCTCAAACATGTGATTTTTTCTCTATTTGCAGTCAAGTTGTTTTTCCAACGATGCAAAAACTGTGAGAGGAAAGACTGAGCGACACAAAGACAAGGAGAGTTTTGTTTTGGGGCTTGTTGGTTTCTTACTTCTACTGCTCTGTTGAAAGACAACAAGACTCTACATATAAAATAAAGAGGGTAAATAGACTGTGCAAAGAAAGAGGGCAAGTGGCAAACAGAGGGAGGGCAGAGGCGGGAAAAAAAATACAGAAAAGGCTTTTGAAAAAGAGGTCTCCAGCATTAACCAACTCAAATGAAACACATTCACAGTGTGTGCACACTATTGTTGTTATTGTTAACTAAAACTATAAAAATCGTTTTGGTTCAGTAGTGTACATTTTAATTAAGTAAAGGATATGAGTCTTCTTGTGTGAGAGTAAGTACTATTCATCACAAGAAGCCTTTCTCTCATCTGTGTTACATAATCAAAGTCAAACATATAAAGCAAGAGAGAACAGATATGGATAAGACAGAAGGAGAGCCACAGGATATGTGAAACTAATTTGTTCTATGTGCTTAACGTAATGCTTGTGTGTATTTGCAATGAGGCTGCACTGATTGGCCATCCCGACTTGTTTGACACACACGGAAACATTGACACAGCACTGTGACCATTGTGACCTGCACCATGAAATCGCATCACCGCTCCTGGCCAATCAAAGCACAGCATACTATCAGCACTGATAATACTTGAGACTGTCATTCTGTGGCACCATGGTAACGATTCTGTTGTCATGACAGCAGCATGAGTGTCCACGGATAGAGACAGCGTCTTCCTCAAACAGTCTGGGACAGCATCCAGGTTTTAAAAAAATATCTCTTTAATAAGAATAATAAGAAAGTTAATCAAAAAGTAAATTCTATGATTTTAACATTAGAAGCGATGTCAAAAAATACCTCTGAGATTTTAATCTACGCATATGAATACATTTTAATCTATGCACTTGAATAAATACAAAAAATACTGAAAGGCTACTGACAAAGAATCAAATATCAATTTATCATAACAAAAATGTCAAATCTTGCATCAGATTCTGCATTCAATTAAAGTGTAGAAAGAACTACTCATTGGTAAAAGTAAAAATTTGAATATTAATTAAAAAGCTTGAGGCCTTACAAAAGTTGACCATAGTAAGCCAAATACTATAGTTTTACTTTACTAATGTCTTTTTGCCATCTTTTTTGAAGAAACTGTACTAACAACACTTAACAAATTTTAGTAACTAGTAGGAGTGTAACGGCACTTGTATTCGTCCCGAACCGTCACGGCACAGACGTTTTGGTAGGTCAGACGACGAATTCAGTCAGTCACAGGTGATCCACACACGGTAATGCAATGCTGTTTGCTAACAGCCACAACTGGGGGAAAAGTGCAGAAGAAGAAGAAAAGACGATCTATGCATAGATATGTTTACGTGTAATCTCTCAACCAGTGTTTCAACTGCGGAAAGACATCAATAAAACAACATGAGAATACGCTGCATTACCTCAGGCAAGTCATTTATTGTCCACAGCATGTTAGTTCACTAGAGAAATAAACTCTAGAGGGGAGCATTTCACTAAATATATGCACTACATTAGTTTATATATTAATTATATTTACTTTACCTGTTAGTAATGCCTTAATTTTTTAATGTTTAAATAAATTTGTCATGAAAACAAGTTGATAGTAATTTTTATGTAAGAAAATGTTAATTACAATTGAATTAATTTAAAGAGACACAATTTGTTCAGTAAACCACTGTTTAATAAAAAAGAAGAAAAAAGAAGCAATTTTATGTTTAGTTTTCTCCCCCTGCTGCAGTGGCGTGCACAGACCTCCGCGAGGGCAGGGGCGCAATCGCATTCCGGGGGAGGGGAAGGGGGTGTATGGGGGTGTTTTGGGTTTCTCCCTCAGCCGAAATCGCATTCCGCAAAGGGCACTTTCACTTTCGAGATCAAAGGGGCAGGGGCTCAAGCCCCCCCCCCCGTGCACGCCACTGCCCTGCTGTACCGCACCCGTACTGAACCATGACTTCAATAACGAGGTACGTACTAAACTGTCATGTTTGTGTACCGTTACACCACTAGTAACTAGTATTTTGTCAGAAAATATGAGCACTCTTTTTTTCTTTTACTATTAAAGGTGCAGTATGTAGGATTTCTGTCCGCTAGAGGTCACTAGAGGCCTATTCAAAACAACGGTGTAGCTTGATGACGCCAAGTTTGAGCGTGGAATCTTGGGACATGTGGTCTTCACCTCAACGGACGGTGCAAAAGAATAGGGATAGGACTCGGGAAGAAATCATGTTCATAGATGCGATTACTAACGTTACTGTAGTATGAAGCAGAGCAGGACCGAGTGTTGTGGGAGCTGAACGAGGCCGCTGGAGCGATTGCGCAACACGACGCCTCACGAGCAGCGGAACTTTTATTATGCCACAGTCGCCGGCGCTGCTTCTGCTTTTCCGGTCATGAGTATGAGGTAACGCAGCTCTGTTTATCATATTAGATACATTTGAGTGTTGAAAATGATGTTATAACGTTATTCTGTGCGTTCGCTCGGCGGCTGCTGTGAGACACTGTTGCACACTGCAGTAAGATAGATCGATTTTAGAAAATCATATTAAATGCTGGATGGTTTGTGTTGATAAATGGCATGCAATTCATTTTAAAACGTATTGTATAATGGAGAAAATTCTGTATTACTGTTACTAAAAATAAAGCTGCATCTGATTATGCTATGTTAGCTACTTCACAAAATAGTGTTTTTCTCTGAGGCATGGTAAAGCATGGTACTCTCAAAAAATCAAGAAAATTAGATTTAAACAATAAGACTAAATGTGTTGAGCTATATAACAATAGTTAGTTTTCTGTCTATAAACGTAACTAAACAGTTGTTCCCTTGTCTATTAAAACATGTAATATATTAAAGCGTCTTTGGTGTTTCCATGGTTTCTACAAAATAAAACCGGAAACCGAGGGTAACGTGGGTATGACGCAATTGACAGGCGACTCCTCACACGTCCTAAATATATAACACTGGCCTAGTGGTTTTTGGATATTTTACTGCAAAAATCTTACATATTGCGCCTTTAAGGCCCGTTCAAGAATGATAATTATAAGGATAACTATAACAATAACTATATTAACATCCACACCAACGGACGATAACATTCTGTTTATTCTAAGCGCGTGCTGCAGTTTTGTCGTCTGCCATTTTAAATGCTCGAGCTCTTTAAAGCAGGATGGATTCTGATTGGCTGTCAATGTTTTTATCGTTCATCAGCTGAAGAAAATCGTTCTGAAAGTGATTCCAACGATATCGTTCCTCTGAGTCATTATTGTTATATTTGTGGTGTGGACTAATCTTTTATATTTAAAATGATTTTTAGAACTATACCTCTATTGTTAACATTAAAGTCATCATTTGGCTGCACAATGTTCATGTTACTTTTACAATCATAGTATTACCACTTTTACATATAATAAGCACAGTACTATGATTTCATGGCTTTAACTATTTTTTTCAAGGTTACATAAAACCCACTATACTGCAAATCTGAGGTTACCACCCAAACAATTTTCATTTGGTTGCAGTGCTCATTTTTACAAGTGTGGTTTTTATGGTTGTACTGTATGTACAGGTCATTTCATAAAAGTCAAGGTTGGGGTTTTAAGCATCAAACAGCCACTCCTTGATCTACTTAAGTCTGGTTAAAATGCTCAAATGGACTCTGGATTACAGTGGAGGTGTCTGAACAGTCAGTACTCTCGCCCGGGTTTTATGTATTAAAGGATGCTATTGTTGCTTTTGCCCAATCAAAGCTTTTGAGTCGAAATGGCTGTCCTGGAATCCTATATGCTTCCTTCCCTTCCAAGACCTAGCGCTCTGCCTTCAGCCGAAGATGCGAGAAGCATAAGTGTGTTTAAAAGAGAGAAGAGGGAGAAAAAAAGTAGGTCTGTCAGCACAGCCTGATTGTGTCTTCTGTGTTCTGGGGTAAAGTGCAGAAATCTTTTTCTCCATGACAGCATAGGTAAAACACACAAAAACACACCAATACACTACTTACATAAGACTGCTTTGTGCTTAGTTTAAACAAATGAGTCCTACCCTAACTGAGTTTGAAGAGAGAGAGATATAAAATGACTACATGGATAAAATATGGAAGAGGAAGGGTCAGAGAGAGAGAGAAAGAGAGTGAGAGAGTTGTGTGATGTAACATTCTGGCGCACTAGGCCACTAATGAGTCTCCATCCAGATATGTTAACAAATATCAGTGTCTTAGTGAGGATTAGGATTAGGTTTGATCTCAAAGATGATCAACAACAACAGTTCAACAACAGTTCAAATACGCAGTATCATAACTACACATTACCGCATTGACATCCCTATATCTATGGGACTGAACCATATAGGGCCTTAAAAATTCCAGAGAATATTCCAAAAGAAAAGATTCATAAGAACAAGAATCTAAAATGACATTAAGAATCTAAAAGGATAGTAAGATATCTTTAATACTTCTTGAGTTACAGGCATGCAAATATGATGCAAAAAAAATAAAAAACACAAGTGCTTTTTGCCATTTTTGAACTGTCACCGTTGGCATATAATGAAACAAAGATTGCTAAAGTCAACAGATTTTACTAATAGACTTACCAATCTGTGCAAAAATAAAATAATGATGCTGCCATCTTTCTAAAGTCATTTTTACACCCCTGTAAATTGGCTCCACATCTCAGGAGAAAATGGTCATTTTGACCCCCCTCTACAAAACAGTGTAGATTACTCAGTAAATATGCATTTGTGACATTTAATATTTTGGCTTTCATTATTATTTATGTTTATCTTTGTACAGAAAAAATATTAACAAAATCAAAAATTTGAGCTGGGCAAGCTTCCGAAATTGGTTGATTTGACATGGAATGACCCAGAATTCATTTATATCATTCATTCATTCATTTATATGGATAAAATATGGAAGAGGAAGGGTCAGAGAGAGAGAGAAAGAGAGTGAGAGAGTTGTGTGATGTAACATTCTGGCGCACTAGGCCACTAATGAGTCTCCATCCAGATATGTTAACAAATATCAGTGTCTTAGTGAGGATTAGGATTAGGTTTGATCTCCAGTGAAGTTTTTAACAGGATGTAATGAGAGTTATGGAGCGGTTTACTGGGGATTACATTATCAAGTTCTTACCATGGTAAGATCAAGGATATATTGAATTGAGGGTGATGTGTAATTTATAGTGAAATACAGGTCGTAATTGTAACGACTGAGACAAATCAGACACAATTATTTGTTATAGTTAACCAATAATTGTTTAAAACTCACTCTGGGGTCTGTCCCCCATCACCCGAGAAGACCAACCTTTGCAAGGGGCCTCAATTACATGTTTTATTGCGCCGAAGTATGTGGGTTGCCACGTGGAAGAGCAGAGAAGAGCAGAGACAAAGAGACACACAGAAAACCTGCATCTTTCCTGCATCTTTCCCACAGAAAACAGACTTTCCTGCAATTTATAGACAGACTGTTCTATAAATGAACATGCATATCCCCAGGAAATGGTATCCATCATTACTGTTTGTTGTATTGTACTCAGTATTGTATTCACATGTTTTATGATACATTTAAGGTAACTTTAATTATGCCATGTTTAGTGTCTATGGGTTCGTATCGAGAAGATTTGTAATACACATCAGTATTACAAGAATCTTTAATAGTTCTTCTTCAACAACTCAGCCAGTTTAATCATGCTCGGTCATAAAAGCCCTGACGAGGAATGTTGTCGCCCGGAAATACAACCTTCTCATTGGTCAGGTCAACCCTAAGAGGTGTGACTTTGACCAGAGGTTAAAAGCCAGTGCACAACGCTCCTCCCTCTCTCTCTCTTGTTGATATGACCAAAACTGTATCAGTGGGGGGGGCTTCTGCTTAGGCCTGGGTCTGCCCTGCCCCCAGCAATGTGCTAGGAGAGAAAAGGACTCTTTCCTACTAAGATTCAAACTAACCATGCAAGTTTGTTATCACTTCTTCATTCAACGCAGAAGATATTAATTGCAACTTCAGCACCATCGGACTGAACCCTTTCTACTAAAGGACTTTATACTGCAACGGTATATTTGGGACGCTCTTCAAGAAAGGTTGAGGCCTAATGCAAGTATCGTACGATATACTAAATTGCTGCTAGTTAGTTAAAATTGTGAACCTCCTTTGTGAAAAAAAAAAGGAGTTTTATGATGAATACTGATGATTCTTTCCTGGTTTTTGGTTTCATTATAGTTCCTCCTGTTTCCCACTTCCGGTTTCACTCTATTATTCATCATTTTACCCATTTATGTGTGACGTGTGTTTATGTATGTGTTTGTCAGTTTAGTTTTGTGTTCGTGATTTAGTTAATAAAACTTGTGCACAACACATATTTGGTTCTGTCTCCCCGTCTGTGAATAAATTGGCTCTTAAATGATCAGATCTTATTACAGCTTTAAACACTGTAAAAGCTAAGAAAGAATTATTTTTCTGTAGCCATGAAAAATACCATTCTCTTATAATTAATTAATAATCGATTATGAGTGTTCACAGGATGAACTGATCTATCGATTGTAATGTTAATGTAGCTACATCAAGTTAATCTGATTAACTGATTCAAATATTCATAATTAATCATAATGAGTTATGAATAATTATTAATATTTCCCCTTTGAGCTGATATCGCTACATAATAATAGAGCATTCAAAATGCGTTTTAGAATAAACCAGAGGTACCATTTTTGTTAATTGAAATACAATGGAAATAAAATAAAATATAAATATTAGATGAAAAACTTAAACTTAAAAAACATAGAAATGTTCTAATTTTTGGCAACAAACTAATAAAGCAAGTAAATACTTTAATGAAATACTAAAATTACTGAAACTAAAACTGAAATAAACATCTATTAAAGCTAAATAAAAATATTTTTAAAAAAATAATGAAAATGGCAAAAGCTAAAACTAAAATTTCAAATGAAAACAGAAAATATAACAATAAAAGTTCATTTAAAATATAAATGAATTCTGGGTCATTCCATGTCAAATCAACCAATTTCGGGAAGCTTGCCCTGGCTCAAATTTTTGATTTTGTTAATATTTGTTCTGTACAAAGATAAACATAAATATTAATGAAAGCCAAAATATTAAATGTCACAAATGTATATTTACTGAGTAATCCACTGTTTTGTAGAGGGGGGTCAAAATGACCATTTTCACCTGAGATGTGGAGCCAATTTACAGGGGTGTAAAAATGACTTTAGAAAGATAGCAGCATCATTATTTTATTTTTACACTTAAACTTTCCTTTTGAAATCTTAATTTTCAAGGCCCTATATAGTTCAGTCCCATAGATATGGGGATTTCAAAGCAGTTCCATGTTCAAATTGTTGAATTTTCAAATGTGGTTCACTTTGCACACAGCTGATACTTTTGCATTTAAAGTCTGAAGAATAAATAATCTTTAAACTATAAATGTATCTTGTTTCCCAGTATCAAAGGAAATGCATAAAACATAACTCTCTGAGTTGTTTTAAGTTGAAAATGGTTCAGTTGAAGCACATTAACTTGCTCTCAAAAGTGTATTTATAAGAATCTATATTTGAATTAGTTTTAGAGATATTTGGAAGATGGGATTTTGTTCATTTTAACAGCTTCTGAAGCTATCAACAGTTCAAATACGCAGTATCATAACTACACATTACCGCATTGACATCCCTATATCTATGGGACTGAACCATATAGGGCCTTAAAAATTCCAGAGAATATTCCAAAAGAAAAGATTCATAAGAACAAGAATCTAAAATGACATTAAGAATCTAAAAGGATAATAAGATATCTTTAATACTTCTTGAGTTACAGGCATGCAAATATGATGCAAAAAAAATAAAAAACACAAGAAGTGCTTTTTGCCATTTTTGAACTGTCACCGTTGGCATATAATGAAACAAAGATTGCTAAAGTCAACAGATTTTACTAATAGACTTACCAATCTGTGCAAAAATAAAATAATGATACTGCCATCTTTCTAAAGTTATTTTTACATCCCTGTAAATTGGCTCCACATCTCAGGAGAAAATGGTCATTTTGACCCCCCTCTACAAAACAGTGTAGATTACTCAGTAAATATGCATTTGTGACATTTAATATTTTGGCTTTCATTATTATTTATGTTTATCTTTGTACAGAAAAAATATTAACAAAATCAAAAATTTGAGCCGGGCAAGCTTCCGAAATTGGTTGATTTGACACGGAATGACCCAGAATTCATTTATATCATTCATTCATTTATAAGTCATTTTAACACCCCTTGAAAAAATCAATTCATTGATGCATCGCGTTTCTTTCTTAAACGATTCTGGATCGATTCTGAGAATTTCAGAATTGATTCTGAGCTTAGTTTTTATTCAGATGCGCAATGACGCTGAGTGTGCTTTAGAAACACTGAAAACACCTTCCAAAAAATAATCTTTCATAAAGCTCGTAAAGGTTGAAGCAAATGACAACGACTCCGTGTAAGTGGTTTAATATACTTGCGTCTCAAAATGGTTTTATGACGCAAAATTAATGTAAACATAGCCAGTTTTGTCTTAAGGGATTAAATGGACAGGACAAACCGCATTACTTATTATATTTCAAAAGAGATCTGTGCGTGAATGCAACTTATTAGATCTCCCGCTGTCTATAATGTAACTATCAAACGACAGTAAACATGAGAAAGAAAACGTTCAGATACTCTTAAAGCTGCAGTCCGTAGTTTTGCCTCTTTGTCGCCATCTCTGTTTGAAACATGTAATTGCAGTTATTTGTGGAATTATCATCTTTACGTGGGTTGTGTATCGGCGCAGCTCCTCAGTGCGGATGAATCTAATGTTTGCTGTCAGTCACCACATCGGTGTGGATACTGTACTTCAGAATCATAGATTGTAGTCTTGAAGTATGACCAAAATAAGAATTTTCACCAGAAAATGTCATTCGAACATGTCTGCTACTTTTGCTCTTACCAACTGAGGAAAAAAAAAACATTACAGTAAATCGCGCTGCCAATGGAGATTAAATCTAATGATCGCTTAGCTCGGATCACGTCAAACCGCGCAGATTATTAATATTGTTATACTTTGTTCTCAAATTGTTAATGATAACAACATCAGCATTGTGTGACTATGTATATTTAGTCTGTATTAGCATTACCTAAAGATCTAATCTCTAACATTAATTTGTCATACCATTCAATCCGCCATCAAAATTATAAGTTTAATTATTGCAGCTGCTGTGAGAAAAGGCTATAAATGATCCGCCTTACATGCGATAGCCTTCTAGCTGGAACTCGTTCTTTATGTAAACAGATGTGACGTAATGACACAAAGACGAACGGCTGCATGCTCGAATTTCCCGCGAAAACCCACCAGTACCATCCGAATTATAAAACATTATTACAAGCTTATCGTTGTCAATCTGGCTAAGGTAAGGAGATAGTTTTGAACACTGGCTGATTATGTATATGCTCAAAAATTGATTTTGGATAATTTTTAACCAAAAAAAGTTACGGACTGCAGCTTTAAATACTGAAAGCACTCTTTGTTTATTGCTTGTAATATGTTTCGTTGTTCCTCTTTATTATTTGCTACTTGCTTGTATGTTTTGAAGTTCTATTAGGCCTAGTTTAAAATTCTTAAAGGAACACTCCACTTTTTTTGAAAATATGCTCATTTTCCAACTCCCCTAGAGTTAAACAGTTGAGTTTTACCGTTTTCGAATCCATTCAGCCGATCTTCGGGTCTGGCGGTACCACTTTTAGCATAGCTTAGCATTGTTCATTGAATCTGCACCCATGGTACGGCAGCAAAGTTCCTTGATTATTACGCCGGAATGACAGTATAGTTCCTAGCCATATCGGCCTAGAAAATCGCAACTTTTCATTTTCCGTCGGTCTTAGTACACGATGTAACTACAGAAGAGTCAAGTTTTAAATAGGAAAAATATCGAAACTCTTTGGTCATTTTTGAGCGAGATGCTAACGGTCTAATCAGATTAAATGAACTATGCTAAGCTATGCTAAAAGTGGTACCGCCAGACCCGGAGATCGGCTGAATGGATTCGAAAACGGTAAAACTCAACTGTTTAACTCTAGGGGAGTTGGAAAATGAGCCTATTTTCAAAAAAAGTGGAGTGTTCCTTTAACATACAATTGTTTTAATTTGTTTGTTTAAATTTTTTGAATTTGTAATTATTTTAAAAAGTAGGCCTACTTATAATTACTTATGTAAGGATATGTAAATATTAATTAATTAGTTCACCGACTTAAAAACCTTAAAATCCTTTATAATAAATAAAAGTAGATCAAGAATCATTTTGGAATCGGATCGTGACTCCCAGAATCGGAATCGGATAGGATCGTGAGGCGACTAAAGATTCCCACCCCTAGTAAATTGGCTCTAAATCTCAGGTGAAAATGGTCATTTTGACCCCCCTCTACAAAACAGTGGATTACGTAGTAAATATACATCTGTGACATTTAATATTTTGGCTTTCATCACTATTTATGTTTGTCTTTGTACAGAAAAAATATTAACAAAATTAAAAATTTGAGCCGGGGACCTCTGGTTGAGTTGACGTGGAATGACCCATTATAGTATACTACTAAAATAACACTGTTCTCAATACTATGCATGATTTGGTATTAAGACTGTAAGCACAAATCATGCCGGACAAGTTACACGCCAAAGATTAATTTTTTTTTTTCAAAACTTCTGAGAATAGCATTTAAATTCAACCTCAGTACTGATAAAATAAATTCCATTATTATAAAGTTATTGTACACCAGTTGCACATGAAATAAACTAAATCAATAAAAAGTGCTGTAATTAAAGGCAAATATACATTTTTAGAACATTAAAAAGCCATTTTCCAGGTTTTTTGTTTTTGTTTTTTTCTGACATAACAGCATTACTGTTGCCTTTCTTTCTCTCATGAGGATCTCTCCCTGGTGATCACTTGATTGCGTCAGAATCTGTGGCCCTTGAATGATGCCATTAAACTCATAAAAGATTATGCAACACTGGCAGAATGAACAGGTTTTAGTTTTGCTCGAGCAGACGCCTGGTGGCACCATGACAAATGTCCCTGGTCGGCACTTGCGTCCTCATTCAATTAGTGGTTTGAGTATTTGTAATCCTCATGGCGATGTCTACCCACAGATCTCTGCTCAAGCATGACTACAGAACGTACAGGCACCGATGTTGTTCCCGATGGGTCACTATGTGGTAATGGGGCAGTTCGATTCATTGGTCAATTATGTCACACCAGCGCATACGGCAGCTGGAGGAACAGAAAGTGTGTCAGATGCTGAATCTGCAAAACTCAGTTTGGCTGCACAATTTATATGGAGCTTCTGTCTGTCTCTCTTTCAAGCAAGAAAACATTGAAATACAAAACTGGTTGCATCAAAGCAAGTCAGTTTTGTTACCGTTCAGAATCCACAGTAGAGTCATTGTTGCTTGTTCTCTGAAGCGTGACAGCAAATAAAGACAGGTAAAAATGGGATCGATTTCCTTATAAGATCAAAAAGCATATTAAAAAATATTGAATATCACATAATAGATTCTTCATTTGATTTCTGGGTTCTTTAAAGGGAGGGATCAACCAAAAAATGAAAATGCTGTCATAATTTTCTCACGTCAATCCAAACATTATGTGGATTTTTTGTGTTGAGTGGAATGCATGGGGATAAGTGAATGATGGCAGAAGTTTCATTTTTAGGTGAACTATTCATTTAATGCATAAGTGATATAAAGAACTAGAGAATAAAAAGTTCTTTGTGGAACTGTAATTGGAAATAATTGGATCTAATTTGGCTCTAATTATATTTTTTTCTACAAGCCAAGGCAAGACAGATAGTAATTTGAACTGAACTGTCCCAACCAGCTAGAGCAACAGGTGAGAAGAGAGTAGCTATTTGCTGATGAGAGTTATCACAATCAGGAACACGGGTAATGAAGAACCCTCTCGACATGACAAAATGACCACAAATCCCTCAAACCATTCTCATATAACAGGCGTCCTCCAAACACACACACACACATGCACTCAAAATACAGGTCTGCATACAGCCGCAGGATAACTCGCAGTATTTGCTCCCAGCTGCAGCAAGAGACAGGAAGATCAAACAAACAGCTCACAAGCCTTCAACCAATAGTTCAGTCTGATAAATCCCAACTCTACTTTTTGTATTAAAGTCCAGTTTAAGCTACAGCAACTTTTGGCAGGGTGCGTGTGAGAAGAAGATGTGCAGAGCAGAAGTAGGTCACATGTGTTCGACATGATTAATGACAGCTAAAAATAACATCTTCCAGCCAAAGAAAATAGAGAGAGCAGAATTTCACATGAGATGAGTAGGTCACTGTGTTACTCGGCCTCTGATACAATCAAAATGTGAAGAAATGCATACAGTTTAAACTACTTAAACCTGCAAAAATCAATTATTTATGTATGTGTGTGTATATATGTATGTATGTATGTATATGTGTGTGTGTGTGTGTGTGTATATATATATATACATATATATATATATTTTTTTATAAGGGGTGTAACAATATATCATGTCACAATATATCGCAATGCAAAAATGCAACAATATCGTATCATGGATAGTGACAATATGTATTGTGTATAGTTCGCCCAAAATGAAAATTACTGTGTGAAAAAAAAATTCAAGTTTACAGAGTTTTATTGTCAGTACTACATTGAACTACTATATATAATATTGAATATAATGTGTAGTAATGCAGCGGAGGAATATTTGTGGGTCCTGAAAATGCCAAATATCGTGTGTTACCAGTAGGCCTACAAAAGCAGCCTACATTATTTTAAATATATCTAGTCAGCGACAGAGTGCAAGGATACTCGTATTTTTCTGTATTTTCAGCTTCAGAACCATTTATTTTTATTCTGGTATCAGCATTGTCCTGTGCACTGGTTAGGGGGTTCGGGGTTACGAGGGGGTTACCATTGGGTATATTGTGAGTTCAGTATCGTGATATGTATCGAATCGTGACATGAGGATATCATTACATCACTAATATATAGGCTATATGTTTATACACACAAGCTGGAATATATATATGTGTGTGTGTGTGTGTGTGTGTAAACAAGTATACATATTTATATTTGTAGTTATTGTTGAAAAACATACTAATCCAATTATCAATTAAAAAAAGAAAAAGAAAAAATAACAACATATAGAATTATATATATAGTGATTTCAATAAATAAACTTTCAATAAGAGATTTGACAAACATGTAAAACTCAAGCACAACCCAACCAATGCAGCTTTCCCATCACCAAGATCAACATCAGAATCAATTGCATGTTTTAATAACACAATAATCCCAAACTAAAACAGAATAACAGTTTTAAACACACGGAGAACAACGTTACCTTCTCCCTGATCATGTTCCGACAGTGGTTGCAGATATCTGCGTTTTCGTTCATTCTGGCAAGCTTAAACCAGGCGAAGAGCTGAATCCCGGTCTTAGTGACGATGTACTGGTCTGGGCATGTTCGCTGCCAGCTCTTCTATGGGCGATTAAGACCTGAAGGAGGACTGGGCACCCCTCCGTATCCCTTCGTGTCTGCCTTCGCAGTGCGCAAAGCTCTCCAAGTGTCCAACTTCAGCATGAACGTGCGCTACACGCCCCCTCAGCTGGCCTCTTTCGGCTCCGACTCCCGAGTGAATCGTTCTTGTGAACCGATTCATAAGGCGCTTGTGAATCACTTAACTGATGACTTCGTTGAAACTGTTGAGATGGGGAAAAAAGATTATGAATATAATCAATAATTAATGTTAATAATACTAATCATTAATATTATTACTTCTATATATAATGTTAGAACAAAAAAGGCAACATTTCGCGGTTTAGTGCTAAGTAGCTACACTTGCGAACATAAATCGCCTGAGAAGGGAACCAAAGCTGCTCGATTGCTACGGCACATCGAAAAACAATACATAGCATACTGTCATTATTTACATTATTATAGATCTAAATCTTTATTGTTTTGCTTAAAATGTCTTAGGATAGCTAATTGCTCCAAATTTTGCTAGAAACGCAGCTAGCATCAATTTAACATGAAAAAATTAGAACGTACGAAAACCCTTTGAGAGATGGCTCAAAGGAATCGGTTCATTGAACCGTCCAAAAGAAAGAACTCGCTAAAAAGAATCGGACTTCCCATGAGCCACTCCCCCCTCCAACTTTTTCGCTCTTGTCCAGACATGTTCCCCCCCCCCCACTTTAAGTGTGCTGCATATGAAAAATTTTAAGACATTCTGTAAAAGGCGGGGGCGACTTTGTGTTATTTTTGACACACAGTGTTAAATCTATTCAATTAATATATATGAAGGCAGGGGGTGAACATTTTATGACTTAAGCTCCCAATGAAATCTCTGTGCTGAGGTCAATGGCTCATATAATGTAGAAGGCTACACAACCTCTAATAAAACAGCGTATTGCATCAGGACGTCTGATTAGATTTCACCGTCTCTATATTTTTTTATAAAACATTTTGATAGCACTCTAAATGCATTTACTGCCTGCTTTATTTTATAGGAAAAAATAAGCCTGGCTACTCAAACAAGTCAAGGCAATCATTGTCTAGAGTGCATATGCAGCAACACAACTCAACAATTGGCTTTTACAGTGCATGCGAACAGGAGCCTTGAATAGAGATGGGAATTGCTGACAGAGCGGAATGGCCATCAGACGGTGTGGACGGGAGCCAGACCCCGGCAGGATTTTCGTCCATGGGTTCACGAAGGCGGCCCACGGGGTGCTACTAAAAACATTCCGATGATCTCAGACTGATGTTGCAGAGTTCAGATGAAATGAATACTGGCCTACATAAACTTGTTCATGCTGTGATGTTCAGACAGATTGCAAAATGTCACTAAACTTAAAGTTTCTGCTTAAGAAAGTTAGGGGATTTTTTTGTTACAAAGCATGACAGGGTAACATACAAGACATGTCAGCAGTGTTGTAGCACTAAGTCAGCAAATTTTGTGGTGATCCTTAAACATTAAACCCTTAAGCCGAGAAAATCTGCATGGATCTTGGTTGAAAAAGAAACACAAACTGACAAGTCATTTTTCTTCCCTGCCACAGAGTTCAATTTCACCCGGCAACAACGTGATGTCATCGGGAGAGTGAGAAATCAGCCAATCAGAGTGCTGACTGAGCAGTCGTGAGGTCAAATGCTGTATCTTAGCAATGGCTAAATGGTGCTGGTGTGAACTTCCTGAGACAATCTAGTTTCATGCAACACACTTAGAAATCATATCAGTTGATTTTACACACAATTTACATCCCTACACACATATCTGTTCCCATGTAATAGTCAGTTGCTCCAATTCCCTAGAAAATCTAAATCTGAAACTTTTTTGAGACAGTTGCATAATTGTTTGCTCATTTATAACCAATGCACACAGACTAGTTTTTATCATCGAAGTAAATAGCTTGACAATTTTTTTTTTTTAGTCATTTGATTTAATGTGAACAATATACACTAATATAATATATTTTACTTATCCGTGTGTGTGCGGTGCTTTAAACGGGATGTAATCCTGCAACGGGACTGCCACCCATTTCCTCCTATTCTGTGAAGGGCTGTTTAGGAAGCCACCTTTGTGTGTTTGTGAGTGTGTATCTGTATTCTAGCAATGGTTCATTAGCTGCCAAAGGACACATGCAGTGGCAGTGAAGCTCATTTCCATTCTATTCAGGCACATTTCCACAAAGTTTTGACTGTAAAGTTATATGCAAATATGAATGTGACCCTGTATATTAATTATATTTGCTATTTAATGGGCCTAACTTTCAAGTTTTAATGCAGACTGACTGACTCAGTGTCTGTTCTATCAGATGAAAGATCTGCAAGCCTTTCCTGTGTGTATTACATGTTTAGATACAAAGACAGGGAGAGCCTGTCAAACAAGCATTTCACCTGCGATAACCTCGTATTGACTTACTTTCTATGACGACACCTATAAATAGTTTGATTAAATCAGACTTGATCCAGTTAAATAGTAAATCAAACTCATCAATCAAATCTAACACCTCCCGTTTCTTTCACTCTTTTCTGTATTCCAAAGCACTTTTGGTGTCTTTTTGATGCTTTGAACTATGATTAGGGGAGAGCGGGGCAAAAAAGTAACTTTTTTGACTTTCTCAGTTTGTTTAAATTTACTTGGGGTTCAGAGTATTTATTTTTCACACATGTCCAGTACAGTTATGTGGTTTTGTTTCATTAATACAGTGTATACTTTTTTCTTGACTTACTCCGAAAGAATGGAAGTGAAATGTGACAACCTGCCTCATAGGTGGGGTATTGTAACATGTGAGGGGCACATTGTAACATGACCATACAAGAGCTTAAAATGTTATCTGATCTAATCAAAAAAATATAAAAGACAAACTAAAATATTTTGTCAATAAAATACAATTATTAACTTTTTCATATAAAGTAATGGCATTTTTTAATACTTAAAAATAAACTAATTTTTGCATTTGACAACAAACACACCGCAAAACACAGCTATACAGCATAGTACAAAACATAATACTAATTAATCATTTCTGAACATTGACTCTTAGTCGTTATTCACCTTTCTCATGGTTTCTCAATAGAATTCATAAAAGTATAGAATAGAATAGCGTAGTTCTAATAGGGGCACTTTGGGGCAACGTGCCCCACCTGCGCAACTGGGATTTAAACCTGGCTAGTGTCTTCTACAGGTTAGATCAGCATTAAAGAACTATCTCAACTGTTAAATAACAGATATAAGATTAAAATAATATCAGATTTGTCTAATTTTAAATAAACACAAAAAATAGAGATGAAAAATTAACTTAAGTAAGAAATTTACTTTTGCTATGGTTGAATAAATGTTCAGTGATATCTTCCAAAGATTTTTTTAATTTTGGCGCAATTTTTTCTTGATATAGTATTGATATGGCAACTAGTAAATACACTAAGTTTCGTCATGCTGGCATGTGATGAAAGTTGTAAACCATGTGTGTTACAACTAGCCCCGCGTTACTTTGTGCCCCACGCTCCCCTACTTTCTAAGTGTTTATGGTTTTTCTGTTTAGCCATCAATTCAACATTTTAAGGGTCATTCTATTAAACCAAACAAGACAAAAATGTGTTTACTGAATTGCATTGTGTAATAATACATGCTTTAAAAGTACAAAATTAACAAAATTTGAATAAAGACTCTTCCAAAAACGTGTTTTGTCTTACTCTGATTCACTATATTATAAGTGTTTAGACCTGAGCGGGATGGTTTTCGCGGGAAATTGAGTATATTCCTCACTTGCTCGTGTGTGTCTCTTCATATCCGTACATAGAGAAAAGTACTTTACGCGTGTGTGGTGTGGGGGGAAAACGCGATAGAACTTGATATAACGAGTATCGACATCTGCTTGGCTTTTCGGAGATGGCGAGAACTGAGGGATTTGAAATGTTGTAAAAGTGACGCAGTGATGGCGTTTTTATTACTCAACAGGTGATTAAGTTATTTTATTGAAGAGATAAATTGCCATATGTAGCTTTCTAACAGCATTATCTATTGTGAAGTGTCATTTCGTTATAGGCTAGGTGTAGCTCTGTGCTGGGATTTATTTAAGGAAGTACGTGTCTGTCAATTAATGGTTATTAGCTACAGTAACATCTTCAATTAGTCATAGATCCTTTCCATCTAAATTAATTATATCTCTTAAAGGGTTAGTTCACCCAAAAATGAAAATTCTGTCATTTATTACTCACGCTCATGCCGTTCCAGACCCATAGGACCTTCGTTAATCTTCGGAACGCAAATTGAGATACTTTTGTTTAAATCCGATGGCTCCGTGAGGCCTGCATAGGGAGCAATGACATTTCTTCTCTCAAGATCCATAAAGGTACTAAAAACATATTTAAATCAGTTCATGTGAGTACAGTGGTTCAATATTAATATTATAAAGCGACGAGAATATTTTTGGTGCGCCAAAATAAACAAAATAACGACTTATTTAGTGATGGTCGATTTCAAAACACTGCTTCAGGAAGATTCGGAGCGTAATGAATCAGCGTGTCGAATCATGATTCGGATCGCGTGTCAAACTGCTGAAATCACGTGACTTTGGCGCTCCGAACCGCGGATTCGACACGCTGATTCATAACGCTCCGAAGCTTCATGAAGCAGTGTTTTGAAATCGGCCATCACTAAATAATTCGTTATTTTTATTTTTTTGGCGCACCAAAAATATTCTCGTCGCTTTATAATATTAATATTGAACCACTGTACTCACATGAATTGATTTAAATATGTTTTTAGTACCTTTATGGATCTTGAGAGAGGAAATGTCATTGCTCCCTATGTAGGCCTCACGGTGCCATCGGATTTAAACAAAAATATCTTAATTTGTGTTCCGAAGATCAACGAAGGTCTTACGGGTGTAAAACGGCACGAGGGTGAGTAATTAATGACAGAATTTTCATTTTTGGGTGAACTAACCCTTTAAACCTAGAAGTGGATGTTTTAAGCAATATAATAATCTCCCTCTTTTTTATTTATGAGAAAGAACCATGTTCATCCGCACAGTCACACAGAGCGGAAGCACAACCAAAACAATGTTCTTCCGCGAAATACATGCAGTTTTGTTTTTCTTTTACCCGTGAGTTACATAGTCATAATGTACCTTTTAAAAGGTTTGCGAATTCTTAATAAAATTCTTTGATATTATTCTCAAAATGTAATATAATTAATTTTGTTTTGTAGTCTGTATTTTTTGTGTACACACACATTCATGTTTTATGGGGACATTCCATATACATGATAGTTTATATTCTATAAACTGTATATTCTATTCTATCCTCTAACTCTAAACCTACTCCTAAACCTAAATGGTACAGAAAACTTGCTGCATTTTTAGATTTAAAAAAAAAAAAAAAAAAAAACGCCATTCTGTATGAATTATAAGCTGTTTTCCTCACATTGACCAAAAAATGTCCCCACAAAGACAAGAATTTAAGATATTGCCATCTTTGTGGGGACATTTTGTCTCCATATCATAGGGTATACCTGAACCACACACACACACACACACATTATATATATAGCGAGCGTACATTATATATATATATATATATAAAGGTCACTTTTTGTGATAAAGACAATTCTCTTCCAAATTCATTGATCAGAGGCTGTCCTAAATTTCTGCATAAAAGTTAAGCTTCCAAGGAGGGCCGGATGGATACAAACATGCCGAACGGAATGTTTACTGTGCAGATCCTAATCCCGGTGCTTAGAGTAAATATTTTACGTAACTTTTCATTTAGATTCTTTAAACATGTCACAGGATTAGGAATTATGTGAGTGATACAAGCAGTTGAAAACAAGCAGGGAAGGACTGCAGAAACATTCCTGGAAATCTGGCTTCCTTGAAACATAAGAAAAAAAAATAGAAGGTGGCAGAGAGAGAGTTTTCTGACTTCTGAATTTAACTTGGTATAGAAAATATCAAGTTTGGCATGAGAATGCAGGAGTACAGCTATAAAGAGAGAGAGAGAGAGAGAGAGAGAGAGAGAGAGAGTTCATTTCTCAGTGAATAAAGGGCCAGGAATGTTTAAGCCCCTGCATGTGATTTTAGATTAGAAAAAAAAAAAACCCTCAGGAATCTCTGCAAACCTCCACTTTACACTTTTGTTAACTTTTTTTTTTTTTTTCCCCCCCACACGATCCTGCAACCTACTCAAATATGGAGGACATGAAGACAGAGAATGTGAGAGGGGGGTCAGGAGGCTGGTGTAGGGTATAGAAGCAAACAGAAACAGAGCATGTGTGTGTACATGTGTTTGTTTGCATTGGTGTAAGTGTGTGTGTGTGCAATATAGAGGTCAGCATATGTAGCACTCTTAGACTGCGGGTTTTCTGGGACTGGGTTGTTTGGATAAGTGGGGGAAAGTTCACAGCTCAAAGACTTCTTTCAGTTCCAGCATGCACTGCCATATCTCTCTCTTCCAGTCCACTGGAAAAGTTAAACATAGCTAATGCACATTTTACATTTATTTTATATTTACCTTTTTAATACATTTTTGTCTCTTCCTTTGCAACGTCTTTCAGTTTCCATTGTACTGCTCATATTTATATGTATATATATTAACATATGCAATCATTGAATGATGTTTTTTTTTTTTTTTTCATAAAAAAGTTTTATGAGTCTAAAAAATAAAGAACATAAAATGGAAAAAACCCTCATGAAACTACATTTCTCGTTTAGCCTGACAGAGGAATCGTGTGATCAATCACCTGCTGGCGGCCTCTTGTGGACAAATGTTGATTATTACAGAAAACTTTTCTAGGGATCGTGCCGTCCAAAAGATGGCGTTGATCGTTAAAAATATTGGCAGACACTCTTACTAAAACTACTTGGATGCGTTGTATCTTGAGGCTCAACTCGGTCAATATATTTACAATAGATAGATAGACAAAAAGATAGACAGACAAATATATAGACAAACAGATTTAGACAGATAAATAGATAAACATACAGACAGACATAGATATACAAACGGATAGACAGATAGATAGACAGACAGACAGATGGATAGATGCACCAAATGTTTGCCTCTCAGCATGTTTAAGTCTGTGTTGTGTCAGCAAGAAAAAAATTATTTTAAAGTATTACGACACAAGCATATGGGACAGTAATTATTAAATACGATCTTTTTCTGATCCCTCCTATCTGCCTGCCATTCATCTCTCTTGTCCCTGTTTTGTGTCTCATTAATCTTTTCCTCCCCATCCTTGTTCTTCTTCACTCACTCCTCCCCATTCTCGCTCTCTTTCTCTCTCTCTGTTTAAATTTTCAGCTTGCGGCTGAGAAAGAGTGTAGAATTCAATCCTCTCTAGTCTTTTGGGTAATTTCATCAATTGATATTACTTTTCAAGTATGAATGTTTATTTATTTACTTATTTATTCACTGGTTAAACAGTAAATTTCTAAGTTTCTTGAAGGTTTCTGTAATTTCACACAATGAAGCTAAGCAGAAGAGAGGTTCCTATTTATGTGAGTAACACTTTCTTTTCTGTCTCTTTTTCTGTCTTTGCCCTTGTTTTAAAGATGAAAATATTGCTAAATGTGCTTTTAGCCAAAGAATTGCTATGCAATATATAGAACTACACTATGTATGTACTAAATGTTGTGCATGTGTGTTTTAGGGCCAAGCAAAGGTTTTTGCACTGATCCCCTCAGTTCAGGAGGAAGAGGTGTTTGTGGTTCTAGAGGGCTCAACTCTACTACATGTTCTGCAAACTAGAGTTCACTCCATGCTGTACTTCATTGTCCCAGGTAAAAAAAATATAAAAAATAATATACAATAATATACATTCTCCAACCTGCTTGTTCTACACAGGATTGTGAGGATGCTGGAGAATAATATATAATATAATATGATATAATTCCTAGGTGAAAAACCATAAGTAAGCAATAAGGAACGAGAGAGTGTGTGCTGTGTCGTGAATAAGTCACGGCTGAAAGGCGTTGTTTGCAACCCCTTCAGCTGTGACTTATTCACGATACAGCACTAGCCTGGAGTACCTTATTGCTTTTATAAAACGGTTACCAAACAATACAAATATTAAATCCAAGAATATGTATCAATGCAACTTTCATGAAGTAAACTTTCACTAAAAGCCTTCCTTCTGCCGGAAAAAATAGTCCCTGACCGTGAACAGCAAGAGAAGTTACATTATTACGCCATTAGATGGCGGCAAAGACTGTCTTTATGAGTGTGTCAGTCAGTAACGAATACTTTTTATATTGAAAAGACTGAATTGTTGTGAACACAGAACAAGACGCCACTGACAAATGCTTTGACTAGCGCTGTCAGTCACGGGAAAACCCCTTAACTGTTAAAAGGACAAGATAATACATCGGACATTTAAACAGATTTTTTTATTATGAACATAGGACTGACCTGAAGGAAAATGCTAAATCTGAATGCAGGTAATAAACTCGCTCACTCGATCTCTTTCTCACAATACTCTTCTACATAATACAGTAAGCTTCAATGAACAATATCAATTGAGAACATACAGTTTACGTTGCTAAGAGTGGTTGCTAAGGGTGTTGTGTAGTGATACATAGAACCGTTGGGTGAAGCGGTCATAGCCGTGTTTCATCGTGAATAAAACACAGCTATTGACCAATCAGAATCAAGGACAGGATCTAACCATTTAATAATAAAGAAATAACATAATATATATTGGATTAGTGGATTAATGTAATATAAATGGTATTAAAGTTTAATAAGAACTTTTCTTAAAGGCTTAGTTCACTTCTGAATGAAAATTTCCTAATAATTTACTCACCCCCATGTCATCCAAGATGTTCATGTCTTTCTTTCTTCAGTTGAAAAGAAATTAAGGTTTTTGAGGAGAACATTCCTGGATTTTTCTTTTATAAAAGAAAAACGTATATATTTACTAGCTCTGCGATGCACCACGCATGACGTAATCACGTTATAAAGGTCACGTGTGATGTAAGCGGAAGTACCAACCCGGTGTCTACAAAGTGTACGTGCAAAGATTAAATCAAACGGCCTTTACAAAAAAAAGGTAAAACAACTATATCGGACGATTTTGAAGTTGGAGGAGAACATTTTTCGCCTTACCGTGTTACTTCCGCCTATGTCACACGTAACCTTTCAACGTAATGCATGGTGCATCGCAGAGCTAGTGCAAGACAAGCATTTGTGGTTAAAAAGTATATAAATTTCTTTTTTTTTTTTTTTTTTTTGGAAAATGACAGATCGTTTCGCTAGATAAGACCCTTATATCTCGTCTAGGATCGTGTAGAGTGTTTTGAAGCTGTATTTAAACTGCAATTTGCACCTTCACCCCATTGTACCCCAGTGAAGTGAGTAAATTATCAGGAAATTTTCACTCAGAAGTGAACTAATCCTTTAATTTACTTCTCCCAAGATACTGTTACTGATTATATGTGTAGTTAGTGTTCTCTGTGTGTTTCCATTGTTGTGTTTAGGCCATAACCAGTCTGAGATGGTGCGTGTCCGAGCGTATATATTTACAGACGATGCTGTGATGTGTGTGGGTGTATCTTCTCTGACATACATGGAGGATGATGCACAGGAGCTGGCTGAATACCTGGTTACCCATAGCGACTGCCTCAGCACCACTGAGCACAGAGATCTGATTGGTCGATATGGTTTGAAAGACAGCTCTACCCAAGCAGAGATGGATGAAAGGGTCACACTCGCTCTAGCCAACCTACACACCCCTCATAACCTGCTCGGACAATCGGCACAAGGTGTGTGTGCATGTGTTATGTGTGCGTTTGAACTTTATTGTATGCGTGTGTGTGTGTGTGTGTGTGTGTGTGTGTGCACATGATGGCAAAGGCAAATGCAGCACCTGCTTCCGTGTATTGTATGGATGTGTGTGTGTAATCAGATTTCACTGTTCCTGCTTCACATCCAGATGACACAAATGTCCGGAGATGAGCAGTGGAATTATAAATGCAGAGTTCTAATTGGATTAGAGGTCACTGTGGTGACCACAAATGAGGATGTCCAAAGTAAACTGTCACTGAAGGAGTTTCACAGACAAACAAAGTGGGAGACGCATAGAGGAAAATGAATGTCTTTTAAATGCAATTTATTAATTGACTAAAAATGCAGTAAATGTGTGTGTTTGTGTGCACATAGAATCTCTCCTGCATGTATGTGTGCGTCTGGGATTTGTGAGCGTCTCCGAGTTCCTTCTTTGTCAGCCTGGTGCCCTGATGACTATCCGCTCGGCCAATCAGGATGGGGACACGCCCCTTCAGCTGGCCCAACAGACCAATCAACATGATCTGATAAAACTCTTCAAGAAGTAATATATCCCTATGTTGTAGATCCTTGTACCCATTAATGTGTTTGCATTAACCTGTGTGCTATATTTAGATTTTATATTTCATATTTAATCTTTAATTTGCTTTGGGCGAACCGAGTTTGAGTCCCAGCCTCGTGGTCTTTTCCTGTTCCCTCACACTTAGCTTTCTGTCCTCTTTCAAACTGATCTAAATAAAGGCAAAATACGCCTTTAAAAAGTATATCTTCTGAAGCTAAATGATAGCTATGTGTGACAAAAAGACACAAAATGTATGTCATTATTCACGGATTTTCATTAAAAAAAGCTCACACAAAGCTGTTATATAGATCAGAAGACTTAATATAGATTTCATGAGCAACAATAACTCATTTTATTCATATATATATATATATATATATATATATATATATAGTTCTTTATTAACAACATATAACATGTACAGAATTATAACCCATATTAACTCATTTTATTCTTTTCTGTTCACACTTTCTCCTCAGCCCTCCAAATCCATTAGCCACGCCCCTGGCGGGTGTGTCACATGTGTGGGCGGGTAAATCCCACCTCCTCAGGTTTAGCCACGCCTCTGGGATGCTGTCTCTGTCTGTGTGTGTATCCGAGTCCTCTTGTACTACACAAACCTTACAGTCATCCATATTAATGCTGCGAGATTGCGTGAGGGACTCTGCGCTACTAAACAAGGTCAGATAACATAAGTTAAAGGTCACACAGATATTACTTATTAACTTTGAATTAAAATGAAATTTATTTGAATATTT
Organism: Ctenopharyngodon idella; assembly: GCF_019924925.1. Classification (NCBI taxonomy): domain Eukaryota; kingdom Metazoa; phylum Chordata; class Actinopteri; order Cypriniformes; family Xenocyprididae; genus Ctenopharyngodon; species Ctenopharyngodon idella. Next base: position 13,878,932 of record NC_067234.1, read on the forward strand.
CTGATTGGAATCAGTTCTATACCGTGTTTGCTTTGAAGAAGAAGCCATTTTTTGTTGTGTATGTGTCAATCTCAGATCAAAGGTCTGAAAGCGGATACAGAGAGAAGAGCTGAAAGCAACACTCTGTTTTCATACTCGGGTTAGTGTTTCTCCTTTGATTATAAAAATTACATTCACAAGACTGACTGAATGTTATATTTCAAGTACCTGATGAATGTATAGTAGTGATAAATATGGAGTTCTTTCTCTTTTTCTCTCCAATTTTCATGCACATGCACCCCTTAAAAAGGATCACCATATTCTCTGCTTCACAATGTAAGTGGCTGTGACAGACTGTGTTGGAATATCTAGCTAGCAAACTACTCTTAACTTCACGTTACACTAACTAGCCTACACAGAAAAAATTAAACTGCTGCAGTTGATTCAGTACATGAGTGAACTACTCAAAATAATTCAAGACGGCATCACAAAACTTTCTTCCCCATTAGTTTTAGAGGCGGAAAATGTTCTAATAATGTTCTTAATGTCCTACAAAAAATGAACAGTTGTTCAACCAAAAAATAGGCTAAAGTAAGTGTGTCTAAAAAATAGGACCCTCATGAATACAGTACAGTAGTGTTGAAATATTGTCAGGGAAAATGTAACGATGTAGCAAATCTCATTGCCGTGCTGCTGCTTATTCAATAAAATAACTTTGCTAACATGTTGTTAATGGGAAGTGTCCTTGGGAAGCGTCTGTTTCCTGAAATATTTGAACACTATTGCCCAACACTGTTCACTGATTATAATTCATTTTTTCGTTATTTCATTGTTCTCTTTCATTTAATTTCATTTCCCTTTCATTTCTTATGTCCTGTTTTCTGTCAGGTGTGGCTTAACAACACCAGTCAGGATGAAGATGAGGAACTCATATCATCTGACGACTCTGGTGAATGTTTGTTTTTGTATGGTCTACCTTTATATGAGAATGAGGATGTTTTATATCAGTTAGTAAACTATAACTAAATATTTCATGGCTATTGTAATGATAATGTTTATCTGCATTTCAAAAGTACATAAAAATGTTTAAAAATTAAGAGACCATTTGAACATGAACATCTGGTCAACAATACAGTTGATACTGAACTTCTGTGAAATCTGCTAATTCAGCAGTTGAAATTTTGATTATTGATTGACTATCTGATATCTATTGCTGCATGTTCTTGTATCTTGATTTCAAAGTCCATACATGTGTTTTTGTAGATGGACTCACAACTCATACTGATTCAACAACCAGTTCGCTCACTGACTCCAGCGTTACCATTACAAACAGCATCAACACCCTGCAGGCCGGTGAGGATCAGGTGAGGTGAAGATTTATCTGTAAAGGCTCTTTGTGAACCTTTAGTATCTAAAATGATGGTGGATGCAAGAAGATTTGTAATATTTACTAAGCAATGTCTTTTTTTTCTTATTCTTCTTATTTTCATTAGACAATTTATCCTCAAGACTCAATTGACTCATTTGAATCAGACTCTACAGCATCTGAACAAGACTCTCCAATCCAAGACAGTTTACCCATCTGTAGTCCACAGGACGGTGTGTTTGACTGTGATTTTATGGTAACACTTTACAATACTGGTGCACTAATATGCAGTAATTCATGCTTAACTAATGCACAGATAATCATGTGTTAATGTATGACTCATGAAGAACTAAACCATTAATTAATGATTACTGCATCAGCAACTAATAAAGAGTCTATATGATTAATAAATTAAGTAATATATGAGTTGTTATTAATTAAATGTGGCGTTAATGTATAAATTCCTTAATAACATATTTTATTAACTAATAGTGTAAATTAATAGGTTGATTACCACAGTGGGTTGAAGCCATGTATTTCAACTTCAAATTATCTGCTTTAATTAATCATTAGCTAATGATTTGCAAATGTATCATTATGTTATGGCTTTACTTGTTGAGGCACATGACTATTAACTAATTGTTAAGTAACATGTCATTATGGTTTTGACATCTACAATATAAGCCATGGATTTCAATTTCCATCCATCAACAACTGGGATTCCATTGTGCCAGATGAACTGCCGCATCCAGTACCTCGTAGTTCATGGTGTATGAAGGTTAAGCTTGAGGTCTAGGATGTAGCCGGGCACTGCTATTTCGTAACAGTGGGTCTAGACCGGACAAAGGCAATAGAACCGATTATAGTCAGTGATACTACACTGGATGCAGCACAACGCTACACGACACAACAAAACCCAGGCAGTAAACTGATGCCACATTCTATTTCTGACATACTCCAAGCTCTTGTGTGACTTCTGTTATGAAGGACAAATGGACTTGCAATGGTCTGTCATGTCCAGTGTAGAGAGCTGTTGCGGCATGATGTGATAATGGTCACGCACCGTGTAACAGCGGTCAATAGTATGGATTCTGGTGTGCTGATATTTGTGTGCATTCTTTCAAACATATTCTCTGACATTACACTCACTGCATGTGCAACTTTCAAAAGCCCATAAATGACATGTTACTTAACAATTAATTAATAGTCATGTGCCTCAACAAGTAAAGTCATAACATAATGATACATTTGCAAATTATTAGTTAATGATTAATTAAAGCAGACAACTGGAAGTTGAAATACATGGCTTTGACTAATTGTGGTAACTAATGTATTAATTTACACTATTAGTTAATAAAATATGTTATTAAGGAATTAATACATTATGCCACATTTAATTAATAACAACTCGTATATTACTTAAATCTATTAATCATATAGACACTTTATTAGTTGCTGATGCAGTAATCATTAATTAATGGTTTAGTTCTTCATGAGTCATACATTAACACATGATTATCTGTGCATTAGTTAAGCATGAATTAATCAATGTTAATTTTGACAGCAAATTTAGATTTAATTTTAGTCAGTCTTTTGACTAAAACGATGGTTTTTGACCGTTCAAGTGCAAAAAGACACGAAAGAGAGCTAAATTCAGTGCTTTTCAGGGACTGACACACTTATCATTGAGGTACTATTATAGTTTTTATTAAAATTTTGATTAGATTTTTAGTTTTTCTGCTTTCATTGTAATTTTAGTTAAAAGTTTTAGTAATTTTTGTGTTTGCGTTTTAGTTTTTGCTTTTAAATGTCTACATAGTTTTTTTATTTCTGTTTTAGTTATTTTAGTGCATCAAGTTCAGTTAAAGCTTAGAAACTAGATGAAATAAAATAAGTTTACATTTTTATATATATTTATTTTTTTTATTTCAGTTAACGTTTATTTTTTAAGTAATGAAGATTTTTTTATGGTTTTAGGTTTAGTTAACTATAATAACCCTTATACTTGTAAAATATATTGAATAATGTGTCAAATAATGTTCTTAATCTTTCCTTCCTGTGACAGAAGGTACAGTAGTTTACTATTAATTAAATAGAAATTAAATTAAATACAGTTTATTGTGTAAACAAAATAACAATAATGACCAGGAAAAAACAATAATTATAAACCATCCCGAAATACACCGTGACTCTTATTCTAAAATGTGTGCAGTCTGCACTGTAGCAGGCTCATTTAAGTTCAGATGAGGGAGATAAAATATGCATTCTTACAACCGCCTAAAACATATTACCAAATAAACATTGTGTAGTAAACATTGTCATAATTCATCAACATTAGCTTATAAGCAATCGTTTGGCATAAATGTGCGCTATTCATTAATTGCGAAGCAGTCTGAAATGCTGCTGGGCAAGCCTGTAGAGTGCGCAACAGCACCGCATTTCCCGCGGTTAGATCAGCACGTTACACTTCAAATGTGCGCATCTTCCACACAGGACAGCAGTCCTGACTGGAAATCTTCCGGAATCGTCCCTCTCTATCATTTTCGTCTTGTTTTTATTCGTAATAGTTTTAGTCATTCAAAGCACATTTTTATTTAGTCATCGTCTCGTTTTCGTCCATGAAAAAATGTCGTTGACGAAAATTATGACACAAATTATTCGTCAACGAAATTAATACTGGAATTAATGCATATTAATGCACCAGTATTGTAAAGTGTTACCGTTTTTATTCTTATGTGTATCTGTACTAGTGTGTTCAAGATGAATTGAGATGTGCAAAATAAAGTGTACTAGTAGTTTGCAAGGATGTTCAGTTTTTTTGTTTTGTTTCTAGAGCAGTTTCCCATCAATGATGAAGAAACATCCACAGAGATCAGAAGGTATTTGATCTCTCACACCCATGCATACAAACATTCCCTTCTATTTATATATATATATATATATATATACACACAAACCCGATTCCAAAAAAGTTGGGACACTGTACAAATTGTGAATAAAAAAGGAATGCAATGATGTGGAAGTTTCAAATTTCAATATTTTATTCAGAATACAACATAGATGACATATCAAATGTTTAAACTGAGAAAATGTATCATTTTAAGGGAAAAATAAGTTGATTTTAAATTTCATGGCATCAACACATCTCAAAAAAGTTGGGACAAGGCCATGTTTACCACTGTGTGGCATCCCCTCTTCTTTTTATAACAGTCTGCAAACGTCTGGGGACTGAGGAGACAAGTTGCTCAAGTTTAGGAATAGGAATGTTGTCCCATTCTTGTCTAATACAGGCTTCTAGTTGCTCAACTGTCTTAGGTCTTCTTTGTCGCATCTTCCTCTATATGATGCGCCAAATGTTTTCTATGGGTGAAAGATCTGGACTGCAGGCTGGCCATTTCAGTACCCGGATCCTTCTACGCAGCCATGATGTTGTAATTGATGCAGTATGTGGTATGGCATTGTCATGTTGGAAAATGCAAGGTCTTCCCTGAAAGAGACAACGTCTGGATGGGAGCATATGTTGTTCTAGAACTTGGATATACCTTTCAGCATTGATGGTGCCTTTCCAGATGTGTAAGCTGCCCATGCCACACGCACTCATGCAACCCCATACCATCAGAGATGCAGGCTTCTGAACTGAGCGCTGATAACAACTTGGGTTGTCCTTGTCCTCTTTAGTCCGGATGACATGGCGTCCCAGTTTTCCAAAAAGAACTTCAAATTTTGATTCGTCTGACCACAGAACAGTTTTCCACTTTGCCACAGTCCATTTCAAATGAGCCTTGGCCCAGAGAAAATGCCTGCGCTTCTGGATCATGTTTAGATATGGCTTCTTTTTTGACCTATAGAGTTTTAGCCAGCAACGGCGAATGGCACGGTGGATTGTGTTCACCGACAGTGTTTTCTGGAAGTATTCCTGAGCCCATGTTGTGATTTCCATTACAGTAGCATTCCTGTATGTGATGCAGTGCCGTCTAAGGGCCCGAAGATCACGGGCATCCAGTATGGTTTTCCGGCCTTGACCCTTAAGCACAAAGATTGTTCCAGATTCTCTGAATCTTTGGATGATATTATGCACTGTAGATGATGATAACTTCAAACTCTTTGCAATTTTTCTCTGAGAAACTCCTTTCTGATATTGCTCCACTATTTTTTGCTGCAGCATTGGGGGAATTGGTGATCCTCTGCCCATCTTGACTTCTGAGAGACACTGCCACTCTGAGAGGCTCTTTTTATACCCAATCATGTTGCCAATTGACCTAATAAGTTGCAAATTGGTCCTCCAGCTGTTCCTTATATGTACATTTAACTTTTCCGGCCTCTTATTGCTACCTGTCCCAACTTTTTTGGAATGTGTAGCTCTCATGAAATCCAAAATGAGCCAATATTTGGCATGACATTTCAAAATGTCTCACTTTCAACATTTGATATGTTATCTATATTCTATTGTGAATAAAATATAAGTTTATGAGATTTGTAAATTATTGCATTCCTTTTTTATTCACAATTTGTACAGTGTCCCAACTTTTTTGGAATCAGGTTTGTATATATGTGTGTGTATATATGTATATATATATATATATATATATATATATATATATATATATATATATTTAGAAGCTTAAATTTGTTTCACTCTTTATTTCCAAATTTCCAGTATGTGGTATAGCAAATCAGAGAAAGAAGAAGAGAAAGAGAAAATCATCCCTACATCCAAAAGTGAGACAGAGAAATATAAAGTGAGTCGAACACTAAGCTTCCTCCGGAGCCAGATGGTCAACACCAAAATAAAAAGCAAGGTGAGAGAGAGACAGTAAAAGTGTGCACCAGTTTAAAGTTAAATGAAATAAAACGCATACAAAGAACGCATTGAAATGTGTCCTCCGAAGGCAGCATTTTCCAGTTTTCGGACGCAGCCTATGTATGTATATCCTCAGGAAAAAAGCTCCAATATCTGTTTATTTACAGGTAAACGCAGAGGTTTCCTCAGCCTTGCACCAACTCTGCCCTCCGAAGCAGCCTGTTAAAGCAGCTTGTGAAGTCTGCGAGGGAGCTGACAGTGACGAACCACAGCAGTGCACATGTAAGTGTGTGTTTCTTTTACAGACATTTTTTTTTTTTTTAAATTTATGCAAAAAATCCGCTGTACCAAAAGTCTACACTGACTTGATGATATCACTTCCTGTACAGACTGCTCCATGATCATTCATAAGACCTGCTGTGGTTCTGCCCCTCTGTGTTTGAAGGTGAGTGCGTGTGTGTAAACACTTAACACTTCCTTTACAAAAGTACTTGAAACTGCATTCGTTTGAAAGATTGTAATTGCATTTATTTTTATTACCCAGAATCCTAATCAGGCACTTCTGAAATGCGCTGACTCTTCAATATTACTATGTGAGAGAGCCAATCATGTTACTCTGGAATTATAACGCAACCATCCATGTCATGTAGTGCTCATGTGATCATGTATGTTTCATTAACAGACTCGTCCAGTCACAGTTCTCCATCTCTGTCTCTGGTCAACAACAACACCGTGTCACACAGGTCTGTATATGTTTTCCACAGACTTCATTTGAATTTATGTCACTAATGTTTACATTTTGAGATGCTTTGTATGTTTCTGTATCAGAAAGCGGAGTAACAGTGAGGGATGTGGCCATGATTTCGCTCTGCGGAAAAGCAAGTCTTTTATTGGTCATTCTTCTGGAAGCCCCACCTCCAGTGAGTTAATAGGTGTGTTGGACTTGAAGTGGCGCTGCGCAGACTGATCGGTGTATGACATCAAAGTACCGCGAGAGTGATTTGAAGGCATACGGAGCTGTCTGCTCTCTAATTGCTCTTGCGGCACTTTGATGTCATACACAGATCGGTCTGTGCAGCGCCACTTCAAGTCAAACACATTGTCTTTCTTCTGTGGAACTCAAAAGGTGCAGAATTTCATGCCGATTTTTTCCATACAATGAAATTAAATTGGGACTGGAATGTTGAGGAGTGTTATTTTAGTATCATTAAAGGCACAATATGTAAGATTTTTGGATTAAAATATCCAAAAACCACTAGAACAGTGTTATATATTTTGTTGGCTTGTGTACTTACTTTATCCCAAATGTTTCCAAGAATGTTTAAATCCAGAGAAATAAGCCATTTTAACCAGGACATGGACCATGTCCGTGCATTGCCTATCAATGACGTCATACCCATGTTACCCTCGGTTTCCAGTTTTATTTTTTAGAAACATGGAAACACCAAAGACGCTTTAATACATTATATATTTTATTAGACAAGGGAACAACTGTTTCATTACATTTATAGACAGGAAACTGATCATTATTATATAGCTCAACACGCTTAGTCTTAATTTTGTGGTGTTAAGTGTTAAGTGAAAATGAAAAATGTTTTAACAGCTAGCTGAAATAAAAGTTTTTCTATATTTTATTTTATTTCAGTTACCATTTATTTTCAAGTAATGAAAATGTTTTTGTTATGGTTTTAAAGGTGCAATATGTAAGAATTTTGCAGTAAAATATTCAAAAACCACTAGGCCAGTGATATATTTAGTTCACTTGAGTACTTACAATATCCCAAATGTTTGCAACTATTTGTAAATCGTGAGAAAATTGCAAATTTAAACAAGGCTCCGGGACGTGTGAGGAGTCGCCTGTCAATTGCGTCATACCCGCGTTACCCTCGGCTTCTGGTTTTATTTTGTAGAAACCATGGAAACACATTTTCTCCATCATGCAATATGTTTTAAAATGAAATGCATGCCATTTATCAACACAAGCCATCCAGCATTTATTAATATGATATTCTAAAATCGATCTATCTTACTGCAGTGTGCAACAGTGTCTCACAACACCCACCGAGCGAACGCACAGAGTAACGTTATAACATTTTCAACACACTCAAATGTATCTAATATGATAAACAGAGCTGCGTTACCTCATACTCATGACCGGAAAAGCGGAAGCAGCGCCGGCGACTGTGGCATAATAAAAGTTCCGCTGCTTGTGAGGCGTGTGTTGCGCAATCGCTCCAGCGGCCTCGTTCAGCTCCCACAACACTCGGTCCTGCTCTGCTTCATACTACAATAACGTTAATAATCGGATCTATGAACATCATTTCTTCCCGAGTCCTATCCCAATTCTTTTGCACCGTCCGGTGAAGACCACATGTCCCAAGATTCTGCGCTCAAACTTGATGTCATCAAGCTACGCCTTTGTTTTGAATAGGCCTCTAGCAGACAGAAATCCTACATACTGCACCTTTAACTACAAAAATGAAGAAAAAGCAGCATAAAAGTACCGTTTAAAAAAAAAAAAGTATGTCTAGTGTGATTTTTTTTTTTTTTTTTTTCAAGTATAGACTTTATGTAGCCCCGCCCTGTTTCAGCATTGTGCTCTTTGTGTTCTGTCTTCCGTTTTGTATTTCCACAGCATGAAAGTAAGCTCTTACGGATTCATGAATGAACCGCTCATTTTAAAATACAGACATTTGTTATGACATCCGCGTCAAACATTACAATGCTCATGACAACTTTCGTTAACTCTACAATAAGTAAATCCACTTCACCAGCTAATTATTCTTTGACAATGATGCCATAGAAATATACAGAGCTACCGCAAAAACGGAAGTTCAAAGACAAAAATCTAAAGATGGCTGCTCGCTTGTTTCTCTGGCGCATAAGGTCTATAGAAACTAGTGATGTTTGATCTCATTCATGTCAAAAAAACATGATTATTGACTGAACTGTAGTTTTTCCAAATTACACAATTACACAATTTCCAAATTAACCATGTCTTTGCCAGATTCAGATGATTCGTCAGCTCAGGTATCATTTGACTTCTCTGCTGAATCTTGGAGCGCAGTTGTGGACACTGAATTCAGTAGGACACTGGACAAAGAGGTGGTCAAGAGACAGGAGATCATCTATGGTCAGTTATTATGGCTGCAAAACCTGTTTTAGTAGATTGTTGATAAGTGTTTGATAACATATAATACACTGTTGTTTAAAAACGTCTTGGATTTAATTGGATGCTTTAGTTAAGCCTAATTTGATTGTTTAGTGTTGTGTTTGTCGCAGAGCTGATGCAGACAGAGTTTCACCACGTCCAGACTCTCTCTGTTATGGCTGATGTTTTGAGGCCAGGACTGTTGGAGGAAGTGCAGCTGGAGCCGGACACAATTGGTCAGATTTTCCCCAGGCTGGATGAGCTCTTAGCTTTGCATAGAAACTTTCTTAAAGACATGGAGACCAGACAGTGGTTGTCTATTCACCCAGGAAGTCACAAGAACTACATCATCCGGCAAATTGGTGATATTCTACGTCAACAGGTAAGTAAGAACCTAAACATCTGTTGACTTGACCAATTTACATATTGTGGCTGAACAAGTTCTTAGCTTAGGTTCATTTAGCAATTGTCTATGCAGTTCTCAGGCCCAAATGCTTCCCAGATGATAGAGTTGTACGGCGACTTCTGCAGTCATCATACAGAAGCACTGAAAGTTTATAAGCAACAACTACAGAGCAACAGGAAACTACAATTATTTCTCAGAGTAAGTTGATTAAACACACGTGACACACTCATACAAAACAGTTTGAGTTTAATGTTAATGACCATATGTGTTGCCCCTACAGCAGCTGAGTACCAACTCTGTCATTAAACGTCGTGAAATCCCAGAATTCATTTTGCTTATTACCCAGAGAATCACAAAGTACCCTGTTCTGGTAGAGAGACTCCTTCAACACACTGATGGTAAATTTATCTCTGTAGAAGTTAATAAATTGCAATAAATAATCATCTTTAAATATAAGATACATATGAATAGCACTATTACATTATACAATAGATAAAAATAAACATTTTGTGTAACCTAATACATAATATTTGATAAAAGGAATCTGAATGCTCACCTCTGTGATGTGTATGCACTTCTGTAGATGGCAGTGCTGAGCGCTATGATATTGCAGTGTCACTGGAGGGTCTGCGGGGGGTGATAGAGGAGGTGGAGCGGCGTGTGGGAGATTATGAACGTGCAAAGAAACTACAGGACATCATAAGTCGTCTAGACAACAAGAGCTGCACTCGTCTGAAGAACGGCGAGATCTTCGGCAAGCAAGACCTGCAGAAAACACACCGAACTCTCACACACTCTTCAGTGCTGACTTGTAGGACCACCTCTGGCAGACTAAGAGGTCTTACTGCACGTGTGTTTGTATTAGAGATGCACCAATACTAAATTCCTCCACTGATACCGATATCCGATTATTCAGAATGATACCTGCAGATACCGATAGTTTGTTTTTCTTAAGGAAAAAAATCTCTCACAGCTAATGCTGTAAACTATACAGGGAACCTTCTTATTTGGTACATGACTGTAATATTAGAGGTTAAAATGAACTATTTTAACTATTATAATTATATTCAACTGCTATTTATTTTCAGATATAATAATTACACTCAAATAAAAACTGAAATGTTTGTATACAACTCAGTTGCACATAAGGTAGTTTTCTTAAACACTTGTCTTCATGACAGATTTATTCAAGCATACATATATAATTACCAGGAAAAAAGCTCCTCTAGTGTTATTTTTATAGCTAACTAATGAACTGTGAACATTGGATAACTTTCCTGAGGTAAATGTAACATTAAAGGTGCAATATGTAAGAATTTTACAGTAAAATATCCAAAAACCACTAGGCCAGTGTTATATATTTTGTTCACCTGAGTACTTACAATATCCCAAATGTTTGCAACTATTTGTAAATCATGAGAAAATTGCAATTTTAACCAAGGCTCCGGGACGTGTGAGGAGTCGCCTGTCAATTGCGTCATACCCGCGTTACCCTCGGTTTCCGGTTTTATTTTGTAGAAACCATGGAAACACCAAATACGCTTTAATATTTACATGTTTTAATAGAAAAGGGAACAACTGTTTTGATATATTTATAGACAGAAAACTAATTATTGTTATATAGCTCAACACGTTTAGTCTTACTGTTTAAATCTAATTTTCTTGATTTTTTGCAAGTACCATGCTTTACCTTGCCTCAGAGAAAAATACTATTTTGTCAAGTAGCTAACATAGCATAATCAGATGCAGCTGTATTTTTAGTAACAGTAATACAGAATTTTCTCCATCATACAATGCCATTTATCAACACAAGCCATCCAGCATTTATTAATATGATATTCTAAAATCGATCTATCTTACCGCAGTGTGCAAAAGTGTCTCACAGCAGCCGACCGAGCGAACGCACAGAGTAACGTTATAACATTTTCAACACACTCAAATGTATCATGATGATAAGCAGAGCTGTGTTACCTCATATTCATGACCGGAAAAGCGGAAGCAACGCCGGTGACTGTGACATAATAAAGGTCCCGCTGCTCGTGAGGCGTGTGTTGCGCAATCGCTCCAGCGGCCTCGTTCAGCTCCCACAACACTTGGTCCTGCTCTGCTTCATACTACAATAACGTTAATAATCACATCCATGAACATGAATTTCTTCCTGAGTCCTATCCCAATTCATTTCCACCGGCCATTGAGGTGAAGACCACATGTCCCAAGATTCCGCGCTCAAACTTGGCGTCATCAAGCTACGCCTTTGTTTTGAATAGTCCTATAGCGACCTCTAGCATGATTCATTTCAGTAAGCTGTACTGTATCTTTCAACATACCTTTTGATGTTCATGCATGTTTTTCGTGCTATAACTTGTATTCAAGTGGAAGAAAAGACTTGCGCTCCACGCTGCCGCTTGAAGGCGCTACAGCGATCTGTCATGTCACACTTAAGAGCGTCAAAACGGTGTTTATTGTTTGAGTTTCATGATAAAATTGACCGAATTTTAAATCTGAGACTTCTTATCAGAAGTAACAAAGCTGTTCGTGATTATTAGATTGAAGGCGTGCTACAAATAATGTTTTTGCTTTTATCAGCTGATACTAATTTTTTGGCGATAACGGTGCATCCCTAGTTTGTATTCTTTTTCTTTTTTTTCATTAATATATTATTTAATTCCATTTCCAGTGACTCTTTCTCTCGTCTACAGATGTTCTTGCGCTGCTCCTCACAGACGTTCTGGCTTTCCTACAAGAGAAAGAGCAGAAGTTTGTCTTTGCCGCACTGGTACAGAAATATACACATTATATTGTGTTTGTGCACTTAGGGTCATACATTTAGACCCTATAAAAAATTTAAAAATGCTATTAATATAATATTAAAATCAAAAAGGTTTTAAATATAATAGTAAAATGTGCTTTAAATTTAATAGTAAAATCAGTTTTAAATATATTGTATCTTCAGGAGCAGAAGCCATCTGTGATGCCCTTGCGAAGGCTCATTGTGAGAGAAATAGCCAATCAGGAGAAAGGATTATTTCTCATCAGTGGTGATTGCTCTGTGGGGCCGGAGATGTATGAGATACACACACAGACTCGTGAGGAGCGTAACACGTGGATGACGCTGCTGAGGCAGGCCACTGAGAGGTGTGTTAGACCTCTTTAATTGTTTTCAATGACATTTTTCAAGTCTGTACACTATCGTTCAAATGTTTAGGTCAGTAAGATTTTCATATTAGAATAATTTTATAGAATAAGTAATGCCTGCTGAAAATTCAGCTTTGCCATCACAGGAATAAATTACATTTCAAAATATATTAAAATTGGAAATTGTAATAATATTTCACAATTTTACTGTTTTTACTGCATTTTTTTTTATCAAAATAAATGCGGCCTTGAGGAGTATACAAGACTTCCTTCCAAAAACATTAAATAATTATACCGATCCTAAACTTTGAATGGTGTATATTTATATTTGTTTCAGCCTTCCTGATGATCAGACCAAGAAGAATGAGGGGGAAATCAAAGTCAAGAAGATACAGAAATTACAAGGTAATTATCCAAGCATCCATCTGTGCATGACTTTATTGTTCCTAATATCTGATGTCTTGTGTATGTCTGTGCATATAGAGGCGCTGTTCTCTCTGGATCTGCAGCTGTGCTCTGTTATTGAGGAGAAATTAAGGATCTGTAGAGGGACTGGTAGATGGAGTCTGGCTACTTGCCGTCTTCTTGTTCATCCCCACCCTGAAAACACTCCTCAGGGTGTCACATTACTGTCTGACGCACAGGAAGAAGGTAATTTTATCTTTTTATCTATAGACACACAGTCAGGTGCTACTGATCTTTACCAAAGTCTCTTTCTTTCCCAGTGGTGAAGCTGGCTATCACTTTGTTGTCTTGGCTTTTTCCTTGTATATGGGCACCAAGTAACCATGACAGCTTTGACCAGGAAAGAGCAAACTGTGAGTAATCACTTTACCAACACCCAGACCAGAAAACAATTGCATTATTGTCAAAATTACTGTAATTATAAGGAACACTGTCAAAGGAATATTTCTCACAAAAAAAAATCTAAAATTGTGTTATTTATTTCATCCATCCATCCATCCAAATAATATCTCTTTCTGTCCAGATAAAGAACAGAATTTGCCAGTTAGGAGCAGGAGGAGTGCTCTGGTAGGAACAGGGGTGGGGCCTCTTGCAATAGCCCCGATAAGCCCTGCCCACCAGACTTATTTAAAGGTAACCACAGTTGCAAGTGTTATATCTACTATGTATTTGACCTTATTCTTCAAAAACATGCATATAATATTTTCTGACAATATTCTAAAACATTCTTATGCAATTCATCCTATTTGTGACAACCCTATTCTATAACCTGCACATTTTCAGGACTCACAACCACATTCTTGACAAACCCGCCCTGAATGAATGGAATCGCACTGGATGACTTTGTCTGCCATGTCATATAATGTGAGAGCCACAGTGAACTGTATATCATGACGGGTTTAGTTTACTCATGGAGACAGAGAAATGATTTACGTTCATCAAGCATACTCTCTGCACTACTTATAAAGCATTTAAAGTCATCATGAAATCAAAATTGACCCTGTTTACTTTGTTAGCGCACATTACTAGTCTTGTAGTGAACAAATAATCTGTGCGAGTTGCCCATAACCCATTGCGCGTTGGATTAGGATTCGATTAGAATTACAAACATGAATAAAAAGTGTTAAAAAAAACTACAAACATGGCGGATGTGCAATTCCAAAGGTCTAGAGAGGTTTAGAGAAAGGGGTTTGCTGAGTGATTAATAATCAGTATCTAACTTGATGAAAAGATATTTATTCAATGTTATCCACATTATATTTAATCTGCAACAGCATTGTGAACTTTTGTAAAGATACGTTTGGTCATTATAACTTTTAAAGGCATCATTATGCAAATTGAAAACTCATGAGGAGAGTCTCTGCATTAAAGACCCATGACTGGCAGATCAACATGCGACTACATTTCTCACCGAAACGGTAGGAAATTAAATTAAATTCAATGTGGAGGATTTTAACTGTGATGAGATGATTGACAGGGCAGTTTAAACGGTGACAGGATGCACGCAACTAAGTAACAGAGCTCTCCGTTAAAGATGCAATTGTGACGAAGTAGTATGTCCCAAAGCTTGCCTACTTTTCTGCTACACACGCAAAAGTATGTACTTTTTCTTCAAAAACAGTGCATACTTTTAGGGAATAGTATATATACGTAGGTGAATTGGGATGTAGCACAAAACTTGTAATTTCGAGTTTATATCTTGCAATTCTCACTTTATAACTTGCAATTATTCAGTGGCAGAAACAAGCTTCCATGGCTTTGAGTCCTAAAAGTGTGCAGGCTCATATTAAGCGGTGCTGTCATACTAGCCACTGGCATCTGCTCTAGAGTTTTGTTTTGTGTGAAACATGACCACCAGGGATTAGAGATCAACATAAACAGTTGTAATCAACACGTCGTTCCAGCCCTAAATCATGCATTTAGCAGTAATTTATGTAGAAATTCTGCTTGTGGATCATGAATGAGGTCCATTTTGTCTGTTTAGCATTTATGATTATAATAAATGGCATATTTATTTATTTTTTTTTTTTACAAATCTAGGTAGCAGAGGGTGTTCACAACTTAATCCATATACTCTACAGTCTGCAGGTGGAAGTTATTGATTGACTTATAATTAATAATAGCTAAATGTTTATGTGTTTGTATAATGTATAAATATCATACTCTTATTTTGAAGGCTGCTATAATAATCCAAGACAGCTGCTTTGAAGTTCAAAATCTCCTCCTCCTGGAGGGAGAAGCTCCGCCCCCTAATCTTACTAGTGATTATGATGTCAAAAGGGTTGGTGTGGCAATTTTTCTCACAGCATGTTTATCTAAGATCTTTATCTAGAATGTGATAGTTACGTGTTGATATTACACATTGTAGTAGTAGAAGTATTATTTGAAGCATGTTTTTCCAGTCAATGATTATTTACTCTTATTACTGTCTCAACAGCAGAGTTTGGATGGCGGGACTGTGGCTGTGCAGCAGAAAGAACTGGAGCAGAGAGAGAGAGAGCATGCTGAACTGATGGACAAACTGGTGAAAGAAGAAGAGCAGTTTGAGGAGGAACTGTGGCTGTTTGAGGAGAAGATGAGGAAGCTGAGAGAGGAGGAGAAAAGAGTGAAGGAAGAGAGAGAGAGATTAAAAGAAGATGGGAAAAAACTGGTGAAAGAGAAGAAGAGTCTGGAGACACAGATAAGACTCATTCAACATGATTCAAATCGTTGACAAGGCATTCTTCACAGGAGAAACGAAGTGCATTTATGTGTCTGTATTAAAGAGGCCATGTGCACATTTACAAAGTTTTGCGGTGCGTCACAATTCGTGTACTTATGCACTATTCTATGAAGTTTTGTAGTATAAAAAGTGCGAGTAGTGTGAAAATTTAAAATAGAAAAAGTACACTTTAAATACCCAGATGATGCACTTAATGAACCAAAAAAACATGGAATTTTGGACACTTCATGGACTCAACTGTTGCAGCTTTAATTACGTAGCAGAGGGGGAGGGGCTAACAGACTCTGATGTTGAATGACAAAATAACATTATAAAATTCATACACTACACAGTTGCGTGCATAGTGCATAAGTACATAGTATACAGGGCTTGACATTAACACCCGCCAAATGCGGGTAGATTTCAGCTGTGGCAGGTAAGACAGCCATTCCCACTAGCCACTTTGGCGGGTTGAATATAATTTCAGCCTACAGCCAAATGAAAGGTAGCCGTCGTATCATAAATTTGCAATTCAATCACAATTCTTGATCGATTAACTTGATGTTAGTGAAGGCGGGATAGGCGAAATCGCGATGAATGACACACAACTGAAGCGCTCTCTCATGCGCGTGATCAGATCTCCTTGCGCCTGAATAGTCAAATACACGCACACAGAGATGTCAAAATGCCCATCGTGTGGAGTAGGCTATCGTGTGAATACAGTCGGTTATGGCTTAAGTGGACGTAAACAGGTGGGCAAGTGTCAGTATATTACGTCCATGCATTCAGCAGCCCGATTAAATACCTGTCATTAATGTTAATCAAGCAACAAAAGATGTTAAATAAATATATACATGTTAAAGGATTAGTTCACTTCTGAATGAAAATTTGCTGATAATTTACTCACCCCCATGTCACCCAAGATGTTCATGTCTTTATTTCTTCAGTCGAAAAGAAATTAAGGTTTTTGATGAAAACATTCCTGGATTATTCTCCTTATAGTGGACTTCAATGGCCTCCAAACGGTTGAAGGTCAAAATAACAGTTTCAGTGCAGTTTCAAAGGGCTTTAAAGGATACCAGACGAGGAATAAGGGTCTTATCTAGCAAAACGATCGGTCATTTTTCGAAAAAAATACAACTGTATATGCTTTATATAAACAAACGTTCGCCTTCTAAGTGCCTCCGCCAAAACCGCATTTCTGTATTCTTCAAAAAGTTTACGCTGTATGTCCTACACCTTCCCTATTCTACTTACGGAACGAACGCAGCGCCAGTTACATTTTTTCCGTAAGTTGAATAGGGAAGGTGTAGGACATACAGCGTAAGCATTTTGGAGAATGCGGAAATGCGGTTTTGGCGGAGGCACTTAGAAGGCGAACGTTTGTTTATATAAAACATATACAGTTGTATTTTTTTCGAAAAATGACCGATCGTTTCGCTAGATAAGACCCTTATTCCTCGTCTGGTATCCTTTAAAGCCCTTTAAAGCCCTTATATTGCCCACCCCTTGCTCACCTGTACATACCAGCTGATATACAATGTATTCTTGATTTGCAAAATTGACTGGCAAAATTGTGGCCAGTGAAAATACTGAGTGGCTAGTAACTTTGGAAAACCAGAAGCAAAAAAGTTCATGTCAAGCCCTGATAGTATATATGTGCACAATGCGTCATTTAGGAAACAACTTTGGGGTCTATTAGAATAGGTTTTAATGCTTAATTTTTCAAAACACACATTTTTCACATATTTTACATTGTTGCAGTACCTCTCTTCCCAGTCTTTTGGTAACACTCTGGGCTGTGTTTCTCAAAAGCATCTTGAGCTAAGTTAATCGTAAAGACCACTGGTGCCAGTGGTTCTACGATCTACTTAGGCTTACAGTGCTTTGGGAAACACAGCCCTGTTTAGTTCCGGTCTTTATAAAGCCCGACCTTCCAAAAAGCGCAATGTGCTCTGATTGGTCGGCTCTATCAGTGTGTTGTGATTGGTCAACCGCTTTGAGCATGTTTCGGAAATGTCACGCCCCTTACCATAATCATGAGTTTCAACAAACTACTTATGCAACTCAGCCAGGCTTCACCCCCTTTTTTGTCCCTGTTTACGCCTGGTATTAAGATGTGATCTGATCGACCAAAAACGCAAGTAGACACGTACCTGTTTACACCTGCTGTTTAAATCCGTCTCTTTTGTCCACTTTCAACCACTTCTGTCCTGATTTCTTTGAGGTGAGGGTCTATGGGCGGATAAATGTATGGGCTTTTTCAGATCTTTTGATCTAATGAATGAAATAAGCTTGCACAATTTATGAACGTGCATGGAGACAACGGAAAAACATACGGAGTGCATCAGCTTTTGTTTCTGCTCTGACAGCCGCAAGACCGCGCCAAACGCGTGAGTGCGTGTTAGAAATCAGGAATGCTGAGAGAACATTGTCCTTGGCACATTTTTCGTCTTCAAACCAAACTTGGGTCTCCAGCCAAAGTTTAAATTCTGTCTGGCTAGTGCGCTTGCAATGTTTACACATTAAGTCAGTAGGTGGTCTTTTGTGGCTGTTTGAACACATTCGACCACATGAGCATCTACACTACAAAAGTAATCCGGTCGAATGTGTTTGACTACCTCTGGAAGTGGTAGCTACAAGCTCAAAACGTTGTAGACCCCGTTTACACCTGTATTTAGAATCATCCATGTGTGATCCGATCGACCAAAACACATCTTAAATGGTCTCAGACCAAGATCCTGACTTCAACTCTGCTTAGTGGTGAACTGTATCAGACTATAAATCTTTATT
Organism: Ctenopharyngodon idella; assembly: GCF_019924925.1. Lineage (NCBI taxonomy): Eukaryota > Metazoa > Chordata > Actinopteri > Cypriniformes > Xenocyprididae > Ctenopharyngodon > Ctenopharyngodon idella. Next base: position 13,897,729 of record NC_067234.1, read on the forward strand.
TAAGGCTTTGGTGGTGACACAGCAAATCATGAGGCAAAATGGCTTAATAAATGTATGTAAACTCCAGTGTGAAATTTATAGGGTGTTAAGTTTCTAGCGTCGTTCTGTTTGTTGACAAAATCTTTAACATTTTCACGTCTGTCACACATTTTGCATTTATATTTCCTAACTATTATGATCAAAAAAACTTTTTTTTTTTTTTTTAAATGACAGAAATCACCATACACTCATTTTAAAAATACCACATGGTAACTTTGTAAAATATTTAGAAAGACCCCAGATTTCTACCTTTAGAAAGTGAAGCACCATCTTTATGTTAAAATTGCTGTCAATAGAGTTTTAACTGGTTACAGGCCGGACAGACTGTGGCCGTACGAGTCTTCGCCGCAGCCTGACGACAGCAGAGTCCACACCGGCTGCGGCACGCTTTCCATACATGTCATCCTCCAGCTGCTGATGGGCAAACTGCAGCTCTGCAATCTCTTTCCCTGAGGATTCCAGATGTTTCTGCAGCATAGTACTGCCCTGAGAGTACAAGGGTAATCTATGTGTTAACTTTAGATCACATGTACATTTAGAGCACATGTACTTTTTTTGTCAAATAAATGCAGTCTTGGTGAGACTGACCCCAAATCTTTATATCTTTACATTTCAAAAATATGTACTATTTGTGTTCTACATTATTATTAAATTGAATTATAATCAGTCATACTGTCATAAAAAAATTTTTTAATGTATTTTCCTATACTATAACTGCATATATGAAAATATGTCTTGAATATCATTTCAAAATGAGTACAATCCATGCAATCAGGCAAGGAACCAAAGATTAGGAAGTTATGATTGACAGGTCGTAAAGGAATGTTATGAATGTCAGATTAGATTCAATGCTCTGACCTGTGTTATGAGGTCAGATTCTGGCAGCCCAGCACTTGAATGTCGCCCATACAGCTGAGTCATAGGCCTGCTTAATCTCTCACAACAGAAAAGATCAGCGCTGCAAACTGGGCCCTGCAGGGAGGCAAGGAATTCATCTTCATCAATCAGTGAGTGAAAAAGTCATGAAAAGGATGTTAGGATAGGATAGGTAGGATATTTAGTGGCACTTTTAGGTTCATTTTAGAGAACTGTATACATGGGTAAGTGTTAAAATAGTTTTCACAACCTCAATATGTGACTTGAAAGTCACTTTGGTAATAAATTAGCTCCAAAGTGACTGAATAAAGACATACCATAGCTCTGCCAAGACTGTAGCCAGCACACTGCATCTGTCTCTGTTTGCGGTAAATGGCCTGTCTCGTGGCAGCTGAGCTCAGTGTCAGATGTTGCTGATGAAGAAGAAGAAAAAGTATGTATACCTGAATACAGTAAGCTAGATCAAAAGTCACATTTAACTCCCCAAAATAGAAGCAGGGCAAATGAATTATGTTGTAATGTCTGCACAACACTTTGGATGGGTATTTTTCTTCAATTTCTGTTTATTTCCAGAGAAAGTTTTGCAAATTTCCATGGGATTTTAATGCCTGTCATTTGGAAAGTTCTACATATCCCTCTTTTTTCTGTTTAAAAAAAAAAAAAAGCATTGAAATAGAAATCTTTTGTAATATAAATATCTTTACTGTCACTTTTGATCAATTTAATTTTATTACCCAGGTGAAAAAAAAAAAAGTACACTTCTATAACATACTTAAAGTGCTCTATTTTTGCTCACTAATTTTGTACTTAATATACTAAAAATTGTTCTTTAGTACTTCTTAAGATAATCTTAAGAACATCTAGGTGTACTCAACTGTGCTATTTTGAGACACCATGAAATATGAACTAAAATGTGCTTTTAATATACTATCTCTGTATTTAAAAAATATATTTAGTTACAACTTGTAGTACGCTATGGCTTCAAATGTACTATAAGTGGTAACTAAATACATTTTTTAAATACAGAGATTATATATTAAAAGCACATTTTAGTTCATATTTCATGGTGCCTCAAAATAGCACAGTTGAGTACACTTAGATGTTCTTAAGATTATCTTAAGAAGTACTAAAGAGAGAAATAAAGTGCAGAGGTGTTGTGTATGTGCTTTTCATAAAAAGTAACTCAAGTAATGCAATTAGTTACCTTTTTAGGGAGTAACGCAATATTGTAATGTCTTTTAAAAGTAACTTTCCCCAACACTGGTAGTAAATGTCTCTATTAAACACATTTTACCTTATTCAAATTCATTCTACAGAATTCCATCTGGGAATACGTAGAATTAGTAAACAATAATCCTAATTATTCCTTTCCACTCTCCACTTTAATCACACACCTCCAAGTGAATAGTTTCCGTGATTTTCTTCTGCAGGGCTTCGCTTGCTGAATGGTGCATATCTGTTTGCTTTTTGATGACGTCCTTCATGACCTGTGAAACGTTCTCTCTGAGCTGCTGAGATTCACGTAGTACAGTTGATGAAGAATCCAAAGCCTGTTTGCACTCTTAATGATGACAGTAAGAGACAGACAGAGAAAGATCAGATACCAACAGTTGCTTTCTGTCTTCAGGCTAGCTTCAATTTGGATAAAAAGGAAGGGTGAGAGACTTTAATATAAAAGTGGCCTGGTGTACCTGGAGTGAACGGTCCAGTGGGGTCGGGCTTCAGTGACAGGGGTGAAGGATAGGTTTTCACACCTGCTGAGAGTGAGCCATGCTGGGGAAGCAGATCTGTTACTCTGGATCTCTCAAAGGCACAATCCAACAACTGCTTACTGCTCTCAGCCAAAACCTCAAAGTTAAACAAAAAAATTAAAGAACACACCATGTTCTTTTTTTCAGTCCTGATGAAACAATTTAATTCTACTGAACATGTAAGTTCGACTTGAGACTGTTCATTTGCTAATGCAAATTTATAATTATAGGGTTATCATACGCTACTGCTCCATTATTACAAATTAAAATAACTTTTCTATTTTAAAATGTCAATTTTCAGCATCATTATTCCAGTGTTCAGTGTCACATGATCCTTCAGAAATCATTCTAATATGATGATTTGATGCTCAAGAAACATTATCAGCGTTGAAAACAGTAACATTTATGCATAAATAATTTACATTTCATTGTAGTTTCTATTCTGTGATGAATAAAAAATTAAAAGTAAAGCATTTATTTGCATTAATGCATATTTGCTAAATAGAAGTATTAATTTCTTTAAAAAAATATATTACAACGGTAGTGCACATAAATGAAACGTTATTTAGTTCTTTAGTATCTTTAGATGGTATCTTATAAATTAAACTGTCAAAACCAGTCATGGGGAATGCTACTTTTAAAAGTAATGCATTACAATATTGCGTTACTCCCTTAAAAAGTAGCTAATTGTGTTACATAGTTTCTTTTTTATGGAAAGTAATGTTGCATTACTTTTGTGTTACTTTTTATCATCTAGGCTGGGCTGTTTATTCGTTTTTTTAATGACAAAAAATGATTCTATTTTCTGCAAATGTTAAGGCCCTTTCACACCAAAAGTGAAATGAATAAGCCTCATGCTGAAGGAAATGCAAATTTCCATGTGTACAGTAGAGGGCGCAGCTCAGACAAGAAAGTTTAGCACTCTTCAACAATAAAAACAAAAAATGGAACACAAATGTGATGTTTATCTAAAGTCATGTCTGCTTATTAGTATGGTTGAACTGGATCATCGAAGGTCAGCAGCAAAGACAAAATAGTATATTTGTGTTAACATATTTAGTGCATTTCACTATTTTTATTCATTTTGAGGAATTCTGAATGTTTTTGTGCAAGTGAGATGAGTAAATTAATGTTCACATTTAGTCTAGAACTACAGTAACCATCATGTTCACACACAACGCACACAACACCTCTGCACTTACTCCTGATTTCTCAACATGGAGACAAGAGAACTGTCAGTCAATATATAGGAAAACAAAGTTATTTGAAAAAGTAGCTCAGATAATTTGTTGTAAATTTAAAAGTAATGTGTTACTTTACTAGTTACTTGGAAAAAGTAATCTGATTACATATCTTGCATTACTTGTAATGCATTACCCCCAACACGAGTCAAAACAGTGGCATTTTGTGTGAAAACGTTTATAGGCTATCAGACATATCAACATCTTAAATATCCATCAAGGCCTATTTTTCACCTGTTGTTGAGATAAAGTCTTTCTCAACATGCTCTCCAGTTCTTGTTTTAGCACATTCAGGCCTCTTCGTTCATTTTGTAGAAGATTATCGGCTCCATCCCGTATCTTAACAAAACATTAAATTTAGTGAACATTTGGTGATTTTGCATCTTTATTTTTCTCGTTTCAAAACAATGATATTTAATATATTTTGTAGATTCACATTTTTCTCTCTTTTACTCCTTTTGGGGTCATATTAGCTCTTACTGTAGCTACTCACTGTCTCTGTCGTGGCTGGTCGAAATGTCCTGCCATCAGCACTTTGCTGATTGACCAGCAATGCTTTCCTCAGACTGCGGAGTAATTTCTCCAGTCGTTCCCTTTGATGCTCCACCCTGGTGTCCTCCTGTGTGACCCTGCCTGCTTGTCTGCGCAGGTGAGCCTCCACCTCTCTCACACCCCGCATATATTCACCCACCATACCTGTGCTGACCACTGCAGTCTGATCACGCAGGACCGGCGGGGGAAAGGGGCCACTAGTGATTCCAGAAGTGAGCTGAATGAAAAAACAAAGCTGTATTTATCACATGCAATGTTAGAATTTGTAATACAATTCTACTGAAAATGTACAGTAAATTTACCTTGAGACAATTCTAGTGTTTTCATGCATTACCTTTTATAAGTCTGGGGTCATTTTTTTTGTTTGTTTTTAAACATGTCTCTTATGTTCACCAAGGCTACATTTATTTGATGAATAATGCAGTGAAAACAGTAATATTGTGAAATATTATTACAATTTAAAGGTGCAGTATGAAGGATTTCTGTCCACTAGAGGTCGCTAGAGGCCTATTCAAAACAAAGGTGTAGTTTGATGACGCCAAGTTTGAGTGCGGAATCTTGGGACATGTGGTCTTCACCTCAACGGCCGGTGGAAAATAATTGGATAGGACTCGGGAAGAAATCATGCTCATGGATGAGATTATTAACGTTATTGTAGTATGAAGCAGAGCAGGACCGAGTGTTGTGGGAGCTGAACGAGGCCGCTGGAGCGATTGCGCAACACACGCCGTGAGCAGCTGAACTTTTATTATGCCACAGTCGCCGGCGCTGCTTCCGCTTTCCCGGTCATGAGTATGAGGTAACACAGCTCTGTTTATCATATTACATACATTTGAGAGTGTTGAAAATTATGTTATAACGTTACTCTGTGCGTTCACTCGGCGGCTGCTGTGAGACACTGTTGCACACTGCAGTAAGATAGATCAATTTTAGAATATCATATTAAATGCTGGATGGCTTGTGTTGATAAATGGCATGAAATTCATTTTAAAACGTATTGTTGGAGAAAAAATCCGGTATTACTGTTACTAAAAATAAAGCTGCATCTGATTATGCTATGTTAGCTACTTCACAAAATAGTGTTTTTCTCTGAGGCATGGTACTCGCAAAAAATCAAGAAAATTAGATTTAAACAATAAGACTAAACGTGTTGAGCTATATAACAATAATTAGTTTTCTGTCTATAAATATATCAAAACAGTTGCTCCCTTGTCTATTAAAACGTGTATTAAAGTGTCTTTGGTGTTTCCATGTTTCTACAAAATAAAACCGGAAACCGAGGGTAACGCGGGTATGACGCAATTGACAGGCGACTCCTCACACGTCCCGGAGCCTTGGTTAAAATTGCAATTTTCTCAAGATTTACAAATAGTTGGAAACATTTGGGATATTGTAAGTACTCAAGTGAACAAAATATATAACACTGGCCTAGTGGTTTTTGGATATTTTACTGTAAAAATCTTACACATTGCACCTTTAAAATAACGTTTCTATTGTAATAGGCCTATATGCTATTTTAAAATATACTAGTGGTTGATTGAAATTAGTTTCTCAGTGGTCAGTCTAGTGTAGGGAGGCTAATGGTCAATATCACGTATATAATATAATTACACCCTTCATTTACTGATTTTTTTTAAATGCAAATTGCATACGGAGCCATTAAAGTGAATACGAAAAGAATATGGGAAAGAATATGAGATGTTTGTGGAAAATATTAGTTGGAATAAAAAATTATATAATGCTTTAGTGTTTTGTATTGGAATATTTTTTCTGACCATATATTTCCATCACAATGGCCTATAAAAGCAGAAAATGTGAGTTTAGAAATTCAGAGGGCAACAAAGTTGTTCACAACATAGCCCCACATTACTACTCGATATAAAAACTACTCAATATAAAAATATTACGGATACAAACGTTAATATGTTGTTTGATTAAGAAAATGTATGAAATGTAAGGTATATTTATAATAACATCCCTACAACAAAATTAACGATACGCAAACGTCATGAAAACGTCATGACGGCGCAACGCTTATTTGACCAATCAGAAACTAACTCACAAAATGATAGATATACGACTGATTAATTACGTAATTTTTGTATATTTTCATATGAATATTATTGTTCGCTACCCGAGTTTGTAAATTGATATTGTTCAATTAAAAAAATACAAATAACGCTGCTTGCTTTTTAAATCAGCCGCCATGGCTACTTCTGATGTACTTTACCATACTTCCAGTGGATTTAGGTCGGAATTCTTCTTTCTTTTCCGAGTCAGTCTCACTGTGGTCCTTTTCGACACTGCTGTTCACACTGTAAGCCATTAAGTGAGGAAGCCTGTGAGTGAACGTCCCAACACTGTGGCTGCGGTAGCGTGTAGATGAGTGCAGTTGATCTACGTGAGTTTGACGCATCAGATCATCGGCGCGCAGAATCGAGCGGACAGTCGCGTCCCTCCAGCCTTTAGATCCCACAACCACATCCGGGGGAGCGGACTGGACGGACCGCTTCATGATCATGGTACTTAACTACACCAGCTTTACCATCAGTGGAAAAATCCGAATAACTCCAAATTGTTTGGGTTTAAAAGTGTTGGTTGTCTCCAACGCAACAGTTCCTCAAGTGACCGGGGACGCGCACAGAGCTTTGATTGGGTAACGCGAGACACAGCAGTGAATGAGCGTCAATGGAGGCAGTTCATTCAGCTCCATTCACACTGCAACTCAATCAGTGGAGATCTGGTTACATGATGAGAACGGATCGCATGCTGTGATGTAGAACAGACACCCTTAATTAGTCTGTCACACCATTTAAATTATTAAAATAAAATAACGAAAATAAATACTAGCATTAATCTCTACTGAAGAATTTCTGATGAAAACCATAATTCAACAGTGCACCACTGGCATTGTTAATCTTTTTATTTTTATATTAAATAAATGTTTTTACATTCAAAGAAATACCCCATACTTTGATCAAAATATTTTATTTAAACTGTAACTTTATAATTAAAAATATAACTAAAAATGAATTATAATAACATACTGGACATTTATATATATTATTTCAAGGATTTGCATGGAGACCTATTGGAAGTAGATATCCACACACACACACACACACACACACACACACACACACACACACATATATATGGGTCATTGGCGAATAAGGTTTTTAAAAGTGTAAAAAAACATAATGGAGATTTAAAATCAATTAACACTGCTTTTGTCATTTTTTTACAAAAAAGTCATTTGGTTTAACCAAAATTTCGGTTTTACCAAATTACTATGTTTTCAAACAATGCTAACAGGCTGATATCTAGCTAGTTAGTTAAAAGAGGACAGTCAAACATTTTATATTTAGTACAAGTTTTTAAAATATTACAACATTTTCCATGTTTTATAGCGGCTGTACCGAATGAACTGATGTTTCGGGACATGCGTATGATCAAGTGAAAACATTAATTTTTCAAATAGTTAAAAGAGAGTTTGTTACTTTGCTTCACGACTATGTGGTCCTTTGCAGGTGTCTGAATGATGTCACATCCTGTCACATGATACTGACCGCATGACTTGATCCAAAATGGTCTTTATATTGGTTACTCCGAATGACATCAATGAAATTCATTTTTCCGGACATTCTTTCTCACATAAATTTAATACCATTTTTCACGACGTTGATATATGATATAAAATCATGCCAGAATAAAAAAATATATACATTAATTAAATTTTGATATATTTTAAATCACAAATGAAATGGCTGTATTGGCCTTTGGACGGTTAAACCGAATGAACTTTTGACACTTCAAAATCTTTAAAATACATTTATATGTAGCAAAATATAATTAAAACCTTTTGGATTCAATAAAAGAGATCTAGTTGTACTACCTTACTTACTTTGGATGTCATATCTTTGTTTTTTATTATTATTATTATTATTAAGGCCTTTGGACAAAAAAAAAAAAAAAAAGACCCGTCACGTCATTGACCCATATACATATACATACATATGAGAAATATGCAATATGAAGTCCTCCATAAATAAGAGTCCAGATGCTTTCCAGAGACATAATGATCACACAAAGTACACTAATTTAGATTTTTGAGGCTTTATTGTCAATTAAACCCCTGAGTTCTCAAGAAAGAACCTTTAATATTTCAGACATAAAAGAAAACCTCCAACAAAACCTTTCCAACTGCAAAACCCACACAAACTTGAGGCTTCATTTTAAATGTGATTTATGAGGTATGCACCAAGTTGTGGGGAATCCAGCTTATCCAAATAAAGTATGAGCAAATTAAAAACGTCCTTTTCGGACAGTCTGTAAATCCTTCTATTGTGAAAAAGATTTCCCTACACTGGAACAAAGATGGCACATCCCAGTTGGGACTATAACTGCATCTCAAAAACATTTATAAATACAAGACAAACATATGATCACATGGAAAAGAACATGAAAAGATGGATCAAACAATAAGAGAAAAGCAGCATTCAACATATTCAGCAGTCATAATCAATAAAACACAATTTAAACATTTAAGAATAATAATAACAACAATTAAAGGCTGCAGGGACTGTGGGATATGGAAAAATAATTATTAATAAGCAAAGCATGTATATGAGTGCTGAAAAGGCACGTGTGTGTAACTATGTAAATCTTGGAACCACAATCTGACGATGTGGGAAGTAATCAAAACATTTTATGGCTGCATTCAATCAAAATGACTAAATCAACCTGTAATGGTCCAGTCATAAATTCATATGAACTAAAATAACATTTCATAATATACCCTCAATCTCTTCAAAAGTTCAGTTGAGAGCAATCTGGCAGAACAATTGACACTATTCACAACTTACTATACACATTAGCCTGTCTCAATTTACTTGATTAAACTAGAGATTTGCCATAAGAATTTAACAGAATAAAATATTTATCCGAAGCTGAACCAGATCTGCAGATCCTCATTTCTGTTGGTTTAGTACAGCAAAATGACAGACATCAGAGATAATTTAGACATTGCACTCAATTAACAATATATTGTGCAGTTCATTGTATACAAGAACACTCACAGTACGTGTTTAATCACACACTCACAGTGTGTGTTTGAGGGCTGTTTTGGGTCCAAGTCTGCTAGAGATGTTTTGCTGTAGCTCTGTTAACACGCCATCCCGCTCCTCTAACTCCAGAAGAACTTGCTATGAAGGGCAAACCAAAAAAATATCATGTCAATAATTTGTTCTCACAGAGCATGAGTTACATTGGTAACAACCAGTAGTTTTTAACATCAAAACACACCTACAGTAAGTAGAGGCAGGTTATTTACCTCTATAAGTTTATCCCTCTTCTGAAGATTGTCTCTCAGTTTTCCTTCCTCGAAAGCTCTCTCCTTATTTTCCTTCTTCCACCCTAGTTCAGCCTCCTTCTTCTCCTTGGTTTTCTCTCTCAGCTCCTTGAGTGTGTCTTTGAGTTGCTGTGATAGGACAGTGATGGCACGTTTGTGATTTTCTCTTTGGTCCTGAAAGAACATGGATGTATGTTGATGAAAACGTACAAACCAGATCTTGAGAGTGCACTGGTTTGTTCTCTGAAGTCAAGCTTTTTAAATAATGGTCAAAAAGTGGTTACTGGCAGTGATGGACCGAAATTTCAGCATCATCATTTTGAACCAAGATGTTTTAGTCTATGCTGTTTTCAGCTGATATGTGAACAAAACCTCACTAAACATTATTTATAGTGCACCTACCATCCAATAATTACAATAACAAAAAGTCTGAGCCTTCAGATTTCTTTAATTTTATAATGAAATTCAAACAATAAATGTAGTTTTGATAGTTGATACCCTTTATTGTGGCGTGACAGATCATGGTTTGGTGCCTCAGTTCAAGCGGCAGTGAAAGCCATTCAATGTTCAGAGCTTGTTAGATAGCCAGAAAAAATAACTCTATAAAAGTGCATTTTGATAAATATATGAACTATATTACGTTTATTATATTGTAATGTGACCTGCTGTCTTCATTATTTAATGTATGTTTAAACAAATCTTTCATGAAAACATGTTTTTATTACAGCCACTGTTTAAACGTTTATATTTCATCAATGAATTGGAGTAGAAACTCAATTATATAATTAAAACAATGTATATAAAAACTGCCTTATGTGCAATTTAAATGTCTATATGCAACTAAGTTTTTGAGTGTTGATTATTTAATAAATGTGATTAATTAATTTATTATTAAAGAAACATTATTTATCATTTTTGGCTAAATGAAAATTATTTTGGTTTTAGGGGGTTTGGTAAAAAATTTATTCCAATACATCACTAGTTACTGGTATTAGCCAGAGCAATGTTTGTACAGACCACCAGGTGGCACAATTGCTTTTCTGTTGTATCATGAAATAAATAAGTCAAAGGTTTTGGATATGTTCAGCACACTAAAAATGATTGGCAATGAATTGAACTTTTTGAAAAAGCCACAATTGTGGAAATGAAACATGATTTTATCAGACATTACCAGTATGAGGTTTTCAGTGTCGGTTAAGGCAGAGGAGAGTCTTGAGATCTCCTGCAACATGGTGGAGCTGAGCTCCTCTCTATCTCTGAAGCTTGCCTCCAGCAGAGCTTCTTTCTCTTGCAGTTGATTGACCAATCCAGCCTCAGCTCCTCCCCCATCCAACCCCCGTCCAATCAGAGAGTCTGATAGTGCCTATGGGGAAAAAGTTAATAGCTGACTACTGGAAATTATACATTAACTAATCATCAACATCAACTAATCAATCATTAACATCAACTGCGCTTTGCAAGAGAGGTCAAATCAGACAGCAAGAGGGAGACAACGTCACATCTACCTGCACATCTTTGCGTGAACTCTCGAGCGCCTCCTTTAGCTGGGAAATATAGTCTTTGTTATCCTTCACCAGTGCAGTCAGGGCTGAATCTCTCTCTTTCCACACTTCCCATTCTTTCATCATCTCCTGTTGGGCTCGATCTCGCTCTGCAAGCTCTACACGCAGGTGCTATTTAAAAGATACAAAACATTAATTTTCTTCTACAATAAAGTTAAAGGCTGAATCATTTTTCACCATTTAATGCACTTTGAGAGCTCCATTTTCTGTACCAATGCTTTATTTACTAACAGTCATGTATAATAGCAGCAGCAGGCGCTGAGTGATTAAGTAAACATATGTGTGTACTGTTGAATTAGAGCACTGTTTGTTTGACTCACGTTAATAACATCCTGGTTACACTGGAGCACAGTGTTGAGTGTGATGAAGTCTCTGTCTCGCTCTCTGCCAGCGTCCCTTACGGCCTGCAGCTGTTTCTCCAGGGCTTTCTCCCTCTCGCTCGCATCTGACAGCTGAGCCTCCAAGACTTCCTGATTAAAACATGAACATAGAAATAAAGTAGAAGAACTATGGAATGCACATGCATCCAGCATTTCCTGGACCTCATCTGAAGCAAACATGAAGCGCTCATTTACCAAGTTAATTATCCCACACAGTGACCCAGCCAAACCTGGGTGTGTTAGCCAGAGCTTCACTGTATGCTCAGTCTGTGTGCTTTTGCTATATTTGTAAGAGTCAAATCACCAGAGAATATGGTAAAACTGCTTAAAATTATGGTCCTCACAAGTTACTGGAAAAGAAGAAAAAAAAAAAAATAGTACCATTCAAAAGTTTGGGGTTGGTAAGAGTTTTAAAAAAGTTTTTGAAACAAGTCTCTTATGCTTACCTAGACTGCATTTATTTGATCAAAAATATAGTAAAAACATTAATGTTGTGAAATATTATTGTAAGTTTAAAGGGGTCCTTGATTATGATTGCACTTTTTTTAACTTTAGTTAATGTGTAATGTTGCTGTTAGAGCATAAACAACATCTGGGGGTGTGGTCATGTTGGGCTGCTTTAGAGAAGAGGAACAGATGTTGTTCCCATGCCGTCATTTTACGCCGGACTGCTTCACAAAAGAGGGTCAATTTAACGCTGGATTTGCACAAAAGATTAACATGACGGCACATGCTAGTCGATGAGTTGAATCAACTCCACAGCAACTACATAAATTTATCCACTAACCATTCAGAAACGTCCAGTTTCATTCTAAAAGTTGTAACTTCTTCCTGAGTCTCTCCATCAGTGTCGACTCCGGTTTGAACAATGTAAGGCTGAACACTGTTACTGACAATCCTCATTTTGGCTGTGTGAGATTCTCCAGCTTTGTTGTTGTTGAGCGACCGAAGCGCGAGCTGTTAAAGCTCTGCCCTCTTCTGGAAAGAGGGCCATGAGCAGCAGCTCATTTGCATTTAAAGGGACACACACAAAAACGGCGTATTTTTGCTCACACCCAAATAAGGGCAAATTTGAGAAGCTATAATAAATGAACAAACATCTTGTGAAAAGGGGCATAATAGGTCCCCTTTAAGTAACGGTGTTGTGTTTTATTATATTTTAAAATGTAATTTATTCCTGTGATGGCAAAGCTGAATTTTCAGCATCATTACAGTCTTCAGTGTCACATGATCCTTAAGAATTCTTTTTAATATGCTGAAGAAACATTTCTAATTTTTATCAATGTTGAAAACAGCTGTGCTGCTTAATATTTTTGTGGAAACTGTGATGCATTTTTTTCAATATAATTTAATCAATAGAAAGTTCAAAAGAACAGTATTCATATGAAATAGACTGTGTGTTTACTGTCACTTTTGGTCAAATTAATGCATCCTTGCTGAAGAAAAGCATTATTTTTTATTTTATTATTTTTTTTTTTTAAATCATATTAACCCTAAAAGTTTGAACGGTAGTGCAAATACAAATAATAAAAAAAATGCATTTATTTATTTATTATTATTTATTTATAATATTTATTATTGCAATTTATTTTTTATTATAGGATGCGGTCAAGGACACTTGGCTCATAAAGTGACTAAATTTCATTCACTTTTAAATAATGCCACAAATTGTATTATTTGATTAGGGTTAGTCTACAGTGATTATAATTGGGTAATTTAATTTAATAATTTTAATTTAGGAACAACAGAAGTCTGAGCAGTCTTCATTTACGAAACTCACATCAGTCAGACCTCACCTCACGTTCACTGCGTGTATCAGTCACTGCACTGGCCAGTTTTTTGATGAATTTGTCAGAGTCCTCTGATTCCACTCCCTGCTCAGCACACAGCTTCTGGATCAAAGTCACACATTCCTGAAGAGAGGAGAGCACACAGTTCACTGACATATCTGTTTTTATCCTAAATCTATAATGAGTTCATCAATACAGGACTCACCTGGATTACGTTCTCTCTGCTGTGTAGTGACTGGCTGAGACTCTCTATGAGGTCATTTTTATTCTTCAAACTGGTCTGTATGGCAAAAACAATCAGTTAGGTATTAGTCTCACAAACAAGCATCATTCCCAGCAAAATGACTCAATGTCATGCCTGAGGGACAGTTCATGGCATTGTGACTTCTTGTGACTGCATTCCACTAGTGTTATATAACTGCTATCACCTCGCACTACAGAGTAACAGTTCAATAGCCTGAACCCAGCATGCACCAGTGCTATGAAATTACAGCATTCTGTTAAATCCCGAATTAAAGTAGATCAAAAGAGAGCGGTTAAAGTATTTGGACACTGAAGTCACACTTAATTCATTGCATTATATAACACATCAAATTTATAATGCCAGAGTGTTTCTGAGAGGTAATTTCTTTTCTGAGGCATTTTTGCAATGAATTGTAAACAACTGGTGTCAAGATGATTTTTAGTTGATGTATGAAGTCAGGGGCTGTTTATATGACACTGTTTTCAACTAAAAAGGGGAAACCTTTTCTTGAGTTTTTTTTTTTTTTCCCCCATTTACACAACAACAGCATTTTGGGGGCCTTAAAACAAAAACTATTGAAAATGGGTTTCAGAACGATACTGTTATCGTCTCCATGTAAACTACAAAAACGTGAATTTGTGAAAACGGTGACGTCATGCGCATGTGTATTACTTGTTCAGTTTGTAGACGTTTTGACAGCATTGTTGTCTGTACGCAAAAAACACAAAGGAAAAAAAAAACTGTTCTGATTTTAGTACATCATTGTCATGTAAACATACCCTCAGTTCTCCTCAAGTTGTCCTAACAGAACACGTGTAGTTCATCATTAACTAAGAATAATTTCTACTAAAATTTGGCTTTAACAAAGTGTCCAAATACTTTTATGCCATGTTACTTTGGTATTATTTATGTAATATTAAATTATTTATTAATATTTTTAGTTAGCTGTTGTTTTTTATATTTTTAGTTTTCATTTTTTACATTTTAGTAATTTTGCTATGTGCTGTTGTCAATTTTTATTAGTTTTATTTTATTTTTGTTTTAGGAATTTTAGTACTTAAAAACTTATTTCAGTTTGTTGCCAAGGCAACATTTCTAATTGTCATGTAATTTCTTCATCTAATATTTATATTTTATGTTCTGCTTTATTTTTGTTTTAGTTTTAATTTTAGTTTAGCTAAAAACTAGTTTAAACTAGTTTAGTTTAATTTAATTTTAGTTTTAATTTTTTACATTTTAGTAATTTTGCTATGTGCTTTTGTAATTTTTATTTGTTTTATTTTTGTTTTAGTCATTTTAGTACTTAATATTTTTTAGTACTTGTATTTCTAATTTACTTCGCATTGAATATTCGCATATTTATATTTTACAGTCAAACCAAAAATTATTCAGACATTTTTGATATATTTTTACTAGTGGGTGCAGGACACTATAGTTCATTTATGTAAGTGAGGATAGCAAAATAAAGTAAACTGTGACATATTATACCCAAAAATTCTTCATACAGTGGACTACCAGTAAAACTGATAAACATTTGAAACCAAAAATTAACACACTTTGACCTGACCATGTTTTGCTTAAGTGTTATCTGACAAAATTAAGATAAATTTTTTCTGACACAGTTTAACTCTGAGATCTTGTCATATTTTATTACCTTTTTTTAAACTATAGCTAATAAACTGTAATAATGAATGAAATGTTCAAGGTGTCTGAATAAACTTTGGTTTGACTGCATGTCCTGCTTTATTTCAATAAACATTTGTACTTTTTTTTTATCCTAACTAGGATAACTTTTATCCTGAATTTCTTTTTATGAAACATTTTACTTGAAAGGTGTGTTTGTTCTTTCTTGAAAATAAATGCAACTTTTATATTCAATGAAATTCTTAAAATTACTTAAAAAGTGTCTGGGCCACTGTATGAATTCATTCTTGATGATTATTTAGTTGAAAATATAAAATATTTTAATACATGATGAATACCGAAAGAGGAAAAAAAAGCAGCAGCTGAAAAGCCTGTTGTGAAAGAAATGGCAACCACAGCCCAGGGCAAACTCCTCTGGTTTGGGAAGATTCTTGGAGGAGGTGTGTGTGCGTGTGGGCAAACCCAAACCCTTTTTATCTTTTTAAAAACATTCACACACACCTTCTGTAATATGCCCTATATAAGGCATCATTTAAAAATAACAAAAATCAACAAAAAGATTAGGAGAGGGTGTGTCTCAGGCGTGCTGTGCTAAGTCTCTAAAACACAATGCACACAGCGCACACATGCCATTAAACTTAATTATCCCAGCCTCGTCTCACTTACCACTTGCGGAGACTTCAACTGCTTTGCAGGAGCGTCGGTTGCTGGTTTGTTGGTCTCCTTGAGCTGAGCCTCAAGAGCTCTGATGCGAGCCTGAGCTTGAACAAGTTGTTCACGCAACTGCTTCACAGCAAGGTGCACCTTACCTGCAGACGACTAAAAAAAAAAAAGAGATAAAAATTAGATAAGGTATGAAAAAGAGGTCAAACATTTTTATAAAACAGTCCAACAGTCCTCACCCCTCTTTGTAATGGCATAAAGTCATCTTTTAGCTCGGTCAGGATGTCATTCTCTTCTTCAAACTCATCCTCCGTCCCATTGTCTCCTTCTCCGAAATTCAGGACCCTCACTAACCCCACTTTCGGTCCTACCTCATCTTTCCCGTTCTGCACGTCCCCTCTGTCCAACACTGGAATACGACTTCCAGCAGGAGACCTTACTGGCTTTCCTTCAATTCCCCTCAACTCTTTGAAAACGGTGTCTAAAATGGCCGAATGCTCCTCTGGCCAATCAAATGGATCAGTGCCGTCTATCGAGTCCAGCGACTGGATGGAGGTAGTGCGGGATTGAGATCGCAAAGAATGACAGGAACCGGACAGCGAGGCAGGGCTTGATCTGACAGATGGCACTCTCGACCAATGAAGAGGCATGCTGCAGGATTTGTCTCGAGAGAGGCCCAATGACGTGAAGGCTTGTTCGGGTAAGTGACGCGGAATCCCACAAACGGACTCATAGTCAGAGTCGGACACCCTCAAGGAGTCGCAACCCTCACACTTCTTGCCTTGATGACACCGTTTCCCTGTTTTCCTATAATACGGACATGACTCTGCTTTCTCGGACCACCATTCATACTCGGAGAGGGCCATGTTGTCCCTCAGCAGTTCTCTGTATCCTTCCCCAACGGAATCCTTCCTGTCCCCTTCATCCTCACTGGAGCTTCCTTTTCTTTTTGAACTAGAAGGGTGGCGCTGATCGTACATGCTTCGCACCCATCGCCTAATCTTGTCCCTTTCCTGAGTGAGTTTCTGGAGTCTCTCGCCCGACAGCACTCGGACTCGGGCGATAACGGTGTCGAACTTGAAAACTCGCTCCAGAACTGACACACACTTGCCACACAAAAACTCCCCCTGACCGGCTCCACGTGGTACAGGCTGCTCTAATATGTGTGTCAGCACACAGAGCAGGTCGATTCCTTTCGTAGGGGTCAGCAGGCCACGAGACTTCGAGAGCGAACGGGAGGAGCCCAGAGATAAAGTGCTGCCTAGAAATAAAGAATAAAAAAAGGTACACAATTATAATCAAGTACATAATTTATAATATTCTGAGAATCTAAAACTTAAACAACACTTTAATAATAAAAATGAATTACGCAGCAATATGCATTTCCCCCCTTTTAATAGCATTTTAAAATGATTCAGTAATAAACAAATGCAAGTTGTTAGAAAGGTGCTCTGCAGTTCATACCCCATGGGCTGCTTTGTGCCGATCTGGGCAAGCTTCCCTTGCTCGAAAAGTCAGTTGGGGTCTGAGGTTGTGCCCCCTTTCTGTTCTGACCCGCATACAACCATCGCCGCTGGTTACCCTGCAGGTCACTTCCACAGATGCGGCATCCTTCACTTTTACCTCGTGTAGTCATCATAAATACAGCAGGTGCTCTAAAATAGCAACAATAATAAACAAACAATAAATATATATTACGATTTCGGCTCAAGCATACCAAATAAAAGAAACGCACAACAGGTGCTGGATGAAGCCAAGGCAATGATATCTGCTATTAAAATAATTAAGTTAAATGATAAAGGAATAGTTCACCCCAAAATAATAATCATAATAAATAAATCCCTGAAATGACATCAGCATAAACATTCTTCACAATTCTTCCTGAGTGTCCATGGGAATAAAATATTAATTAAAAAAAAATTATACAGCATGATACTTCCATATATATATATACATACATACATACATACATATACACACACACACACACACTCTACATACCTGAATAACCTCTCTATATACACTTTACACACCTGAATAAATCTATCAGTAGTTGTATTGTATGGTTTTGTTCACTGTTGTCCTTTGGCTGGGTGGATCCAGTGAATGACAGGCCACTCTCTTCTACTGACAGTCAATGTTTACATGGGCTGGATACACTGGCCTTGAGCACTAAACACACACACACACACACACACACACACACACAGACATTTCAAAATCAGATTACTTACATGCTTTATAAAACCATCTTGAAGAATTTAAGTGGATGCCACACTTAGCTTAGTTCACCCAAAATTAAAAATACATCTAAATAATTTACTCACATCATGTTTTTACAAACCTGTAGGACTTGCTCCTTTCCTTGGAACCAAAAAGGAAATGTCAGACACATGTTAGGGACTGAGAGCCACAGTCACCAGTCACTTTCCCCCCCCCCCCTCTCCATACAATGAAAGTGAACGGTGACTGTGGCTGTCAGTCTGCCAAACATCTCTGTTCCACAGAAGAAAGAAAGCTGTACAAGTTTGGAACAACATCAGGTGAATAAATGATGACGGTATTTTCATTTTAGGGTGAACTATTACTTTAAATCAAATCTATTAAAGACTAGCACGAGCGCTTTAAATCGGGCGCTGTTTGAAAACACAAATAAATTATGTAAAAAAAAGTGACGCGTTGGCAGAGAACTTTCCATACGATGACTAATCTCAGCAACTCTCTGTTTTACTCTCGTGTGTTCATTCAAAAATGACCTCTATCAGATCGCTTAAAACGCAGTTAACCGCCGCTGATATAAACCCACGCAAAACTGACTTTTGATT
The DNA here is from genome assembly GCF_019924925.1 of Ctenopharyngodon idella. Classification (NCBI taxonomy): domain Eukaryota; kingdom Metazoa; phylum Chordata; class Actinopteri; order Cypriniformes; family Xenocyprididae; genus Ctenopharyngodon; species Ctenopharyngodon idella. The sequence continues at coordinate 13,916,646 of NC_067234.1, forward strand.
CCCGGAATGTCAGAATGACCCTGCAGAGGACAAAACATGATATGATAGACCAAACAACTCGTCAACACAGTCGTCAACTGGCATGATAAGTTGCGAGAATCGAAAATATCCCATTACAATCGCAAAGAAGTCGCTTACCGAAGCTCAGGAAGCGTTTCCTCGGTCTCGAACAGGAGCTCTCGCGCGTCCGAACTGGAGTGGCAGCCGCCGCGCGCTCGCTCTACCTTGCTGACGTCATCATAAATACCTGTTTCAGCACGCAGCTGCGTGGCGCGCTCCAGCTGTTTGCACATCCATGCGCATTACTGACGACAACTTACAATGTTTATTTATTTATTTGTGTATGTATACACAGTACACACATTTTCTTGCAATCACAATTTTTTATAACAATTATAAAATGACATTTATTTTTATTAAAACAAAATATTATCGCGATAGGCCTAAATAGAATTAGAAAACTGACAAAATAACCTGCTCACAGTGTTTAAACTGATTTTACATAAATAGAAAATAGCTAAACAACTACTGCACATACCAGAAATTCATTCATTGTCTACACAGATAATAAATTATCACAGTCTGTTATAGCAAAGAAAATATGTGATTGATAAGAGTATAATCATAATCTGCACAAGACATGATTACATTTCAGGATTGTGTGAAAGTATGTGAGAACATCAGTTTCTTTCTTTCCGTCTCTGTAGATTAGGTGAGCCACTTGTCTATGCAGTTCTGGTAGACTGTGAGGTTTGAATGCCAGGACGTATGGTGAACACCAGGGAAAACGCACTTGACCACGGCTCCTTTTGCGTTTAATGTTTTCAGGCCAAACGCATCACTTAGATACCACTGGGGAGAGTGGAAAAATGGTTAGGATAACTAAACTGCACCAGCAAATATAAAAACCATGAACAAACTAAACTAATTCGTGTTGCTTTGAAATTGGCCAGAATATGAATGCTTCTACTCACATCCTGCTTTTCCATCTCAACCACAGTTTCATTACCGTCGTAAAACCCAAAAATACTGTGGGGGGAACAAAAGAGATTAACAGTAAAAAGATATGAAACGACCAAGTATGTTTTATTCAGGACCTACATTTTTAGAGAAGGCAAACATGCTTTAAAAAGGCACCACATAATCCTATAAGACCTTTTAAAGTTCAAACGCCACTCTAAATATTTCTCACATTCATTCCAGTCTGCTGAACTGCCACAGATTAACCCTTTGGCAGCGTGTAAGACAGTCGAACTCTGATAAATGTTAGATGCTCAGTATTATGTGAAAGAATATATGCAGAGCAGGGTTATTATCATTAAAAACATTTATGTTAAATGAAATAAAGCTGAAATAAAATATAAATATTAGCTTAAAAACTTAAACTAAATGAAAATTAGAAATGTTGCCTTGGCAATAAACAGAAGTAAGTTTAAAGGGTTAGTTCACCCAAAAATGAAAATAATGTCATTTATTACTCACCCTTCATGCCGTTCCACACCTGTAAGACCTTCGTTCATCTTCGGAACACAAATTAAGATATTTTTGTTGAAATCCGATGGCTCAGTGAGGCCTACATAGCCAGCAATGACATTTCCTCTCTCAAGATCCATTAATGAACTAAAAACATATTTAAATCAGTTCATGTGAGTACAGTGGTTCAATATTAATATTATAAAGCGACGAGAATATTTTAGGTGCGCCAAAAAAAAAAAAAAAAACGACTTATATAGTGATGGCTGATTCATGAAGCTTCGGAGCATTATGAATCAGCGTATTGAATCATGATTCGGATCGCGTGTCAAACCACCAAACTGCTGAAATCACGTGACTCTGGCGCTCCGAACCGCTGATTCGACACGCTGATTCATAACGCTCCGAAGCTTCATGAAGCAGTGTTTTGAAATCGGCCATCACTATATAAGTCGTTATTTTGTTTTTTTGGCGCATCAAAAATATTCTCGTCGCTTTATAATATTAATATTGAACCACTGTACTCACATGAACTGATTTAAATATGTTTTTAGTACATTAATGGATCTTGAGAGAGGAAATGTCATTGCTGGCTATGGAGGCCCCACTGAGCCATCGGATTTCAACAAAAATATCTTAATTTGTGTTCCGAAGATGAATGAAGGTCTTACAGGTGTGGAACGGCATGAGGGTGAGTAATTAATGACATAATTTTCATTTTTGGGTGAACTAACCCTTTAAAGCACTAAGGGCCAAGTTCGTTTCAAAAGGTGGTTTGCTCTATTTTGATCGCTATCGTAGACATATGTTTATATCCTAACTTTAAACTTTTATCTCAGTACTTCTGTGATAATTTGAATATTTGTAACACAGAAATAACTACTGTGTGGTTCAAAACTGCTCTCTCTGGCTCAGGGTGGCCGGACGAACACAGATTTGAATGTACAGGTATGATTTTGTCAAAGGATTAATAGACACGGGTGAATCGTTGTAAGTGATTCGGAGCGCCAAAGTCACGTGATTTCAGCAGTTTGGCATTTTGACATGCGATCTGAATCACTGATTCGAAACAAAAGATTCGAAGCAGTGTTTTGAAATCGGCCATCACTAGATATCGTTATTTTAATTTCTCTTCGTTTTATAATATTAAGATTGAACCACTGAACACATATGAACTGGTTTAAATATGTTTTGAGTACCTTTCTGGATCTTGAGAAGTTCAATGACATTGCTGTCTATGCAGGCCTCACTGAGCCATCGGTTTTCATCAAAAATATCTTAACTTGTGTTCAGAAGATGAACAAATGTCTTACAGGTGTAGAATGACATGAGGGTGAGTAATAAATGACATTATTTAAATTTTTGTTGAACTAACCCTTTAACAATGTCTTTACTACCTTTCTGGGCCTTGAAAGTGGTTATGACATTGCCGTGTATAGGGAGGTCAGAAAGCTCTCGTATTTCATCAAAAATATCTTAATTTGTGTTCCAAAGATGAACGAAGGTCTCACGGGTGTGGATCGACATGAGAGTGAGTAATAAATGACAGAAATTTAATTTTTGGGTGAACTAACCCTTTAAAACTTGTCTGTGAAATGGGGGGTAAAACTATTAACTGGAAATAAATGAAAACTAAAACTAACACTGAAAATAAATACAAATGAAACAACCTAAATAGCAATATTTAAAATAAATAAATAAAGTAACAAAAGCATAACGAAATTACTACAAAAAAAAAAATTAACATAAAAATAAAAGCTCATTCCAAATAATAATAAAACTATAAAATATCACTGATTCAGAGACCTTGATTGCCATGGTGTAATAACGCCGTCATCTGGTCCGCCGATCAGCACCAGCGTCTCTATGCGCAGGAAGCTGTCTCGCCACGCTGCAAGGGAACAGAAGCATACAACACAACATGACTCAAGGCCACTAAACTGAAAGTGCACAAACAACCATCTGAGCTGCACATAAACAGGGGTTACCAAAAGTCATGTAATCTTAAACTACCTGTTGAGTTGGCATGCTCTATCTCTCCATTCAGTGGAGCGAGATAGTTGCTGCTCTTTAAGTATCTCTCTCTTTGGTGTGGATCTACAGAGAAAAAAGACAAAGAGACAGATGCGCTGTAATTAAAATGAAATGCAGAACAGTGAACAAACTGTTGCACGAAAGTGACATATCTGCTTACCATTCCAGTAGTTGCAGACAGATATTTTTTGTCCACATGTAGTGTAACAAAAAAGGTACAGTCTTGACTTGATAAATTTAGGGAAAATGTATTTCAAATAACATGAATCTGTAAAAGCATGGACAAAGTACTTTATTAATGTGTATGACGTTTCTTTAGAGAAAAGAAATGTTTTGGTGTGTAATTTAGGGAGGATTGGACTGACCTCCATACTGGCCAGCTAGTGGTGAAGACAGGATTATCAGAGAGTGAACATTGTGTGTAGGAAGGGTAGCAAGAACTCCTCGACATATCAAACCACCTGAGAAAATGATATAAATAACAGTTTGGAGTTAGGAAGATTTTTTTTTAAAGAAATTAATACTTTTATTCCGCTAGGACACATTAAATGTATTAAAAGTGAGAGTAAAGATTTTTATATTGTTACAAAAATATTTGTTCAAATAAATGCTGTTCTTTTGCAGAATCCGGAAAAAATATATCATGGTTTCCACGAAAAAATATTAAGAGTAATGGAGTAATGGCTGCTGAAAATTCAGCTTTGACGTCACAGGAATAAATTACACTCTCAAATGTATTCAAATAGAAAATAGTTACTTTAAATTGTAATATTTCACAATATTACTGTTTTTATTGTATTTTTAATCAAATAAATGCAGCCTTGGTGAGCATAAGAGCCTTAAAGTATCTTTTGAATGATAACAAACATCATGATTTGAGTTATGAGTTTAGGTGACCTTGTGAGAAGCAGATGAGATGGACACCATCTTCAGCGCTCTTCATGATGGATCTGATGGCTTCTCTGAAGCCATCTACCTGTTGCCACAGTGGCTTCATACTGGCAATGTAGTCATACAGGGCTAGTGTGGTCACATTGGTACCTGGATGAGACTAAGGCGCCAGTGAAAAGAGAAGTTGGTGAGTTTCACTTTAGATAAAAAGGAGAAATATGTGCCAAATGTGGTGATGTGAAACTGAAACAACTTAAAAACAGTTATAGAACAATTGCACAGTGTGAGTTTAATAAGGTGTTTTTTTAATGCATGACCCAAAATTTACCTATTCAAAAATGTTATGCAAGTTTTATGTAGTCTTATTGTATGTAGTTATACAGTATCTCACAGAAGTGAGTACACCCCTCACATTTTTGTAAATATTTTATTATATCTTTTCAAGTATCGACACTGAAGAAATGACACTTTGCTACAATGTAATGTAGTGAGTGTCCAGCTTGTATAACAGTGTAAATTTGCTGTCCCCTCAAAATAACTCAACACACAGCCATTAATGTCTAAACCGCTGGCCACAAAAGTGAGTACACCCTTAACTGAAAATGGCCAAATTGGGCCCAATTAGCCATTTTCTCTCCCCGGTGTCATGTGATTTGTTAGTGTTACAAGGTCTCAGGTGTGAATGGGGAGTAGGTGTGTTAAATTTGGTGTTATCGCTCTCACTCTCTCATACTGGTCACTGGAAGTTCCACATGGCACCTCATGGCAAAGAACTCTCTGAGGATCTGAAAAAAAGAATTGTTGCTCTACATAAAGATGGCGTAGGCTATAAGAAGATTGCCAAGACCCTGAAACTGAGCTGCGGCACGGTGGCCAAGACCATACAGCGGTTTAACAGGACAGGTTCACCTCAGAACAGGCCTCGCCATGGTCGATCAGTGTGCTCAGCGTCATATCCAGAGGTTGTGTTTGGGAAATAGACGCATGAGTGCTGCCAGCATTGCTGCAGAGGTTGAATGGGTGGGGGGTCAGCCTGTCAGTGCTCAGACCATACGCCTGCACACTGCATCAAATTGGTCTGCATGGCTGTCGTCCCAGAAGGAAGCCTCTTCTAAAGATGATGCACAAGAAAGCCCGCAAACAGTTTGCTGAAGACAAGCAGACTAAGGACATGGATTACTGGAACCATGCCCTGTGGTCTGATGAGACCAAGATAAACTTATTTGGTTCAGATGGTGTCAAGCGTGTGTGGCGGCAACCAGGTGAGGAGTATAAAGACAAGTGTGTCTTGCCTACAGTCAAGCATGGTGGTGGGAGTGTCATTGTCTGGGGCTGCATGAGTGCTGCCGGCACTGGGGAGCTACAGTTCATTGAGGGAACCATGAATGCCAACATGTACTGTGACATACTGAAGCAGAGCATGATCCCCCCAAATTTACACTGTTATACAAGCTGTACACTCACTACTTTACATTGTAGCAAAGTGTCATTTCTTGTTCGTGTTGTCACATGAAAAGATATAATAAAATATTTACAAAAATGTGAGGGGTATACTCACTTCTGTGAGATACTGTATAGGCTAGATGAATTTGTTTGGAAATAAGAAACACAGAAGAGAATTTATGCCACTTAAATTAATTTAACACACACACACACACACACACACACACATATATATACATACAGTCAAACCAAAAACTATTCAGACATTTTTGATATTTTTGATATATTTTTACTAGTGGGTGCAGGACACTATATTTCATTTGTGTAAGTGAGGATAGCAAAATAAAGTAAACTGTGACATATTATACCCAAAAATTCGGACTACCAGTAAAATTTATAAAAATTTGGAACCAAAAATTATTCAGACACTTTGACCTGACCATGTTTTGCTTAAGTGTTATCTGAAATAATTAAGATTAATTTTTTTCTGACACAGTTTAACTCTGCGATCTTGTCATATTTTATTACCATTTTTTTAAACTATAGTGAATAAACTGTAATAATGAATGAAATGTTCAAGGTGTCTGAATAAATTTTGGTTTGACTGTAATATATATATATATATATTACGTTTAATTTGATATTATATGTATACATTTAATAGGCTACTATATACAGTATATTCGAGATAGTAAACGAGATAACATTACTTAACTGAATATGGGAATATCTTACCTGATTGATAAATTTCTCTAACATCTCGAACTGTCTGGGTCCATCTAATATCCCGTGAACAATAATTACTGGTCTGTATCCCATGACGGAGGACAGCAGTAATACAGCACATATAATAACACATGGTCTGCAGCTATCACTCATCAATCCCCCCATAGAGGTACTTCAACAATGTCTCACAATAATCTATAAACTGAAATCAAATACTTATTTTAATTAACCAAAATTATATTAGGTATCCACGTAGACTATTCTAACGGTGGCAAGACGTTCTGCTAAAAGATCTGAGCCTCAATTTTATAAGTTGGTAACGTCGTTGTTCCGCATGTGCTGAACTGTCAGAGTTGAGGTGATGCTTTTATAGACCGCTTCCTCTATTTCACCACTTAATGTGGTTTATCGGAAATGCAAACATTTCATATTATTACAATAGATTATGTCACATTGTTTACATATTTACCTTTTTCTTGAATGCTAGTGTCTGCAAAGACCTCCAGCAGTTTTTCAAACTTTATTGAGCGCTACATTATTATTAAAAGCCACTCGTCACTTATTAGACTGAAATATATATTTAAATATATTGAACATTATTTACAAAGTATACATAAACATTAAGCCAAGTTATATATATATATATATATATATATATATATATATATATATACATATATATACATGTGTATATATATATATATATATATATATATATATATATACACACACACACACACACACACACTCACACACACATGAATTATGTCATATTTAGGTGCACATTAATATCAAGTGCATGTTTTATGGTTATCCGTATTAACGCGTCCACTGGAAAATATGATGATTCGTACTGCAAGCAGAGCACATCTGGTCCTCTTCACGCTTTAAGCTGGACTTGTATTTTGACATGAACTCTCTATATACGCGTTTTGTGTCTCAAACGATACAGGATTCAAATCTCAGGACTCGGTGGAATCAGTTCACACTAAAACAAAACACTAAAATATATAAACGTTACAATATATGGTATCCAAGCATTTGGTGCCTGAAATAAACACACAGAAACATTTTAAACGTGCTTTATCAAATAATTACAAATAATAATTCCGACTTGCGTTGAGAAAACTAACGGGAACCACGTGACCACGCCATCAGTTTCAGTTATTCTGATGTATTATTCAGATCCATCATACCAGGCAATTTAGCAACAACTACAACGTTTGACCTATTTCACGCCAATTACCTTTCTACACGCTTATTTTGTGTCTATAGTCAGGTCACGACTGAAAGTTTTACTCAGACTTTTACTTTGACAGGTCACGTTGAGAAAACGTTAAACCGGAAGTAGCGTTAATGTTTTCATAGGAGAAAGCGTGAGGAGACACTGCTAACGTAAGTCTAATGTTTCTTATTAATTATGACTCAGTCGTGTTTTTATTGTATATGTGCATAAACCACAATACTGCATGTACACGGTGCGTTTGATTTCATGGGTACATATCCTCGAAATGCTAGTCAGTAAATGAAAAAAGTGTCTATTGTTGACTGTTCATTTCCACGATCAGTATAGGAATAAAACAATCCCAGCCTTTACTTTGATTTTTTTCTTGTGGTCACCATTTTCTTTTGAAATAATATTTGACCGCTTAGTTTAATCACATATTGAATTGAAGTTGGTCACCTACAGTTGTGAACGTGTTGCGGTGTTTTGACATTCTCATATACTTATATTCATCTGCTCATATGGCTGTGTTATCTAGTGAATCTTTGCCATTACTGCACATATACTGTTGATGGATGTATTGTGATTCACTTTTATATTATGTTAAAGAACATATCAACGCAGTATTGTGTAAAACAGATGTGTTATGTTTTTGTGTACAGTCACAATGGCCAATCTGGAACAGTGGGTTAGTGACCAGCTCCATGACATCCTGGGTTTGAGTGACAGATATGTGGCCCAGTTCATGATCGGTCTGGTGCAGAAGTCTTCTGGACCTCAGGACTTTGTGGCTCGGCTTCAGCAAACCGGAACCATTGATATTGATCAAAGAATCACAGCGTTTGCGCATGAGCTGTACAACAAAGTATGTTTTTATAATCAGACAGTATGTTTAATGGAACTCCTAAACTAAAGATATATGTTTATTATATATATCTATTTAATGACCCTTCATTTCAGGCTCCCAAAAAACATGTGGCAGAAAAACCAGCCCGAGCGATAGAACGACAAGTCATAGAAATGGAGAGAAAGAACAGAACCTACACTCTTCTGGAGGACAGTGAGAGCGATGGAGAGACAGTCAAAGAAAGAGGAAAAGAGAAGAAAAGCAAAGACCGGGACAAAGGAAAGAAGAGGAAACACCTCAGACAGAAACGAGAGGAAAGTCCATCGTCCAGTGAAGAGGACAGGAAAAAGAGGTGAATATGATACTCTAAAACAGGGGTTTTCAATCCTTTAGATGCCACAGGCTCCCAAATATATTCCTCGCGCGAATCTGAAAGTGAGATCTATCTGTTTTTATTATTGTGCTTTTTTTCTCAATGATTTCTCTTGTTTGATTTTTGCCTCTTTCAGCACTAAGGTCACGGATGAGCCAAAAAAAGCTGCCAAAGAAGACGAGGAGGAAGAATGGGAGCGGGAAGAGAGAGAAAGACTTCAAGATCTGGAGGAGAGGGATGCATTTGCTGAACGAGTGAAACAGAAAGACAAAGACAAGACAAGACACATACTTGAAAGAAATGACAAGAAGGTAATGCAAAATACGTTGTTACTCCAACAAAATAAAGTCTGCTAGTTTATTATTGACGGATCTCGGTATGATTTGGTAAAATATGAGGGCTGATGATCTGCGCTGTCTGTTTTCTACATCTCAGGCTTATGAGGAAGCTCAGAAGAGGCTCAAAATGGCTGAAGAGGATCAAAGGAAAATGGTGAGAAACTTTGAAAGTCTTTGATTGTATTTACATGCACAAGTATGTTCTGTTGGTAACTGAAAATTTTGTCATGTAAACATGTTAACTTGATTGCCATAACCCTTGTGATTGATATCTGTTGACATTCAATGCGGTCTCTTCAGCTTCCAGAGTTAAGGAAAGAGTCACGTCGGCAGTATCTGTCCAAAAGAGAGCAGGAGAAGCTGGAAGACCTTGAGGCTGAAATTGCGGACGAGGAATACCTCTTCTCCACTCAGAAACTCACCGATAAGGAAAGGAAAGATCTAGAGTACAAGCGGAAGATCAGAGACCTGGCTCGAGACTACAAGAAAGCAGGAGCCAAAGAACAAGAGGAGAGAAAGAACAGATACTACATGCCAGAAGAGAAAAGAAACAAGGTAAGTCTAAGAGATGAGCTACAGGGGAATTATGGGATACTTTTAATTCAGAATGGCAATGCTGCAATATTTAAATCAGTGATAAAACTCTAATATCATGCTATAAATATTTTCATATGTTTTTAATAAAAGTTAATACTTTTATTCATCAAGGTTGCATTAAATTGATAAAAGTGACAGTAAAAACTTTTATAATGTTACCAAAGATTTCCATTTCCATCAACAAAGAATCCTGAAAATATGTTTCAGTTTCCGCACAACAGTTTTCAACACTGATAGTAAAATTTTCTTGAGCATCAAATCTGCATATTAGAATGATTTCTGAAGGATCATGTGACACTGGAGTAATAATGCTGAAAATTCAGCTTTGCGTAAATTTTTTTTTTTAAATGGTACGGTAGTGTATATTACAAATACAGTTGTTTTTGCTGGACATTTCAACAAAATGTTTCTTATTTTAAAAAAACCTTGAGGTAATTTTTGTTTTTCTCTTCTATTTTTCCATTCTTTTCAGTCCATTCCTCAAAAAGACATGGAGCTGGAGTTTGAGGAGACTCCCAGAGAGGGAGGCGGGGAGCAGGGCCGCTGGGAGGAGGCGAGAGTGGCCACTGCCACCCTGCAGTTTGGGGCCAGAGAAGAGCGGGAACGCCGGATAAAGGAGGAGCAGGAGAAGTATCAGCTCATTTTAGAGGAAGAGGAGATGATCAACTTCGTCAGCACAGCCATTACCATGAAGGGGACGCTGTCAGAGAAGGTTAACAACACTCAAGAATGAGATACTGTGTATTCATTATATTTCTGTGTAGAGGTGTGAATCTTCACTTGCCTCACGATTCGATTATGAATCAGAGGGTAACAATTCGATTATGAAGCGAAACTTTTCCTCTAATTCTTTTATTAATAATAATTATATTAATAATCACAATTAGGGTTGTCAAAAGCACCGACTTTGGTACCAAGTCGGTACTGAAATTTTACAAATGTGACGATACCAGCATTTCCCCCTAGCATTTTGAGCAGATTCTTAAACACCTCTGATTGGCCATTGTGTTCACACTCTCATCAGATATGTCTGAGATTGGCTACAGTGATCAACGCTTCAAAAACATGTTGTAAATAGACATCTTTGACGCTCTTCACAGAGTGTTTGAAAGCAGGCGTCTATCAGTGGATCCCTAAAATGTGTCTGTGTAAGCGTTCGGTTCAAAGCGTCAAAAGTCGGCTTTCTGTGCGTGTGCTTTGGCTATGTCAGTCAGCACAAGTAACGCATTGAGATCTTTTTGTTGTGCTTAATAACTCTGTATAACATCAAGCACGTCTCACACTTCCTCATTCATGCATGTTCTTTTTGTGAAAATCAAAACAGATGCAAGTGCTTTGTTTATGAAGGACATATGCAACCTTTTTATTAATATAGCCTATAGTAAGAGTACTTTATTTACCATAAAACAGTACATTAATATGTATGATGGGCCTATTTAATTCTTTTGTTTTTATGCATTGATGCAGAATCATTCACATTAGCATCGCAATGCATCGAAAAAACGATTACGTTCAACAGCTCTATTTCTGTATGTCTTTAATACAAAAAAGTAACAACAATCTTGTATCTTCCTGTTTTTGAACTGCAGGAAAGTGAACCTGAGTTATCACAAGTTGAGAAAGACAAGCTGTCCATTCAGGAAGTGAGACGCAGCCTGCCCATCTTTCCTTACAGAGAAGACCTTCTAGCTGCCATCAAAGACCACCAGATCTTGGTCATAGAGGGTGAAACTGGATCCGGCAAGACCACTCAGATCCCCCAGTATCTCCTGGAAGATGTATGTGCTTATTATAAAACATTTATTTGAATATATCTTTTAAGTTCAGGGTTTTTTGTGGATCCAGTGGAGGTCCATGTGTGCATTTCTAGGTTTCACATGAGAATATAAAGTAATCAGGAACATGTAGATCCTCTCAACTTCATCGATGACTTGAAAAAAGCATAAAAGCAACAAATATATATTTTTTAAGATCCGTAGGGTCAGAGTTCACTTTTCGGCTGGAACTCAGCTTGCTTACGGCCGTTACTGGAAGCCAGTGATTGTAGTTTATAATGTTATAAATATGTATATTTTTCTTACAAAAACCCATCGCTTCGCTTAGAAGGTCTTTATTAAACCTCTGGAGCCATGTGGATTACTTTTATTATGGATGGATGCACTTTCTTTGGGCTTCAAAAAAAAAAAAAAAAAAGTACCATTCATTCCCAGTATAAAGCTTGGAAAGGCCAGGATATTTTTTAATATAACTCCAATTGTGTTTGTCTGAAAGAAGAAAGTCATATACATCTAGGATGGCTTGAGGGTGAGTAAATCATGGGATAATTTCCATTTTTGAATGAACAAAACCTTTAAAATCATATTAAAATGGTTAGTTCACCCAAAAATTTCTGTCATCATTTACTCACTCTGATATTGTTCCACACCCGTAAGACTTTTCTTCATCTTCAAAACACAAATGATGATATTATTAATGAAATCTGTGAGATTTCTGTCCCTCCATTACAAGTTTATTCACCTAAAACTCTGATGCTTCTAAAAGTTCATAAAGTGATAATAAAATAAATCCATATGGACTCAATTTTACATCATAATTAAGTCAAGGCATGAAAGTTGCATTTCTTAACTGTTTTCTCTTTTCTCTTTCAGGGTTACACCGAAGGAGGAATGAAGATTGGCTGCACTCAACCTCGAAGAGTGGCGGCCATGTCTGTAGCAGCTAGAGTCGCTCAGGAGATGAATGTCAAACTAGGAAATGAGGTAATAATCCATCTGCTTATTAATTGTGCTATTTATAAATGATGAGCCTGCAGACTTGCCCATTGTGTTTGTGTACATAAGAGAAGTTTAAGTGTTTGTAAAATTTAGCATTATGTTTTTAATTGTGGCAAATTTGTTTCAGCAATGTTGTCTTACTTTCCACAGGTGGGCTACAGCATCCGTTTTGAGGACTGTACGTCAGAGAGGACCATCCTGAAGTACATGACTGATGGCATGTTGCTCAGAGAGTTTCTTACAGAGCCTGACCTCGCCAGCTACAGGTAAAAACGTACCATACAGAATTAATACTTTTACATTTTTTTTTTAATGTAGATCTGCTTTTCATTGTTGCACTCTGTTCTGACTGGCTGTCGTTCTCTGTGATTAGTGTGGTCATCATCGATGAGGCCCACGAGCGAACGTTACACACAGACATCCTCTTCGGTCTAATTAAAGACATTGCACGTTTCCGCCCTGATCTGAAGGTTCTGGTGGCCAGTGCCACTCTAGACACAGAGCGTTTCTCCAGCTTCTTTGACGACGCACCTGTATTTAGGATTCCAGGCCGCAGGTTCCCTGTGGACATCTACTACACAAAGGTAATGGACCATAATTAAAGCATTGATTCACTTTGTCATACACGGTGCAGTGTTTTCTTTTTTTGCTTAATTGCTTAACTAGATGACATCAGCTCTAATATATATATATATATATATATATATATATATATATATATATATATATATATATATATATATATATAATTTAATAGTTTTATTCAACAAGGATGCGTTGATTCAAATTAATTGAAGTGACAGTAAAGACATTTTTAATTTGTGAAAAAGACAAAATTTGTGAAAAAAAGTATCAGTTTCCATGAAAATATTAAGCCTTAAATACTGGTTTCAACTTTGATAACAATAAGAACCATTGTTAATAATTGAGCACCAATAATAATTTAGAATAATTGAGCAGCAGATCAGCATATTAGAATGATTTCTGAAGGATCATGTGACACTGAAGACTGGCGTAATGATGCTGAAAAGGAAAGATCATGCAGCTTTGATCACAGGAATAAATTACATTTAAAATATATTCAAATAGGAAATATTTAAAAAAAAAAATACAAACATACTTTACAATATTACTGTTTGTACTCTGTTTTTATAAAATAAATTCACTCTTTCTTAGAATGTAATTTGTAGCTGATATGATACGATACTGTGCATTATAATGTTGATGTGTCACTTTTAGCATTTATAATAACTAAATCGTATAGAAATGTAATATCAGTCATTCTTGGACATGTAATAATCCAGTTTAGTGATTTCTCTGGTCTATTTTTGCCTTAATTTGTACATTGATTGATTGATTGCACATTGTTAATATGAATCGTCTTTTGTTTAAGGCTCCAGAGGCCGACTATCTGGAAGCGTGTGTGGTGTCAGTGCTACAGATCCATGTCACTCAGCCGACTGGAGACATACTGGTCTTCCTCACAGGACAGGTCAGTCCTTGATGCTCAGTCTGTTTATAGTTCATATTCATAAAGATTATAAATAAATAAATCTCATAAATCTATTAACATCTGAGTCACAGTATAGCAGTACTCCACGGGCTAATATGTTTTTCCAATAACTCGTCACTGGTTTTTCCCTTGACACACATTGACCTCTGCCACAGTCACCTTGATTGTAACATTTAAATTCTGTAAAAAACAACAACAAAAAAAACCCAGATATATATTGTGAAAAGCTCTATACAAATAATCACAAAATGAAAAATAAAAAGTAACAGATCATTTTATTATATTTTAATGATTTAAAATTTTATTACACAAAATATGTAATTATTACATATTAGTGTAGGCAAGATATTTATATTTATAACAGGAATGTCAGATGTACTGTGCAAATTATATTGGAGTTGCAGCGTGACTAACAAAAAGTTATTTAGGGGGTAACATTTTATTTTTAAGCTACAATAATAATGATCTGGTTTTATAATATATACTTGGTAACACTTTACAATAAGGTTCATTAGTTAAAAATTATTTAATGTATTAACTAACATGAACTAACCATGAGCAATACATTTGTTAATGTATTTACTAATCTCCGTTAACGTTAGTTAATGAAAATACAGTTGTTCGTTGTTTGTTCATGTTAGTTCACAGTGCATTAACTAATGTTAACAAGATTTTAATCATGTATTAGTAAATGTTGAAATTAACATTAACAAAGATTAATAAATGCTGTATAAGTGCAGTTCATTATTAGTTCATGTTATCTAATGTAGTTAACTAATGAACCTTATTGTAAAGTGTTGCCGAATAATTTAATTGGCTCCAAAACAATGGACCCTTTTCACATTTCCTGGGCTCTCAGAAGCGGTGAATGGGAGATGACAGCAAATATAATTTTTGCATCCCTATTTGCTCCAATAGCAAAAGAAAAAATCTATGATAGTGTTTCAACGACTTTCTAAAAGCGGGGGGAAATATAGAGAGATTGATTACTGAAGTCAGAAGAAAGAATGATAACACTCACGCAACAGTATTAATTACTTTTTTTTTTTTTTTGTAACCTACTGCCAAGTTAATATAACATCAAGTATAGTGTTATGAATGTATATTCATTTTTTGAAAGGTACACTTTTTTGTTCAAAATTAATAAAATATACAGTTGCATGAAAAAGTATGGGAACCACTTGCAGAATCTGTGAAAATGTGAATAATTTTAACAAAATAAGGGAGATCATACAAAATGCATGTTATTTTTTATTTAGTACTGTCCTGAGTAAGATATTTTACATAAAAGATGTTTACATATAGTCCACGTGATAAAAAGAAATAGCTGCATTTATTAAAATGACCCAGTTCAAAAGTTTGTGAACCATTGATTCTTAATTCTGTGTGGTTACCTGGATGATCTACGACTGTTTTTTTTTCTTCTTTTTTTGTGTGATGGTTGTTCATGAGTCCCTTGTTTGTCCTGAGCAGTTAAACTGAGCTCTGTTCTTCAGAAAAATCCTCCAGGTCCCAAAAATTCTTAAGTTTTCAAGGAATTTTTGCATATTTGAACCCTTTCCAGCAGTGACTGTATGATTTTGAGATCCATCTTTTCACATGGAGGACAACTGAGGGACTCAAACACAACTATTAAAAAAGGTTCAAAAATTCACTGATGCTTCAGAAGGAAACACGATGCATTATGAGACGGGGGGTGAAAACTTTTGAACAGGATGAAGATGTCCACATTTTTCTTATTTTGTTGAAATACAATTTTTTTTTCATTTAGTACTGCCCTTCGGAAGCAACAGAAGATACTTTGCATTTTTCCCGGAAGACAAATGAAATACAATTTACCTTGATCTTCAAATTCAAAACGTTTTCACCCCCTGACTCTTAATGCATCTTGTTTCCTTCTAGAGCATCATTGAATGTTTGAACCTTTTTTAATAGTTGTGTTTGAGTCCCTCAGTTGTCCTCAGTGTGAAAAGATGAATCTCAAAATCATTCAATCACTGCTGGAAAGGGTTCAAATATGCAAAAGATGGTGGAAAACTGAAGAATTTTCGGGACCTGGAGGATTTTTCTGAAGAACAGAGCTCAGTTTAACTGCTCAGGACAAACAAGGGACTCACAAACAACCATCACAAAAAAAAAGTCATGAATCATCCAGGTAACCACACACAGTATTAAGAATCAGTGGTTCACAAACTTTTGAATGGGGTTATTTTAATAAGTTCAGCTATTTTTTTTGTCTTGTGGACTTTATGTAAACATATTTTATGTAAAATATCTTACTCAGGACAGTACTAAATAAAAAATTACATGCATTTTGTATTATCTCCCTTATTTA
Source organism: Ctenopharyngodon idella (assembly GCF_019924925.1). NCBI lineage: Eukaryota > Metazoa > Chordata > Actinopteri > Cypriniformes > Xenocyprididae > Ctenopharyngodon > Ctenopharyngodon idella. The sequence goes on from NC_067234.1 coordinate 13,933,215, forward strand.
GTTAAAATTACTCACATTTTCACAGATTCTGCAAGTGGTTCACATACTTTTTCATGCAACTATAAATGATGAGTCAATACATCATCAATACTTCTTCCAAAACTTTTTGTCTGATTCACTATGGTAAGCTGGTTGTAAGTGTTTATATTTTAGACCTGTCAGGATGTTTTTCATGGGAAATTGCGTGCATACGTCACTCGTCTGTGTGTGTCTTGTCATAGCCGTAAATAAAGAAAAGTTGACGCGTGTATGGTGTGGGAGCGATAGCGGTTAGTTGTCACAGTGAGTGAGAATGGAGCAGCTAAATCTTGAACCTCTGAGGGATCACCTGTTTTTAAAAAACGCAGAACAGAGGAGAGTCTGCTGGCAAAAAGAGAACACAATAGAGCTCATAATAAAACAAGAATAGAGTCAAAAGTTACATAGTGTACCTTAAATCTTTACAATGTTGCTAAATGTGGAAACGCATCATGACAGTCTGTGAAAATGGTCCATGAAGGTTTTTGGATGAATGAATCTTGATTAGATGACATATATTTACACTAAATACAAGCCTGCGTCACCCTGCGTCCCCTTCCTGACTCTTTCCACTCTCTTTTCGATAAAGCTTAAAAAACACATATGTAAAATAAAAATAATAAAAAACTTTGCTTTTTGAGATGGGAAAGCTGTGTGATGAGGCAGAAAGACTTTGAAAGAATCTGTATTAATATATCAGGAGAGTTTATTCCAAAAAGTGGATCATTAATATTACTGTATTAATAGACTATATTTATATTGGTAATATTGACGTTTACTGTGTCCTCTGGTGTTGCAGGAGGAGATTGAGACGTGCTGTGAACTTCTACAGGAGAGATGTAGGAGACTGGGCTCTAAGATATCTGAGCTTCTCGTTCTGCCCATCTATGCCAACTTGCCTTCAGACATGCAGGCCAAAATCTTCAATCCCACTCCGCCTGGAGCGCGCAAAGTAAGAACGTCATTACCTTTTGTCTGCCAGAAGGGGGCAGCATGTCTGTTGAAGTCTGTGGAAGGCTACACAAATTTACTTGTTTATTCATTATAGCAGATGATTTTATCTAAAAAAAAAAAAGGCACAAAACAAGAACACAAACAAACAAAATGCAAATTCTTATGTAAATGTTTTTTTTTTTTTTGATCATATTGATAAATACCCAAAACTCTGACTATGAATTTCTTGGGTAATGGTTTGTGGTTTTTGTGCTGCAGGTGGTGGTGGCCACAAATATCGCTGAGACGTCTCTCACCATTGACGGCATCATCTACGTTATTGATCCAGGTTTCTGCAAACAAAAGAGCTACAATGCAAGAACAGGAATGGAATCTCTCATTGTCACACCCTGTTCACGAGTAAGTGAAGATTCAAGCAACAACAAAAACATTCCCTCACACTTGTATAGAGGGCAGTGGACACAATGTATGCTTAGAGATTTACTAATGACAAGTGGCATTTTTTTTTATGAGGAAAGATAACACAAACAAACTTTTCAAGTAAAAATAGTCAAAAAAAAAAAAGTCAGTTGTTATTGGAACATGTCCATATGTTTAGATACATTTATTCATTTATATTTATAATTAATTATATCATTTTTAACCATAAAAAGGCTGTATTAAAAAATAAGTTTACATTACTATCTCAGGTTCAATTAATACTCTGTTTCACTGAAGGTTAAAATTGATTGATGTGTGGTATTAGAGATTGATAATGTGTTATATTATCATGCAGGCCTCTGCCAATCAGAGAGCAGGTCGTGCAGGAAGAGTGGCTGCTGGGAAATGTTTTAGGCTGTACACCGCCTGGGCCTTTAAACATGAGATGGAGGAGACCACCGTCCCTGAGATACAGAGAACAAACCTGGGAAATGTGGTTCTGCTGCTCAAAAGTCTCGGTAAGAATGAATGATTCAGTTTGTCTTGGTGACTTTACCATGACATTTTCTACATGTCAGCTTGATTTCTATGCACTGCAGTCATTAAAAAGTGAAGAATCAAATTGGCATGTTTCTGTTTAAGCCTGTAGAGGTGGCTGTAAAGTATGTGGAATGTAAAATATTTGGAAACTTAAGCAATATTTAAAATGTGTGGATATCATTAAATGTGTTGCAAAATATCAAACCAAGAGGTATTATTTTAAGCACAAACACACTTTCCTAACTAAATATATGACAAAAAGACATTTCCTAAGGTTTTAAAATATAAAAAGGGTAGATGTACTGTTCAAAATGAAGAAAATTATTTGAACACTTTGTGACTGACAGATGAAAGTGAATCATGTAATTAATAAATGTGATGAACTACACCAATAAGAGAATATTGTGAAATATTATTACAATTTAAAATAATTTTTTTAATTTAATACATTTAAAAGTGTAATTTATTCTTGTGATGTAAAGCTGAATTTTCAGCATCATTACTCCAGTCTTCAGTGTCACATTATCCTTCAGAAATCATTATAATTTGATGATTTGATGCTTAAGAAACATTTCTTATTATTATCAATGTTGAGAGCAGATGTGCTGCTTACTTTTCTGAAAACGTGATACAGTTTTTAAGGATTCTTTAATGAAATTGAAAGTTCAAATGAACACTTATTTGAAATAGAAATCTTTTTTGTAACTTTATTTTTAGTTTATCTTTACTGTCACTTTTGATCATTTTAATGCATGCTTGCTGAATATTAATACTTCTATTTGTCCATTAAAATCACCTGGCACTAGTTAAAATGACTCAGAAAGTGAAATTAGTTCAGAGAAATGACATTCAGACATGTTAAATATGGCTTAAACAGCCAAATACTTTTTAGGGCATTCTAATAAGGTTAGTAGTGTTGAGTGTCTTAGTAATTATTTTTGTTATGAAGGACAGTTGCAATTTTGGGGTGCGGTACGTAAAAAATTGGAACGTTAATGCATACGTGACATACTTATTTACTCCCTGTAATCAAACATGAAATGTCTTTTAATATGTGCTTAAGATCTAACATGTTTTTCCTGATCTGTGTGCATCAGGCATAAATGACCTGATTCATTTTGACTTCATGGATCCTCCTCCTCACGAAACGCTGGTGTTGGCTCTGGAGCAGCTCTACGCTTTGGGCGCCCTCAACCACCTCGGTGAACTCACTAAGGTGCGAAAAAAAAAACAAAAAAATAAATAAAATAAAATAATTAAAATGCCTTTATTACCCTACAGTTGTGCTACATTTGGTTTTCTAAACCCTTATGTACTTTAATGAACTCAGAATTGTGTTCACATTCACAACACGTATACAAGAAGGCTTTTCAACAAAACTGTCAATAAGGGTTCTGGACATGGAAATTAAGTATAAATATTAAATAAATTACTCTAAAGCTGCACATTTACAAATATCTCATGGAAATATGCCAATGATTTGACTTCCTTTTGTTCCTCTTGCGCTGTAGCTCGGCCGAAGGATGGCTGAACTTCCTGTGGACCCCATGCTGAGTAAAATGATTCTGGCTTCTGAACAGTGAGTCTAATCTGCAAAAAAATCACCATTACCATTGATGAAACCATTATTTTTAAGCTTATATGCTAATTTTTTACATTTAATCATCATTACTCTTTACTCTGAAGTCAGTATTGTAATATTCTGAACATTGTTCTTTGGTCTCTCCTGAAGTTATAAGTGCTCTGAGGAGGTTCTGACCATCGCAGCCATGCTGTCAGTGAACAACTCCATTTTCTACCGCCCCAAGGACAAAGTGGTCCATGCTGATAACGCTAGGATGAACTTCGTGGTACCAGGAGGAGATCACATGGTGCTGCTCAATGTATATACACAGGTGTGTTTATGTGGAAATCAATCAAAATAACAATCAAGCACTTTTATGACCTGGTAGTTGCGGTAAATGAGATGTTTTGTTATTGTCAGAGTACTTGTCTCATCCCACGTGACTTCCTTATGAGAGATGTGTAGCAATTATATTGCTGAACAGGTTATGCAGGCCTGTGTAGGTGTACGTGCATATGTAGATGCTTAAGCAGGAAGTTTTTGTCTTGTGCAATTATAACTTTGGAATGAACAAAGTTTTGTAAGAATCACTGTTCAAACAGCAGAAACAAAACCCATATGCATTAAAATTAAGACATTTTAGGCACCTAAAATCAAGCATTTAGGAATCCATTTTGGTGATTAAATTACAGAATTGCTCAATAATTTAAGTTATAGATGAGGTGGTGTTTAATAAACGTTCATTGCAGTTTAATTCTTTCATACTGTTGATCCTAATAGTATTTGTACCACACAAATATCATTGCTTTGCAAGAATACTTCTGCCTTTTCTGGAAAAAAAAAAAAAGTCAAATGTTGTTTCACAGTCCCAAACAAAGTTTTTCTTAGTTTATTCAACCTTTCAACTGGACCTCACTATGCTTATATTTTGTAAAATATCAAAATGTTTTCTGCCATATTTTTATTAATTTATTACAATATTCTTTAATTACGTATTGTCATATGAACAACCATTTAGAAAATGGCCTCACAAACCTAAAGTATAAATCACATATAATGGTCATAGTCATTGGTTCATAAAGTAATGTGGTCGTGAATCAGACTTGTTGCATGCACAAAACACGCAATTATTGTCGCCAGAAAAGAAAATGTATTCCATAGACTCTCTGATTCTCAGTCAGTTGGTAGAAAGAGGTTCCCTGTTCACTTCAAATTGGACATAATCTTATAAAGACTCACGAATCAGTGAGGGAGTCAGTTGTGAACTCATTAACTCCTCTGAACGATTCACTGCCTGAGTGAGTCTCATTCAAAGCACAAGCGAATCTATATTACTGACTCATAAAAAAATGGTTCACAAGAGTAATTTGTTCACAAATTGAACTTAACTGCTTGCGCTGTTTGCCATTGCATGCACAAAACACTTTTTTTTTTTTTTTTTGTCAGAAAATAAAATGTTTTCAATAGTCTCTCTTTTTTCTTTCGTTGTGTAGAGAGTGGTTTCATGTTCAGACATAACCAAATAGAGTGGTGCAGGTATGCTGTCAGAACCCGGAAGACTAATTTGCCCCTGTATCCTTCAAGATTTTCCTATCGGGTTTTATAATGGGGGTTTTTCAATTTGTGAGTAAAATAAAACCTGTATTAAATATAATAACTTGACGATACTTTGACGTTTTGTTCTACAACGTAATTTATACCCATACCAAAACTGTGAATTTTGAAGCAGTTATGTTTATTAAAAACATATGTTTCTAATAAGTAACTACATAAGACGGTTTGGAGTTTGAGTGTTTGTAGTTTACATTGTAGAATAAAACTTCATTGTATCATCAAGTTATGTTTACCACAGGCTTTATTTTACGCCCATTATAAAAACCCATAGGAGAATCTCGAAGGAACCAATCTATAATGGTTATGTTCTTTCATTCAGGTTAAAAAACACTAACTCACAAGTGAGTTTTGTGAATATTTATGACTGAATCAGTAAAAAGAATGTCATTTGTTCATGAGTCATTTGTTTGCAAATCAGACTTCACTGCTCACACTGTTAGTTGTTGCGTGCACAGAAAAGAAAATGTATTAAATAGTCTCTCTCTTTCTCTGTCAGTGGGTAGAGAGCGGTTACTCCACTCAGTGGTGCTTCGAGAACTTTATCCAGTTCCGCTCAATGAAGAGAGCTCGAGATGTGCGTGATCAGCTGGAGGGGTTGATGGACCGGATCGAGGTGGAACTGTGCAGCTCCAATGGTGACAGCGTGCCCATTCGCAAGGTGATTTCCTCATTTCCTCCTACATCGCTTCCTTTCTCGCATTTCCTCCAGTGATACTGTGTTTGGGCAGAAGCCTGCTGTTTTGCATGTGATCGTTATCTTAACTTTATGAACCTAAATTTAGCTTTATGAATTTAATTCCCTTAAGTTTTGAGACACTCTTACTTGTGGCCCTTGTTGGCTAAAAAGATTGAAGTAGAATTTGTGGTGCAGTTTGCATTGTCAAATATTTTTCTTTAGGCCTTTTCACATTGCACTTAACCCGAGGTTAACATCTTTTTTAGTCTGGGGGGGTATTCCAGAAAGCAAGGTTAATTTCCTGCCACATATACCCTGAACGCTCTGTTGATTAACCCAAACCTTGCTTACTCAAGGTGTGCTGGCTCCAAAAATGCATCTGGGAGTAAGTTCAGCCAACCCAGAGTATGTTCCCAGTTAACACACAAGACATTCTCAACAGAGCGATGAATTGATGATTCACCATGGAAACAAATGCCAAGAAAAATCGCGCCATTCTACTTCCTTTTTCTTATTTTGTTTAAAGGCAATTTACATAACCTACTCAGTGCACATCGCCACCTATTTGGTGGTTGTACAATCATTTTTTTCAATCATTTTATTTAATAAGTAAACTTTATTCACTGAGAACAATAATTATATTGTTTGTTTGATGCTAATTACTTAATAAGATAACACACGTATTTTATTACAGAAATTATAGCATAGAAAACGTCCTGTTATAAAAAGGGAAAAAAAGCAGATCCACGTGTGAGATGACAATAAAATAAATACATATATTAGAATTGAATAAACATTTAAACATTACTGCTTTATAATAGTGTTTTATTTTATATATATAATATACACAATATTATATTATAATACAATATTGTATATACACCGATCAGGCATAACATTATAAGCACTGACAGGTGAAGTGAATAACACTGATTATCTCTTCATCACGGCACCTGTTAGTGGGTGGGATATATTAGGCAGCAAGTGAACATTTTGTCCTCAAAGTTGATGTGTTAGAAGCAGGAAAAATGGGCAAGCGTAAAGATCCGAGCGCATATGACAAGAGCCAAATTGGGGTCAGAGCATCTCTAAAACTGCAGCTCTTGTGGGGTGTTCCCGGTCTGCAGTGGTCAGTATCTATCAAAAGTGCTCCAAGGAAGGAACAGTGATGAACCGGCGACAGGGTCATGGGCGGCCAAGGCTTATTGATGCATGTGGGGAGCGAAGGCTGGCCCGTGTGGTCCGATCCAACAGACGAGCTACTGTAGCTCAGATTGCTCAAGAAGTTAATGCTGGTTCTGATAGAAAGGTGTCAGAATACACAGTGCTGCAGACCTGACTGCAGACCAGTCAGGACACCCATGCTGACCCCTGTCCACTGCTGAAAGCTCCAACAGTGGGCACGTGAGCATCAGAACTGGACCACGGAGCAATGGAAGAAGGTGGCCTGGTCTGATGAATCACGTTTTCTTTTACATCACGTGGATATCCAGGTGTGTGTGCGTCACTTAACTGGGGAACGCATGGTACCAGGATGCACTATGGGAAGAAGGCAAGCCAGTGGAGGCAGTGTGATGCTTTGGGCAATGTTCTGCTGGGAAACCTTGGGTCCTGCCATCCATGTGGATGTTACTTTGACACGTACCACCTACCTAAGCATTGTTGCAGACCATGGACACCCTTTCATGGAAACGGTATTCCCTGGTGGCTGTGGCCTCTTTCAGCAGGATAATGCACCCTGACACAAAGCAAAAATGGTTCAGGAATGGTTTGAGGAGCACAGCAATGAGTTTGAGGTGTTGACTTGGCCTCCAAATTTCCCAGATCTCAATCCAATCGAGCATCTGTGGGATGTGCGGAACAAACAAGTCTGATCCATGGAGGCTCCACCTCGCAACTTACAGGACTTAAAGGATCTGCTGCTAACATCTTGGTGCCAGATACCACAGCACACCTTCAGGGGTCTAGTGGAGTCCATGCCACGACGGGCTGTTTTGGCAGCAAAAGGGGGACCAACACAATATTAGGAAGGTGGTCATAATGTTATGCCTGATCGGTGTATAACTGTAACTATAACAAATTTAGTTATATTAATATAACTATATTAATTATATAACGTGCATCTGAATGCCTCTTAAGCAAACTAACCTTGGAACATGACCTGCTCTGGAGCAGGTTATGTTCAAAGAGTAAGTTGCTATGGCTACTTACATACCCTGAAAGTTACCTCAGTCTTTTAACCGAAAGTTGAGGTTATGCGCTTACTTACTCTTAAACATACCCAGGTATGTCACATAACCTGCTTTCTTAAAATGTTAAACAGGGAACTTCAATCAAACTTTACTTAAATAACATTTCAATAGTAAATATGTGTGAAAAACATGTCTTTGTTTTTCAGAACTTCCTGTTCTGTGAGAGACTAGTGTCACTATGAATCATCAGTATTTAAAAAAAAATGCTCTGACATGTGATTTTCATGTCAGAGCATTTCAAGAGGCACACTTAACACAATAGCTGAATGCATGCATACTTGCTGACTGTGTGTTAATACGTTTAACAGATGCTTTTGTATATTTAAAAGAGTTGGGCATTGATGAATGCCGGTTAGGTGACTAAGAATCATTTGTGGCATGAGTAACAGTGAGTGCACAAATCCTATTGTCTTTCAGCCACAACAGAAGAAAATGTTGGAACATCCAAATACATTTTTTTTCTGCAACGCTGCTCATTATTGCAAAATGAAATCAGTCATTTGTAAGTTTAGAGGTGATTATATGAAAATTATTTGACTTTTGAATGCCACGATTGATCAGAATCATACATTTCAGAGAGCTGTGTAATAAGAATTATTAAGACACTGTAGTGCAACTTCACCATATCGTTATTTAAATTTTCTTGCTTTTTCTTCCAGGCAGTGACTGCAGGATATTTCTACCACACGGCACGCTTGAGTAAAGGGGGTTATAAAACAGTCAAACACCAGCAGACTGTTTATGTCCATCCCAACAGCTCACTCTTTGAGGAACAGCCACGCTGGATGATCTACCACGAGCTGGTCTTTACCACCAAAGAGTTTATGAGACAGGTATGGAGTTGTCCTTCACATTCTTTGTATCTTTAGTGAGATATACAGTATCTCACAGAAGTGAGTACACCCCTCACATTTTTGTAAATATTTTATTATCTTTTCATGTAACAACGCTGAAGAAATGACACTTTGCTACAATGTAAAGTAGTGAGTGTACAGCTTTTATAACAGTGTAAATTTGCTGTCCCCTCAAAATAACTCAACACACAGCCATTAATGTCTAAACCGCTGGCCACAAAAGGGAGTACATCCCTAAGTGAAAATGTCCAAATTGGGCCCAATTAGCCATTTTCTCTCCCCGGTGTCATGTGACTCGTTAGTGTTACAAGGTCTCAGGTGTGAATGGGGAGCAGGTGTGTTAAATTTGGTGTTATCACTCTCACTCTCTCATACTGGTCATTGGAAGTTCAACATGGCACCTCATGGCAAAGAACTCTCTGAGGATCTGAAAAAAAGAATTGTTGCTCTACATAAAGATGGCGTAGGCTATAAGAAGATTGCCAAGACCCTGAAACTGAGCTGCAGCACGGTGGCCAAGACCATACAGCGGTTTAACAGGACAGGTTCCACTCAGAACAGGCCTCGCCATGGTCGACCAAAGAAGTTGAGTACATGTGCTCAGCATCATATCCAGAGGTTGTGTTTGGGAAATAGACTTATGAGTGCTGCCAGCATTGCTGCAGAGGTTGAAGGGGTGGGGGGTCAGCCTGTCAGTGCTCAGATCGTACGCCGCACACTGCATCAAATTGGTCTGCATGGCTGTCGTCCCAGAAGGAAGCCTCTTCTAAAGATGATGCACAAGAAAGCCCGGAAACAGTTTGCTGAAGACAAGCAGACTAAGGACATGGATTACTGGAACCATGTCCTGTGGTCTGATGAGACCAAGATAAATTTAATTGGTTCAGATGGTGTCAAGCGTGTGTCGCGGCAACCGGGTGAGGAGTACAAAGACAAGTGTGTCTTGTCAGTCAAGCATGGTGGTGGGAGTGTCATGGTCTGGGGCTGCATGAGTGCTGCCGGAGCTACAGTTCATTGAGGGAACCATGAATGCCAACATGTACTGTGACATACTGAAGCAGAGCATGATCCCCTCCCTTCAGAGACTGGGCCGCAGGGCAGTATTCCAACATGATAACGACCCCAAACACACCTCCAAGACAACCACGTAAAATTTAATCTTCAGGTTTTTTTTAGGTTAGATTTTAATCTTTAGGTTTGGTGTTAAAAATGACTAAAAATAACGCTAAGTGAACCAGGACAATAATGTATAATTTTCTTTTTTGGTCTGGATCAAGAGAACTGAACTACAAGTGTGAACACACCATTAGAAACCACATTGTAATGCTTTAGCAACCACCGTAAATACCCTAAAGTCTTGCCAGCAAGTTTTGAATGGGCAAGCACTTAATTATTTTTCAGAAAATGCAAAAAAATATGCTTATTTAAATCCTTTTTTCTGTCTTTCAGGTGATAGAGATTGAAAACGGCTGGCTGCTGGAAGTGGCTCCTCATTATTATAAGAACAAAGAACTAGAGGACAGCAGCAGTAAAAAGATGCCCCGCAAACAAGGCAAAGCCCGTGAAGAACTGGGCTGATCCTGAGATAAGACGAGCAAGAGACTCTTCCACCCAATATTACACCGAATCTGCACAGACAGATAGGAGATCAGCAATGTGACAATCTCCAGCAGTGTTCAGTTGGAAATTTTCAGACATTTCGTTTGGTAATTTGCTGATCTGTGTAAAATATTTTGGTGACTCGTAATTTTATGTTTGAGCTAAAGTTGTTTTCATGTGTTTGAATGAGGAAATATATTTTTGATTACAAGTATACACGTGTTTTTTATTATTATTCAGATATGCTGATATATGATATGACCTCTGAAGCTATTTACAGAGATATGCCTGGATGTGGATCAAGAGCGTCTTACCAAAGGTCATGTTATTTAAGGTTATTAAGACAATGGTGTTTTCATCAATACACAGAAATGATGTTTTCAGTGGTATCTGTTACACTGAACTTCCTGCACGTGTCTGTAAAGGCTTTTGACCTCAGGTGATTCTCTAAAATACATGAAGATATTAGGGAAGAGAACCAGGAGGAAATTTCCATAATCCAAAATAGGGATATTAATATGTATAAAATGAGACGGACAGATGGACACCATGGACATATCAAAAGAAAAGGAGAGGGTTGTGCAATAAAATGTATTTATTAATGCAGAAAGGTTAATGTTACAATAGGCTCACCCTGCAGTTTCTTGGAATATTTCAGTATGGATATATTAACCTAATCCAAGAGCAGATTTTTCTACATGCAAAATGCGATTTTTAACTTTTAAATTCAATTATTTATTTACATTTACCAAAGAAAAGCGTAATTCTGTCCCCTGAAAAGTCATTGCCAGAATGTTTAATATATAGCCAACAGTCAATGATTGATTTTTCCCTGTCATTTGTAGTTTTCCCCTAAATCTCCCAGATAAACAGAAAGAACAGACGAAATTAGCCATTAGTCAATGAGTAGCTGAAGTAGTAAAATCAACAGAAATGTTTTTTCCTTAACCAGAAATCCATTTAAAGGTAGGGTAGGTAATTTCGGAGAGGCTAGCAATAGCAAGCTAGCTTTGAAAGCATGAGATCCCACTCTCCCTTCAGAGCCATGCCTTCTTCAAAACACATGAACGCAAACAGCAGAGTCTACAAAGCATCACGAAGACATCTACATGCCAATATTCAGTTAGTCATAGCGCCACCTGTGGGCAACAGGAAATGGCATGCTTTGCACTGTAATTCACTCCCAGAAACACATTTCAATATGGCATGAAGTACCAAACATAGAAACACGTTAAATCATGCAACACTTGGCTAAGTGCTAATATATGCGATTAACGCCACAAAACAGGAAGTTGTTGTAACTCAGGCATACAATGTCCAATCTGCCCCAAACTTCACATGTTTGATAATAGTCCTGGCCTGAAGACATCTATATGGCAATATTCAGTTGTGGTCAAAGCGCCACCTGTTGGCAGCAGGAAGTGTGGCACGTTTAAATAACTTTGCCATATCTCTCCTATATTTACCCACTTAAATGCATGTCGCCCACTGTTCACTGTTTTCCCAAGGCCACAGGGTGGTGGTGGCTCCAGGTGCGAGGGCCCTTTCAACACTGCTTGCAGCTTTAATTTTTGTTTGTTTTTTTGCCGTCCAGACTTTAAAAAACCCATCTGGATGAAATCTGGATATGCAAAAAATCTGATTTTTCTGAACATAGCCTAAATATCCTCCACAAATGACTGCAAACTGGCATTAAAATCTGCATCCATACACTTCGTATGATCCAATCAATTCCCAAAGGGAATACTTATGAATTGCCATGAGAGTGTATCATGTGAATGGCCCCTTATTAAAGTTCATCAGCCCTTAATGAATTTCAATCAGGTTGTAGATCAGGCTACAGTACAACAACAGCAGCACTTGTTACTGACAATATTATAAGAGCTATAGATAGTAGACAACATTGTGCAGCTCTTGTTGTAGACTTATCTAAAGCATTTGACTCAGTTGATCATAATTTGTTACTACAGAGATTAAAATCTATAGGTTTAAGTGAAATGGTGCTAAATTGATTTAAAAATGATTTATCTAAAAGAACTCAGTGTTACGGGAGATAATTATTCATCTACCTTACTTATAATAAATAAAGGTGTACCACAAGGTTTGATTTTAGAAACTTTTTTTATTTACAAACTAATAACTTAATTTTTTTTTTTTTTCCTGAGGCGATCACCTGCATTGTTCAAACCTACAAGCAACTACCATTAACCGCTACACATCTGCCCTCTAATCTAAAAACAGTCTGGAAATCTGATCCTCCAAGCACAGCCATGTGTATTTTGCATACGGCTTATATCCAGTCATCTAGAAGTTGCTCTTCTGGGCTTCTTTCTCAGCCTGAATCAATAGTGGCAATAGTGTGTTGACAACAAGCCAAGATAAAAGTACAGGTATGATGGCTATAAAGTGAAGTGATTCACGCCACAACAAACCGGCTCAACCTTTATAACATAAAACTTCTACATGCTGGACCGGGAATGGGATAGTGCTTCCTATCCCTTATCAGGGAATGTGGGTGGGTGGGTGTGTGTGTATCGTTAACTTATTCAATTTATCAGCGACTTCCTGAGATCTTAATAAACTTCCCTATGTTCCCTGTTCCCATGCATCTAAATGGTGTGTATTTCTTGTTATATGTCCTGTAGTAGGAAAAACGATGTGAAATAGTTTTTTTTTTTTTATGGAATCTGTCTCTATTACAACGGGAATTTCCTCAAACCCTCATCTTAAGTGCACGTGTAGCTGTTTTTGACAAGGAAAGCATCACTATTAAGTGTTGAAGGTTTTTCGATGAGACTCTGGACTCTTTTGACTTGGACTTGTAAGTAACCACCCAGAACACCCTATCAACTGCATAGCAACATCCTGGTACTGTTTGCATCATGGCTGTGAGTTTTGCATGAACAAACATGACATTTTGATATTTAGAGCACTGAGAATCACACTTGGTGGATTCAGCCTCATTCAAGGTCAGAAACATAAAGCTCAAGTATATAAGTCAGTGGATTCCTCACATTCAAACTGGAGTAACTGGACAAGTTCAACAGGTATGACAGGGTAAAAATAAGGAGGAAGGGAGGGAGGGAGAGAGATAAACATGCAGAAGAGGAGGAGATACCTTGCTTACGTTAACTAACAGATTATGAAAACCATAGTGATAGCTTTGAGGAAGACAGAACGGACTGGATTGCACACCTTTCACATTGTATTGTTGGATGCACACCTAGACTGGAATATGTGCTTCTGGAGCCAGGCAAACTTCACAGGCACCTAAACACCAGGGGGTTCAACTGCTCTTCAGCTCATAGGTAGTTGGCATGTTTTCACAAACTCTTTTTGTGATTTTAACTTATAAATACAGGTACAACATGGAGACCGGGGCTAGTTGTCACATGGCTATTAAAACTAAAAGGTTTTGAGTGAACAATCCAATTATACATATATATTCTCTCTGATAGTGGTTTTGTATATTGACCAATGGTCATTCTTAACCCCTTAAAGCCTACTGTAACATATTTGATACATTTCTAAGGCTTCGAAATTATCATCATGTTCAAAACTTGGCTGAAATACATGTACACAATCTACTACATGCCTTTTGTCGTCTGATGGATCATTTTTAGAATTTAAAAGACTAAAAAAAAAACCCTCTTGAATTTTTTTTTTTTTTTTTTTTTTTTTGTGAATTCTGTCCTCCAAACTAAAATTCATAATTTTGCTAATATTTTGTATACTTTGTCACACGTATGTTTTATGTTGTAATTTGTTACTTGTTAAAGGCTACTTAATTCTATTATTCCAATGTAACAACATGCCCCACTATTGGTGTGTTAAGCAAATCAAGCCTCTGTTTATTTTATCTTAAGTAAAAAGTGTGACAACTAGCCCCGGTCTCTCCTTCAAATGTAGGTGTGTTATTGTCAGTAGTGACACAGGTCTTAACTGACTTGATCTGGTTTGTGCTCAACCTGTGGGTGTGTGCCTTTCGTTTGGGAAGTTGTTTAGTCAGAATATATGAAAAAAAATTCTGAAAAGAACTAGTTCTGCTTTCAGCTCAGATGCGCCTAAAAATAAATGTTTTTATTGGTGTTTTATATCACCTTTATAGCACTGAGTATGCAAAAACATGGGCTATTTTGATTCCTGAACAACTAAATTTAACCTGGATTTTACATGTTCATATTATCACATTCAATAATCATTTTCAAACCTATTAAATTTGCTATTAAACATTCCTTTTTTTTTTTTTTTTCATGAGGTTCTTAATCTGATTCATAGTTAAAGCTTAACTATAAGCATACAGAATGAAACTGGGATCTGCACCCTGATGCAAAAACTTGATACTCTGGTTTGCATTCCTGTACACTAGGTCAACACTGTTATGGGATTTTCACACTAATTATGGGTTAATTTGAAAACCTCTGTCAAAAGGTGGTTAGTACTTTATCCCTAGGTTATAACTTTAATTGTGGTGCCAATAGTATGTGATACAATACAACATGTTGTTTAGCGACAGGCGGTCATAAATTACCTCAGTACATAATAATCACACACTTCGCACAGTAACAAACATTCACATGCATGTGATTTCAGCATGTGCGCATCTTAAATGTTGATATCAGTCATATTTACTGGAATGATGAGTATTATTTTATGAATATATTAATTTACGAACAGACTGACCTAGCCATATTCGCACAGATGTTATCAACCTCATAAAAACGCAAATAAGAATAGTAGCCTGAGGTTTACAATTGTACATTGTGTTAATTACTAACCCAAGATCACATATGAACATTGTAAAAAATGGACCAAGCCTAACATATGAAATAATTGTCAGGAAAAAACTAATTTTTTGAAATGGAACAGTTTATCTAACCTTTAGACAAAATATTATTGCGTTTTTTGTTGAGTTTCATATTATGCTTTAATGGCTCATATAATGAGAATATGGAGCTCACGCTTGAGGAGGAAATTTTTTTTTATTGCCATTATTGTCGATTTAGCATTTGGTGCAGTTTCTGATATTTATATGACCTAAAAGTCAAATGAATTAAGAGATCAAATGAAAGACGTACAAATAAATGTCAAAAAGCCTGATGCATAATATTCGATACTCACATTTTAACATGATTTTTCTAAAAAAATATGTACGGATAATAACGTAAACCTAAGTTGCTTTGGTCCAGTGAATGTTTATCTTGAAATATTACTAACAATAAAATTAGTAAGTTATTCTTACGCTTATAGGGTTAGTTCACCCAAAAATGAAAATAATGTCATTTATTACTCACCCTCATGCCGTTCCACACCCGTAAGACCTTCGTTAATCTTCGGAACACAAATTAAGATATTTTTGATTAAATCCGATGGCTCAGTGAGGCCTGCATATTTAAATCAGTTCATGTGAGTACAGTAGTTCAATATTAATATTATAAAGCGACGAGAATGAGTATGTTGAATCAGCGGTTCGGAGTGCCAAAGTCACGTGATTTCAGCAGTTTGGCGGTTTGACACGCGATCCGAATCATGATTCGACACGCTGATTCATAACGCTCCGAATCTTCCTGAAGCAGTGTTTTGAAATCGGCCATCACTATATAAGTCGTTATTTTGTTTTTTTGGTGTACCAAAAATATTCTCGTGGCTTTATAATATTAATATTGAACCACTGTACTCACATGAACTGATTTAAATATGTTTTTAGTACATTAATGGATCTTGAGAGAGGAAATGTCATTGCTGGCTATGCAGGCCTCACTGAGCCATTGGATTTCAACAAAAATATCTTAATTTGTGTTCTGAAGATGAATGAAGGTCTTACAGGTGTGGAACGGCATGAGGGTGAGTAATTAATGACATAATTTTCATTTTTGGGTGAACTAACCCTTTAATTTATAAAAATCATTAAAGATTTCAAAGCAAAAAGACATGTGAACCATAACCTGAAGTGGGACATTTTTAGAATGATACTAAAAGGATTTCTACTTGCTAAAAAACTATAAAATATCAATCATATGACATGGAGGCATGTAGAAGATTGTGTACAATTTTTCCAGCAACGGTTTGATCATGTTGGTGACCCTTGGTTAACCATTTCAAATAAAGATGGCCACTGAGGGAAACTCAAAGCCATTCAAGGCCTATAATAGAATACTAAGAAAAACAAGCAATAACCTGTAACAAGCAATGTTCTCATCACACTTGACTGCTAATAGTACATTTTAGTTTACGATCTCCACCTTTCTTTGAGTTGCATAGCTGTACACTTTGGTGACACAAGTTCGTTCTTGTGCAACCTCCTTGTACAGGCAAGAGCCTTAAAGGTCATGCAGCACTTTTAAATCTCAGAATTTCCAGATCCTAAATGAAATCATGCCTGTTGAATGTGAATTCCATCGATTGTATTTGCAATCTAGACTGATAGTGTATTGCTTCATCTTTCCTTGCAGGCTTTTCTTCCATTTTCTCTTAATCTGCTCTAAGGCTGTACACGATGAGTGACGGCACAGAGAAACCCCATGGCAGCAAAAAAGGGCCCAATGCCAAGCTGAAAAGAAAGGGCAGCTTCCACCTGGAAACTTCAGAGGGGCGAGAGAAGCCTCTTAGGAGAAGCCGCAGCAATGAGGCGGAAAACCGGCGTCGTGAAGGTAGCCGAAGTAGAGAACGGGACCGGAAGGAGGGCGGAAAGCAACAACGGGGTCGCAGCGAGGAGGGAAGGAAGCGAGACCAAAACCACGAGCCTGGACACCACAAGACGGAGCAACCCAGAGACGAACTGCAAGACACAGAGTGCATTGTGTGCTTCTGCAGCTTCGACAACGTCTTCAAGGCCCCAAAGTTACTTTCCTGCGGACACACGTTTTGCCTGGAATGCCTGGCACGCATCAACGTCAATTCTCCAGAGCTCAAGACGCTGACTTGCCCCATCTGTCGAGAGCTGACGGAAATCCGACACGGCCGAGATCTGCCTCAGCTAGGAAATAACGAAGACATCTTCCGGAAACTTCCGGCCGAGATGCAAAGGGCACTTTCTGTGCGTTTTAAACGCAGCAAAGGCAAACTCATCCTCAAGAATCCTCCATCAAACAGCTCCATTAAGACCAGCTTAAGCCTGCCGGTGTCAAAGAAGAAAGAGGAGCAGGCCGGTAATAACCCACTTGGAGTCATGGAGGAAGGTCTCGGCCAGGCGACCATGATTGATGTTGGAAGACCTCCCAGCAGGATGAGGGGTCGTATAAGAAGGTTATTATATTCCAATCAGTGCTATTATGCCGTACTTGCAGCCATTATCATAATCACTGTGGCTCTGATGCTGGTAGGCATCTTCACCTTTGTGGTGATGCCCTTTATTCATAAACCAATAAGTCCATTCCCAAACCAAACTTCTCCAGACCCATCGCCTTAAGGGGTGAGGAAACGCACAGCACTCAAGAAGGACGACTGGCAAAGCAAAACGAGCTAGATTCTTAGTGGAGCCTGTTGCATTGTATACAACACTGCATTTTTGTTTGCTTTTGTGTAAGAAGCTTCAGACAGGCTCAATAGGAATGAACTGGAAAAACTTGAACATATGATACACTGAAGGCTGTTGAGCATGGACATATTTTACACAGACTGAGACATTATTGTGCAAAGGTCTTTAGAACAAGAGACAACGATGACATCTATTTGACAAGTGATGAATTGTGCTTTTCAAACTATTGATAAATTTCGTTTTTTGTTGTTTTTTTTTTTCAAAAAGGGCTGGATAATATTAATTAATAATATTATTGTACAATATTACTATGCCATTTGATTTAATGAAGAAGTGTGTTTTTTCATGTACTGTATTTCTTATGGTTTGTAGTATTGACGCACGGTAAGGACAAAACTGTGACGACTCACCAGTGCAAATAATCTCAGTCTAAAAATGTATATAACAACACAAATGAAGCTCATAAATGTTCTTTCTCATGTTGGAAAAACATTTATTAGAAATATACAAAAAGTATAAGTCTTTGACTTACGCTGCACATAATGTAAATAATATACTCTGATATGTATAATTATAATGTATATTCATAGTTTTTTGTTCTTTTGCACAAATGGGGAGAGGCAAAAAAGTGGAAAATAAAGTTTTAGACCATTTTCTGGTTGGGTGAATATATACACTCAAAAATTCAATATATAAATTGAATATAAACAATTCAAAATTTACGTCTCAACCAACAAATTACACTGAGTTAGAGGAACTTAATTTTGTAGCATAAACACTGATTCAAAATATAATTACTTATAAATGTTCCAAATAGTTTCAACATAATACAAAACATTTCAGTTTAAATTTCACACAATATTAAGTTGATGTAATGATTAGTATATGTCAATAGAACTAATCAAAATAAACTTTGCAACTTAAAAGGTTTAATTAAGTCAATAAATTTGAATTTTTATCTTGAAAGCATACATTTAATCAGGTTGTGTTCCTCTGAATTACTTTTTAGAGTGTACCTACAATTATAAGTTCACCAATGATAAAAAAAGGAAAATGACCAGAAGTACACAGCACACATAACTGATGCAGCAATCAGAAAACATCGGCAGCGGCTATTTGCACGGCTATAGCGATGGATGCTATTTACACTAAGTGCAAATAGCGATAGATGCCATGTACAAAGTGCAAATAGCGATAGATGCCATGTACACTAAGTGCAAATAGCGATAGATGCCATGTACACTAAGTGCAAGTAGCAATAGATGCCATGTACACTAAGTGCAAATAGCGATAGATGCCATGTACACTAAGTGCAAGTAGCGATAGATGCCATGTACACTAAGTGCAAGTAGCGATAGATGCCATGTACACTAAGTGCAAATAGCAATAGATGCCATTTACACTAAGTGCAAATAGCGAAAGATGCCATGTACACTAAGTGCAAATAGCAATAGATGCCATTTACACTAAGTGCAAATAGCGATAGATGCTATTTACACTAAGTGACAACAGCAATATATTCTATTTACACTAATTGACAATGGCAGCATTTTCTTAGCGATATGCTATTTACACTAGGTGAAAATATTCAATTCAATTCATATTTATTTGTATAGCGCTTTTCACGATACATATCGTTTCAAAGCAGCTTTACAGAGAATGCATGTCAACATTACAATTTAGAGAATCTGGTATCGGAGGTGACTGTCCAATGTATGTGGTTTCAGAAATGTACATATAATCATGCAGTTAGCTAACAATGTAATAATTTAGGCAATTTAATTTACAATCACTGTTAGCAGTTTAATTGAAGGTAGAAGCAATGAGCTCCTGGAAATAATGAATTACATATTAACAATAATTAGGATATATAGAAATTTGGGAATGTGCATGTTGATCCAGATGTTGCGTCATCTGAAGTCCTCGCAGGAGTTGGCGCCGTCTCTTCAAAGGTGTTGGTCATCTGAGGTCTTCATAAGGGGCAAAAATAAAACAGAAAAGCAAATGGAGAATAATTAGCGTAGCTGCTGTTCATAACATTAAGCAAAGATAGTCATGTGCATTTGATCTGATTTGAGATGCATTATGTGAATGCTTGGCTAAAGAGATGTGTCTTTAATCTAGATTTAAACTGGGTGAGCGAGTCTGAGCCCCAAACATTATCAGGAAGGCTATTCTAGTGTTTAGGAGCCAAATGTGAAAACGCTCTCCCTCCTTTAGTGGACTTAGATACAACCAGAAGTCCAGAGTTTTGTGATCTTAAAGAGCAAGAAGGATTGTAGGGCAATAGAAGATCAGTTAAGTACACAGGAGCTAAACCATTTAGAGCCTTATAGGTCAGGAGCAATACTTTATAATTGATATGGAACTTAATAGGTAACCAGTGTAGAGATAAAACTGGTGTTATATGATCATATTTTCTTGACCTGGTAAGAACTCTAGCAGCTGCATTTTGGACCAATTGTAGCTTGTTTATTGAGGAAGCAGGACAACCAGCTAGTAATGCATTACAGTAATCTAGTCTAGACGTCATGAAAGCATGAACTATCTTTTCTGCATCAGAAACAGATAACATATTCTGTAGCTTAGCAATGTTTCTGAGGTGGAAGAAGGCTGTTTTTGTAACATATGAGATATGATTTTCGAAGGACAAGTTGCTGTTAATATAACACCCAGGTCTTTAACTGTGGAGGACGGAGTAACAGTACATCCTTCTAAATGCAAATTGTAGTCTGAGAGATTCTGTGTACAGGTTTTTGGTCCAGTAAATAATACTTCAGTCTTATCTGAATTTAATAGAAGAAAATTACTAGAAATAGCGATAGATTCTATTTACACCATGCAAAATTATCAGTTCTTTGCAAGAAATTAGATGCTATCTATAGCCTACTTCATACTGGTAGATACTATTTGCACCTTAGTATTTTTGTACATTAACAGGATGCAATAATATCATAGAGTGTAAATGATTATATTTATTAAAATTATTAATTGGATGCTGCCTTATTGGGAGAATAAAAACCCTCCCTACACCTTCCCCTACTCAATACTTTTTTCAATTCAATTCACATTTATTTGTATAGCGCTTTTCACAATACATATCATTTCAAAGCAGCTTTACAGAGAATGCATGTCAACATTACAATTTGGAGAATGCAGTTAGCTAATAATGTAATAATTTAGGCAATTAATATACAATCACTGTTAGCAATTTAATTGAAGGTAGAAGCAAAGAGCTCCTGGAAAAATGAATTACATATTAACAATAATTAGGATATATAGAAATTTGCGAATGTGCGTGTTGATCCAGATGTTGCATCTTCTGAAGTCCTCGCAGGAGTTGGCGCCGTCTCTTCCAAAGTTTTAGTCATCTGAGGTCTTCTTAAGAGGCTGGATCCAAACTGAAACTGATGTACTCGGGCGTCCCGAGGTAAAACGGAAAAGCAAATGGAGAATAATTAGCATAGCTGCTGTTCATAACATTAAGCAAAGATAGTCATGTGCATTTGATCTGATATGAGATGGATTATGTGAATGCTTGGCTAAAGAGTTGCGTCTTTAATCTAGATTTAAACTGGGTGAGCGAGTCTGAGCCCCGAACATTATCAGGAAGGCTATTCCAGAGTTTAGGAGCCAAATGTGAAAACGCTCTCCCTCCTTTAGAGGACTTAGATATCCTAGGTACAACCAGAAGTCCAGAGTTTTGTGATCTTAAAGAGCGTGAAGGATTGTAGGGCGATAGAAGATCGGTTAAGTACACAGGAGCTAAACCATTTAGAGCCTTATAGGTCATTAGCAATACTTTATAATCGATACGGAACTTAATAGGTAACCAGTGTAGAGATGATAAAATTGGTGTTATATGATCATATTTTCTTGACCTGGTAAGAACTCTAGCAACTGCATTTTGTACTAATTGTAGCTTGTTTATTGAGGAAGCAGGACAACCAGCTAGTAATGCATTACAGTAATCTAGTCTAGACGTCATGAAAGCATGAACTAACTTTTCTGCATCAGAAACAGATAACATATTCCGTAACATATTCCGTATCACCTCAAAACTCCGTATCAATAAACACTTAGTATTATTAAACACAGTTTATTTCCACTTTTAGAACATTATTTTCATTTTTATTGAAAATAAATGCCTTTCTAATGTGATATGTCATGAGAAAATGGAGAAGAGTGAGCTCGGCAAAAGGCGGATCCGAACCCACGTCGATTACAGTAAAAGCCAGGTCAGCGCATGAAAACGGCTGTTTCAGCAGGACTTTAGTTTCATAAATAAGGGTTATAACTAATGTAGGATATAATTCCATATACAAAATGAAAAAATAATGCATTGCATGTCTGTTCTGATGTAGTAGGGTAAAAACGATGCTTAAATGCAAATAATAAAATGCAAGTAATCTAACTTGCGTAGTTAGAATAACAAACAAAAAAAGAAGACATAACATTCCTGATATATTTTGTTGATGCCAAGGCCATGCATTCAGTCAAACTCGCAAATTATCTGTATATCACTGTTGGACAATATGGATACTAAAATACATGTTGCGCTGCAAAATTGTAAGTTTCCCTAGCAGAAAAAAAACAGCATATGCTGGTTAGATATGTTTTGAAGCATGGAAGCTGGTTTGAGCTGGTTTATGCTGGTCAAGTGCTGGTCCCAAGATGGTCCTAAGCAACTACCTCCAGCTCAGGACCAGCACTTGACCAACTTAAACCAGCTCATGACCAGCTTCCATGCTTCAAAACATACCTAACCAGCATATGCTGTTTTTTTCAATAGGGTTCTGTGTCACATTGTACAGAGTAAATCACACAATTTCCTACATACTAGGTATCCATCAATAAGTGAGCTCAGATGCCCTCCAGTGTACATTCTGTACACTGCATTCACAAGTTACAGACTGTTTCAAGAAGTCTGATTTTGTTTTCAACATTCTTCTAAAATACAGGCCTACCTGTCCAGTTGTCCTGACAGTTAAAAATATAATGTGCAAAATCACAAATGTTTATTTATACAACATAGCCAGTATCTGTCAAGATCATATGAGTATGTTTCCAATATAGGTCAAGAGGCCCAATCATATTTTTGCTCTATAAATGGTCTGTTTATGGAGGATTGGGGTGTGGTGGATTCTGGCCTTCCTAATTTATTAAAATGTATACATATTTCCTTTTATATAATATGTATAGGGGTTTTCATGCTAAATATACATATATGGTGGAAAAAACTGTTATGCTAGAGGCAGCAGGCTACAAACAAGTCATTTAGGTTGGCCAAAAAAAGAAACCTTTACACAGATTGATTTCTTTTAAGTACCTTAAAATTAAAGGTAGTGTCCTCCTCTAAAAATAACTGTATAATTCGCACACTGTGTACACGAGGGAGGCATGTGAAGCACACGATATTGGCCACAGGCAACTTGAATAACCAACACCCCTCGATCTGACGCAAGCCCTGTGGCAAGACTACACATAATAACGCTTTATAAGTCATTCAGAGTCAAATTCGGGCTCTGGGGTCGCTTATATCAGCATCACAAGGTAGGACTGCATGTAAAAGGACCACAAGAGTCCTAAAATAAAGTCTGCGATGGCTTCGACACCCTCCGCTTCAGCCCTATCGGCTGTTCTCCGGTGCCAGGGGAATATCCTTGCCCGAAAACAGGCGAACAAGAAGCGGACTCGAGCTTCAGCTTACGGGCTCGGGATTACAAATGGAGATTCGGTCAAATCTTATTTTCGCTCTCTTTGGGAATTCTTATTTCCCAGGAAGCGAGTGGATATTCCCGGAGTTCTGCCTGTGACAGCGCGATTTGAAACGTCCTGTTCAGGAAAATCTTCGATAAGAAATTGTGAATCCAAAGATCATCTGGTCAGAAACTCTCCAAAGTTTGACAACAAAATTTTGTCTATGAAAGCATCCAGTGCAAATCAATGGCCAAAGACGAAAGCGATGTCGGACTATAGTTTTTCTTTTAAATCTCAACGCTGTAGTGTTTCATCCAAAACCAACCTGGTGCTTCGACTGGATGGCTCGCATTTACGAAAACTAAACTCGGATAACCCATGGACTTCATGTATTTGTGTAGTTTGCGCTCGGAGTGTAAGCACACTGGACCACAATAATGTGAATCCGTTGTTTTCTCTCGGCTTGTTGTGGTCTTTAAAGGACAAACTGATCAATTTTACAACCGCAGTCTCAGACAGTGTGCGGACTCACCTTGGAATACACAGGAACCAGCTTCATCCGGATGTAAGTGGCCGCTATAATGTGGTTTGAAAAGGTCACAAGTCAAACCTTTTTGCTTATAATTCTTTACAGAATATGTGATTGTTATATACTATCATAGCCTATTATATACTTTTACAGCGTCACTAATACCTGCAGGAAAGAACTAAAGTGACATATTATAACGTATTACATAACTCACCTCAAAACTTTTGCCCTAAACGTACGTTCAATTAATTTCTAACTTTTAAATAAATCTCCAGATAATACATGAGGACATGCAATTCATAATTAAGAATAAAGGAGGATTTTCCTACATAAAATTACAGAAATAACACAGTTGAATGAAGAGGTTGCTGCTGCTTAAGCAACATTTGAATGAATTATAGTACATTTAGGAGTCAGAAATTGGCACATATTAGCAATAGCATGCTTTATGTAATGATGATGGCTGGCAAATATTATAACAATATATTTTTGTGATAAAAATTCAAAATAAGAAGTATTTAGTGAGAAATTGGCATACTGCTATTAGCATCCTTTGTGTAATGATGATGGCTAATATTATAACAATAGTTTTTTTTTTTTTTTTTTTTGCAGTATAAGTTGAGTGGGTGTGTCAAATGTACCTCTGAACATCATGAGGATCAACCTAAAACGCTGGAAGGACCTGAACCTGGCGAATGAGTCTTCGGCTATAACACTTATGGATGACATGCACATCACACAAATGCACTTTTATACCCATGATAGACAGATGTTCTTTCATGCACTCTTGTTCACTTCAGCTTTGTGGAATATACTCCTGTGTTTTATACAATTTATACTTTTGCCAAATGTTTTGCACCAGAATTTCCCTTTAGGGATAAAGAAGCTATAAATATTACCAAAACTGCTGACCACGAGCAGCCTTTAGGAGGTAACTGATGCTGCAATGCACGCTTGACTTTGTGTTTATTAATAAATAGGCCACTTGTTAACAGGTGTGCTGATATTCATTAAAATATAGCATTTTTGCTCCTGTGATAAGGCTTAATAAAAGAACAGAATCAAGAATGTGTTTTGTTTTTTCAGAAGGATGATTTTGAGGCTCTGCACCGCATACATATACTTTTAAAATGTGTATAATTATTAAGCAAAATTAAACTTGATTATTAAGTTAAAAAGAAACACTAAATCATTAGTCTCAGACTCCATCCTGTCTTGAAACAAGACCCCATATGGGTCAATGACGTGAAGGGTCATTTTTTTTTTTTTTTTTTTGTCCAAAGGCCTTAATAATAATAAAAAACAAAGATATGACATCCAAAGTATGTAAGGTAGTACAACTAGATCTCTTTTATTGAATCCAAAAGGTTTTAATTATATTTTGCTACATATAAAGGTATTTTAAAGATTTTGAAGTGTCAAAAGGTCATTCGGTTTAACCGTCCAAAGGCCAATACAGTCATTTCATTTGTGATTAAAATATCTTAAAATGTAATGAATGTATATATTTTTTATTCTGGCATGATTTTATAACATCATATATCAACATTGTGCAAAATGGTATTAAAATTATGTGTAGAAGTCGTTGCTTTGTTATGAGAAAGAATGTCCGGAAAAATGAATTTTATTGATGTCATTCGGAGTAACCAATATAAAGGGATCATTTTGGATCAAGTCATGCGGTCAGTATCATGTGACAGGATGTGACATCATTCAGACACCTGCAAAGGACCACATGGTCATGAAGCAAAGTAACAAACTCTCTTTTAACTATATGAAAAAGTCATGTTTTCATTTGATCATACACATGAAACATCAGGTCATTCGGTACAACCGCTATAAATGTTGTAATATTTTAAAAACTTGTACTAAATATAAAATGTTTAATTGTCCTTTTGCTAGCTATTTAGATATCAGCCTGTTAGCATTGTTTGAAAATGTCGTCATTCAGTATAACCAAAAGTGTCATTCGGTAAAACCGAAATTTTGGTTAAACCGAATGACTTTTTTGGTGACAAATTGTCGCTTGTAAAAATATTGTATCTTGTAAAAAATGACAAAAGCAGTGTTAATTGATTATAAAAACCACATAATCTCATTGTTAACACTTAATAAAACTTAAAAATTAATTATACCTCCATTATGTTTTTTTACACTTTTAAAAACCTTATTTGTCAATGACCCACATACCTGGCGTTGACCATATTTTATATATATATATATATATATATAATCAACTTATTTTATTTTAGTTAATTGCCAAGGCAATTTTTTTCATTTAGTTAAACTCGATGTACTAAAAGAACTAAAACTAAAATTAAAACTACATAGACATATCTAAAAAAAAAAAAAACTTAAAAAAAAAAAAAAAAAAAACACTTAATAAAAGCAATTCAATATTTCAGCAATTATCAATGCCATTTTTTTGTGTACAAATACTACACTACACAAAATGTCTTTTTTTCTACTATCTTGATTTTACAGGTCAACTCCAAATCACAGGTGATATATCCAGGTTTACAGTGACTGTGGGACGATTCCATGATTTACAGAAGTCCACAAGTTTCGATTTATGTCTGGCACACATATGCTTTTCCAATCGAGGAGGACACCTGTTTTCCACCTCTCGTTGCTCTTGTAATAAGATCCTCAGCAGAGACACTGCTTATAAATTTCGCAGGATCAGCATAAACACTATGAGGCCCTACAGCCACGTATATCCAGAGGTCGAAACCTTACCTCTAACCTTTCACCGATCACAAAGGAAATGCGTTTTATGCACACGTATCTCTTCGTTAAGGTAAACACGGGAGGGGGAGGGACTTCCTAAAAATGACGCTACCCGGAAGTCAAGTATTCTTACATTCTTGAGCAAAGCTTGAAGGGTAGACGAGAATGAAGTTTACTGCTGTTTAATTTAAGGATTATTCAACGTGTAATCCACAACAGATTCAGATAAATGACTTTGAGTAGTTGAAATGGGACATAATCTTTAAAGCGACGGAAATATGAATGTACTTGCATACTAAAGAAGACGGGAAACATGACAGAGTATGAGCGCGCTTTGACTCATGTAAGTCAGATATGTTGGCATTTTTACGCATCATGGTGTTGCTTAAACTCAGCTCTCATGGGTGATAAACAGACCGGTTAGTCTCTTACTGTAGGCAGATGTGGTTGAGAGAGTTCTGGATGATCTACAGGTGAGATTATTGATCGACGGACGAACCTTCTTGATAATGCCTTACCATATTTGCGCATACAATACTAATGGGAAGGTTCATTTCAAGATGCATAGTCAAACAATAACAGCGACAACTGAGCTTAGTATTATTTCAAGGTGTATTTTAATAATCACGATAAATTCTCATAATGTAGTTGACGAATACATTAGGTTTACTTTACGTATTTTATGCTGTAACAAGTCACAGTTTCTTTTCCATCATTTTAAATTACACTTTAGCTTTAGCTTAAATATTTATTTTAAATTATTTAAATTAAGCAGCAGTCAAATAAGTACAAATATGTAATGTAGTCTCGCAATTAATATGAGAACATAAAACATAGTCAATAATAATTATAAAAAATGTTTAAAATAGGATTACACCACTGTCACTGCTTCATATCAAATACCCTAATGCATGGATTATCAGACTGCTGACATTTATTTTTTTTAATGAAAAACAGAAAGTGAGATCTTGTTTTCTGCGCTGCCAACTTCTCTACTTGGAAAATAAGGGGAATTTTTTTTTTTAGGGAAATAAGGGGCTTTTCCATTAAAGCGTACCAGGGTTATTATAGTTCATAGTATTATAGTTATAAACAGTTTTCTTACTTGAAATGAAATAATTGCTAACTGAAGAAAAAAAAAAAATCATTTTATTTCCGCTATTTGCCAAGGCAATTTTCTCATTTTCATTTAGTTAAACTCGGTGCACTAAAAGAACTAAAACAAAAACTACTTAGACATATCTAAAAAACTCACTAAATGACAAAAACACAACAAATTTATGAAAACTTTAACGAAAATGAAAATGAAAATATGAAAATAATACAAATTTAAATTATAATAGTATCTTAGTGATACTAAAATAATGTGTACCACATGTTTGAGATTTCAGTGAATCATTTGTGGAAGCTGAAAATGTGCCACATTGTAAATAAAAACTATGCTATACAGTAAGTGTATAAAAAAGATGCTTGACTAAATTGTTTTGCATTTAGACCTTTTTACGTACACAGAACTAATCCACTCAAATTTTGCACCAGTGAAATGCAAAAGAAGTGGATTTTTTCCATTCTGATCTGTAGTTTGTAACATTCACACTTGTATGCAAAAACTATTCAAATGAGAATAATACTGAACCTTTCTCAGCTGTTTGGTTGGCAAACATTACATGTGACCTTTAATCTTGCTTATTTTACAGGCTCTGCTGAAATTCACTGTGTCACGTTGGACCGTAACACCTATATCAGAATCCTGAAACCTGGAATATGTCTTATTGTCAGCTTCGGTTGGTTTAATGTTACAAATTTATTTTACTTTTGTGACAACTGACCGAAAAATATCATGCAAAGCATGTGAAAAAAAATTCAAAGATCCTCAAGACTCTTCTTGCCCATCCATCCATCGAACCTTCCTGTTCTTAATGCCCGCTTCATATCCTCATCCATTTCTTCCTTCCTGAATCCTCTGTCCCATCACGCATCAGGCCATGCTCCGCAAGAAAAGTTCTCTTGTCATTTGTGGTGCTTTCATATTTTTAGCTTGGAATGTCATTCTTATTTTTGTCTTCTTGAGACGCCCTTCCACTCAAGGGTTTCAGGACAGCCATGGTGAACCTGGTAACGCTGGGGACGCAGCCGAAGGAGGCAAGTTTGGAAATATTATGAATGAAGTGATGCGCGTAGCCGATGCATTTGAAGCTGAACTTGATTCGCAGAGGAAGATCCTATTGCAAATCCAGAACCAGTGGTCAGTTTGGGAGAACAAAGGCAGTGTAACAGCTGCTAAGCCAAATTCAGCTCCGGTGGTCATCCCTATTTTAGTCATTGCCTGCAATCGTGTGACAGTGAAACGCTGTCTTGACAAACTCATTGAGCTCCGACCTTCGGCCGAGCTCTACCCCATCATAGTGAGCCAGGACTGCGGACATGCAGAAACGTCTGACGTGATTGCTTCGTATGGCAGTCAGCTCACCCATATCAAACAGCCTGATCTTTCAGATATCTCAGTACCTTCACAGCATAAGAAGTTCCAGGGTTACTACAAAATCTCACGGCATTATCGTTGGGCACTCAGCCAGGTTTTCAACACCTTTTCGTACTCAACGGTTGTCGTTGTGGAGGATGATTTGGAGGTAACTTCCTTTTAATGCATGTTGTTTGTGTAATGTCTAGTTAAAGGAATCCAAAATTTAAAGATGATACACAAGGAGAATTTTGTTAAGACTAATAGTTTTTTTTTTTTTTTTTACCATGCAGTTACAGCGAAAGGGGGCTGAATTATTCAAGCTTCAATAAAACTGTAAAAGCACAAAAAAAGTGTTGCTATGACTCCATTTATATGCTATATGCAGTGTTGGGGTAATGCATTACAAGTAACTTGAGTTACGTAATCAGATTACTTTTTTCAAGTAACTATTAAAGTAATGCATTACTTTTAAATTTACAACAAAATATCTGAGTTACTTTTTCAAATAAGTAACCGAATTCACTTTGTTCTCCCATGTATTGACTGACAGCTCTCCTGTCTCTGTGTTGAGAGAAATCGGGAGCACGTGCCGAGGCGTTGAGTGTGAACATGATGGTTACTGTAGTTTTAGAAAAAATGTGAGCAGGCGATTCTGTATTACTCAAAATGAATAAAAACAGTGAAATGCAATGTCAGATTATTACGCAAACCTGCAATAATTAAATATTACACGAATATACTTTATGTACTTAATCTCACTTTAATAACCAATGTCTTTGCTGCTGACCTTCGATGATCCATTTGAACCATACTAATAAGCAAAAATGACTTAAAGGGATAGTTCACCCAAAAATGAAAATTATCCCATGATTTACTCACCCTCAAGCCGTCCTAGATGTATATGACTATCTTCTTTCAGACGAACCCAATCAGAGATATATTTAAAAATATCCTTAGTCCTCCAAGGTTTATAATGGTTGTGAAGGGGGGCCGTGTTTTGAAGTCAGTAATAAAAAGTAATCCATACGGCTCCAAAGGGTTAATAAAGGCTTTCTGAAGTGAAGCAACGCGTTTTTTGTAAGAAAAATATCCATATTTATAACTTTATAAATTCAAATAACTAGCTTCCTGCGGATGACCATACGCAGAATGCGCAAGTCGATTTGGGTGGAAGAGTATCCTTTGACCTGGACGCAATGACGAACGCGGAGACGCAGAGGAGAGAGCAAAACAAAACACCGGTCATGAATTAGAAGTCTAAAACGAGAAATTTTAAAGAGAAATGTTGGAGGATTTCGAGTTTGTTGCCCAGCCGTATTTATTTGAACCGTGAAAGACGTCTAAACTTATGATACTCCTACATCCTGCGTCATACATCGCGTCAGAGGATTACTCATTTGCCGCAAGTCGACGTGCGCATTCTGCGTACAGTCGTCTGCCGGAAGCTAGTTATTTGAATTTATAAAGTTTTAAATATGGATATTTTTCTTACAAAAACGAATCACTTTGCTTCAGAAGGCCTTTATTAATCCCCTGGAGTCGTATGGATTACTTATTTTTATGGATGGATGCATTATTTGGCTTCAAAACGTGGCCCCCCATTCACAACCATTATAATCCTTGGAGGACTAAGAATATTTTTAAATATATCTCCGATTGTGTTCGTCTGAAAGAAGATAGTCATATACTCCTAGGATGGCTTGAAGGTGAGTAAATCATGGGATAATTTTAATTTCTGGGTGAACTATCCCTTTAAGGCCCTGTTTACACCTGGTATTAAGATGCATTTTGGTCAGTTGGATCACAGGTAGACGAGGGAGACTCATACCCGTTTCCACCCGGTATTTTAATCCGTCTCATTTGTCCACTTTCAACCACTTCTATCCTGATTTCTTCAAGGGGAGGGTGTATGGGTGAGTAAATATAAGGGGTTTTTCAGATCTTTTTATCTAATGGACAAAATAATCTCACGCAATTTACATATGAATGTGCATAGAGACAATGGAAAAACATACGGAGAGCAGCAGCTTTCATTTCTGCTCTGACAGCCGCAAGACCACGCCGAACACTGTGAGTGTGTGTTAGAAATCAGGAATGCTGAGAGAACATTGTACAAAGTTTAAATCCTGTCTGGCTAGTGAACTTCCCATAATGTGTACTCATGCGTTTTTTCGACTACCTCTTGGAGTGGTCTAAAGTGGACAAGCTCAAAACGTTTTACACCCTGTTTAAACTTATATTTAGCATCGTCCACTTGTGATCCGATAGACCGAAATGCATCTTAATACCAGGTGGAAACAGGGCCTTAGATAAACATCACATTTGTGTTTCATTCTTTTTTAAATTTTATTGCTGAAGTAAGCGTGTTGAACTTTCGTCTCCTGCATCCTGTTCTTCTTCAATCCAGAATGGCTAAATGGCTGAAAAGTCAGCCCAGGTGAGAAAAAGTAACGCAAAAGTAATGTAACATTACTTTCCATAAAAAGTAACTAACGCAATTAGTTACATTTTAGGGAGTAACGTAATATTGCAATGCATTACTTTTAAAAGTAACTTTCCCCAACACTACATATATGTATATAACACTGAAAATGTTGATCGCTGTTTTTGGGATGCTCTTAAGAGAAGCGGCAATGTCTTATTTGTGAATGAATGAATCATTCTTTTCAGTCAAATCTTTTCAGAGAATCAGTTCACTGGAGAAGAGTTTCAGTGAATAATTAGTTAAATTTCCTCTTGATTCTGACACAAAGCCATTGTTTAACTTCAGAAGACTTGGCATTTAGCACATTTAGCTGTAGGGACCACATTATAATACTTTTTTTGAAGCTTGAATGCTTCAGCACAATGTTCTTTTGTGTTCCAGTATAATTTTGGTGGTGAATTATTCCTTTGAGAATATCACAAACATTTTATTTTGTTGATGATATGTTTGATCTTTTTTCTCCAGGTGGCCTCTGATTTTTTTGAGTACTTCAGATCGCTTCATCCGATTTTAAAATCGGACCCAACTCTGTGGTGCGTGTCTGCCTGGAATGATAATGGCAGGGAAGGATTCGTAGACCCTGGAAAAGCGAGCTTGTTGTACAGGACGGATTTTTTCCCAGGCTTGGGCTGGATGCTCACAAAGGATCTCTGGACAGAGCTTGAGCCAAAATGGCCGGCCTCGTTTTGGGATGACTGGATGCGGCACCCCGATCAGCGCAGAGACAGGTCCTGCATCAGGCCGGAAATTTCCAGAACTTTAACATTCGGCAGGAAGGGTGTGAGTTTGGGGCAGTTTTATGACAAGTACCTCCGCTTTATTAAGCTCAATAGCGAATTTGTGCCTTTTACAAAAATGGACCTGTCGTATTTAGAAAAGAAGAAGTATGATGAGAACTTTGAGAAGGAGGTTTACAGTGCTTCGGTTGTCACCGTGGAGGACTTGCAGAGTGGGAAACTGTCTGGGTCTGGGCCATTTCGGGTGCAGTATTCTAGTCCTGACAGTTTTAAAACATTGGCTCGCAATCTTGGTGTAATGGACGACCTGAAGTCAGGAGTCCCACGAGCTGGGTATAGAGGTGTAGTTACT
The DNA here is from genome assembly GCF_019924925.1 of Ctenopharyngodon idella. Classification (NCBI taxonomy): domain Eukaryota; kingdom Metazoa; phylum Chordata; class Actinopteri; order Cypriniformes; family Xenocyprididae; genus Ctenopharyngodon; species Ctenopharyngodon idella. Next base: position 13,966,180 of record NC_067234.1, read on the forward strand.
TTCCTTTTTCGTGGAAAGAGGGTCTATTTAGCACCACCTGCTGGTTGGAGTCAATATGATCCAAGCTGGAGTTGAGGTGGGCTGTGCCTGCCTCACAAGATTTATTTTTTAAGGTGCAAAGCACATACATAAAAATTATATTGCATGTTATGCGTTACCATCATTCCCTTCACAGCATTCATGAGATTAATTGTCTTAAAATTCCATTGTGCTGCTTTATGATGGAAAAACTCCCAGAAGGGGTTTCAGGATGAATATAATATGATACCAAAGACAACAACGGATTAATTGATCACTCAGACTTTTTTTTTTTTACTCAGGTTTCATTATTTTTATGTATATTGTCAACTAGGATTTATTTGTTAACTTTGATTAGTCACATCATTAAACTGAAAGATTAAACTGATATCTTATACTGTTCAGTTACACAGATTTTCCACACAAAGTATATTTGTTTAGGAAATAAAAATGAGGTAAATATGATTAAAAAAGTAACACTTATTTTTTTAAAACTGTGAATGCTACTCTAAGTGCCTATAAATGTAGGATGTTTTGACTCACTTCCGTGTACTGTCTTTATTAAATCATATGTATGGTTCATAGCATTGTGACTGGAATATGTTTTGATTATGTTTTGTGTTTTACTTATATACTGGGATTTTTTTGAGAGGAAAATAAATGTTTTGTTAAATTTAATGCCTCATTATTTCTTACTTATACAACAATAATAATAGTACAATATTAACAACTATGTTATTCATTTGATTTAGATGTGTTCATTTAGCAAATTTAGATGAGGACAACATGCAATTTATCGTAAATGAACTTACATTATCACATTATTATTTTTTACTTTCATTTTATACATAAATGTGTCATATTATATATATATATATATATATATATATATATATATATATATAATATGACACATTTAGCAGGCTTACAAATAAGGAAACACAATGTACATATACGAGTACGACATCCAAATAATTAACAACATACTAATACAGAGGGTTTACAAAAATTTAAATAAAAAGATACATTAAAATTAAAAATACGACAGCAGTTCAAATTTTTACTTTTCACTTTAACTAGCAAATAAAATTGTAGCCTATATCTAGATGTTTTGTTGTCAATACAGCGAATCAATAAACAAAAGAAATGCAACCATAAATATCTTAAAACAATTACTCTTTTTGCTTTTGTGTATGTGAGGTTTGCCAATTAAAAATTATTATTAGCCACACAAAAGACTCATTACATACGTCAATGCGCACCCACACTATTACGTTACACGCATGTTGCATAACGTTAACTACAGTAGCCCAGAAAGTCCAAAAAGGTTGGGTTTCGTGTTTTCTATTTACCTCACTTGTGTATCACATTTCGAATTATTGAACGGCAGAAGGAGTACGATGTTAGCCATGGGGTAAATTTGTGGCAAGTGAATGGACTTTAGACGATTTTTGGTCATGTAATCTCCATATTACCTTGCATGGAACTTTTAAACTCGTCAATCCGGTTTATTTATTTGATGATAGTCATTTGCAGTAGCGAGAAAGCTAAACTTTAATAGAAATGAAGGAAGGCAAAGCCTTTTAAGCTAAGGGACGTTACCTTTCTTTTTCGCTTTCGATCTGACAGTTTTCGATGTGTTAAGCGGCAACATTTGATCTTGGATATCTAAAGAGGCCTGTAAATGGATCCAGCGGCTTTGCGTGAAAGTCCTGCGGGTTCAGGATCAACTTCAGTGGAGGAGCGAGGAGGAAATCAGACGGAGGAGGAGACTGATGACGGCAGAGAAGCTGATGGGGAATCCGAGGAAACAGAGATGGAGAGTAAAGACTGCATGAGATCTAAATGTCACGATGAAAACTCACTGAATGGAAAACTGACCGAGGAGGAACTAGATCCCAGAATCCAGGTAAACTGACATTCATTCATCACATTGTATCGCGGGTGAAATTTCTGACACAACACTGTTCAACACTGAAGTTATTAATATATATATTTTTTTAAATATTTTGATCTAAAATCAAGCCGCCCTCAGCAAGCTATATCTGATATCTCTTTATCAAATTCTTAACTAATAAATGATTAACCAATATTATCAGATTTGAAGTTATGAATATATGCAAATCAAAATTTCTTGACATTTCGTTTTGTATGTGCACTATCAATCAAATTTAGACAAACATATTTGTTCTTTATTACTGTTTTCATTATTATTATGTCATTAAAATCATGTTATATTTTCTTTTCTTTGAAGAATCTAAAATGTCTTTTTATTTTAGCTTATTTTAAGTCACCACCCTTTGCTTCCTAGATTCACCATCACCACCCTTCTGGATGTGTACACTTTGGGCATCATGTATTTTCATGAAGTTATTATAATTTCAATAACTCTTCGGCTTCTGGGTCACCTTTATTTTGTATTGAACCACAAACGAAGATCACTTACTGTTGGGCGACTGTCATCTGTTGTGTTTCCGTGTCTAGGAGGAACTAGAGCGTCTGAATGAGGCCAGTGAAGAAATCAACAAGATGGAACTGGAACTCCAAGTATGTGGAAACTTCAGAATGTTCACAATCATGTACTGGCCCTGATGTTGTTCTAATGCAATATACCGTTCTTTCTTTTTTTCGGAACACAAAAGGAGAAATCGACCAGCATGAAGATAAAAAAAATGCAAAAGTTTCACAGAGTAATCCCATGCAACTAGGGTTGCAAAATTCCGGGAATTTTCAAAGCTGGAAACTTTCCATGGGAATTAACGGGAATATATGGTAATTAATGGGAATAAACAGGGAATTTGCAAAATTGCAGGTTAGCCTATAACAGGGTACTCAAATGTATTTGAAAAAAATATCTTGCAGCATAATTTTGGTTAAAACAACCAGATTTAATGCAATTTCAGTTGAATTCTTACCCTGACATTCACACAACACACGACTTACTGCAGGGCTATTGAGGCCACACCTCCTGCATGCACTGTGCATTCCCCCAGTCCATAACATACACATTTGATCAAAAATACAGAAAAAAACAGTAATATTGTGAAATATAACTACAATTTAAAATAATGGTTTTCTCTTTTAATAAACATTAAAATATAATTCATTTCTGTGATGCAAAACTGAATTTTCAGCATCATTACTCCAGTCTTCAGTGTCACATGATCCTTCAGAAGTTATTCTAATATGCTGATTTGATACTCAGTTATCAATGTTGGAAACAGTTGTGCTGCTCAAACCTGTGATACTTTTTTCAGGATTCTTTGATGAATAAAAATTTAAAGAACAGCATTTATTTAAAATAGAAATCTTTTGTAACAATATACACTACCGGTCAAAATTTTGGGGTCAGTAATTTTTTCTTTTTTTTGAAAGAAATTAATACTTTTATTCAGCAAGGATGTGTGAAATTGATAAAAAGTGATATTAAAGTGAATTCTATTTTGAATAAATGCTGTTCTTTTTAACTTTTTATTCATCAATGAATCCTGAAAAAAGTATTACAGGTTCAAAAAAAAAAAAAAAAAAAAAAAAAGCAGCACAACTGTTTCCAACATTGACAATAACTGAGTATCAACTCAGCATATTAGAATGATTTCTGAAGGATCATGTGACACTGAAATAAATAACACATAACAATTGCTGCAATAAAAATATTTATTTTACATATTTACTAAATTAGAATTAATTGAATGCGAAAAAGAAATTTCATGTCATGACCAAACAAAATGTTTATATTTATGTTTGTATATGATACATTTATATAAATTTCCCCAAATTTCCAATTAATTCCCATAAATTCCTGTCAAGTTTCCAAATTGGAATATTTCCAAAATTCCCCAGGTTAAGTTTACCGGAAACTTTCCGCCCCTTTGCAACCCTACATGCAGCACATCATATATTCCAAGTGTTCTATACCATAGTGTTTGGTAAAAACAAAACAAAATTTAATGTATTATTTAATAAAAATCCTGACCTCGGCCGTTGGTCTTCTGTGCATGACTACGTATTCGTGAGACTCTATTAGCGCCACAGTTTACTCCGACTCATCCAGAAAAAAAACACAAGTTGTGAGAAATCAAGAATAATAAAAATGCAACATGAAATCTTACGCCTAGAACTCCCCCCAAAAAAGTATCCGTGTACTTTACGGACCGGAACTTCATTTGTCTGATGATAGTCAGAATGTGAATGCAAAGATGTGAACGTGATAACTTCTTCTTAAGACGATATTCACCTTGGAGAAGACAGTACATGGGTTGTATTTCATGTCGTGTATTTATTTTGATTTCTCACAACTGTGCTTTTTCTGGGTGAGTCGGAGTGAACTGCAGCGCTAAAAGCTTGACACTTTTAATTCAGTGTACAGGATTATAACCTCAGGTTTTAGGTAGATTGTACTTGGGATCCAATCTGCAACCTTTCTGCTACAAGCCTAGCTTGATTATTAAACATTGATTATAAAACAGTAACCACCACCCAGTGTTATTTTAGTATCATTGAGGTACTATAATAGTTCTTAATAATATTCTGAGTTAGTTTTTATTTTTATATTTTGTGTTTTCATTTTAATATTAAAGTTTAGTAATTTTAGTGTCTTTTTTGTTAGTTGTTGTTGTTGTTTTTTTTTTGTTTTTTTTTTAAATCTGTTTATATAGCTTTTTTTTTTCTTTTTTTTTTTTTAGTTTATTTTATATCAGTTTTAGTACATGAAGATAAACTGAATGAAATGGGAAATGTTGCCTTAGCAATTGTTTATTTTTATATATTTTATTTTATTTCAGTTAACATTTATTTTATTTCAAGTTAAGAATTTTTTTTTATGGTTTTAGTCTATCTGTAACCACCACCCCATATAATTCAGATAAGATATCGCTTATGATTTTCTCTCTCTTAATGCCAAACATGATTAACAGACATGATTGATCTTGCTTAATAAACACACTTTATTTTATTATTAACTTGTTGTGAATGGTATGCATCTGTTTTTGTTGTCAGGAGTTTCGGTCCAGCCACAGGAGGATAATGAATGAATCTGTGCTTAAACTCAAAGCGAAAAGTTCAGAACTGGGGTCCTGCATTGAGAAGGCCAGGCCTTACTATGAGGCACGCAGGAAAGCAAAGGAGGTAGCTGGGCACACACTCTCTGTTTAGCATTCTGGAAAACAGGCCTGTGTTTCAAAGGCTATGCTCACATCCTTGACCTGATTAAAATCCTATTATCTCTTCAATACAGTATGATTGGTTTTACTCTTCTTAGGCCCAGCAGGAGACCCAGAAAGCCGCGCTCAGCTTTGAGAGAGCGGTGTCCATGCACTCGGCTGCTCGAGAGATGGTCCATGTGGCTGAACAGGGCCTCACTGCAGTCAAGACGCTGGATTCAACCTGGCAAGAGATGTTGAATCATGCTACCTCAAAGGTATGCCACTTTCCCTCCAACTCCTCTTATCAAGTTGTATCAAGCAGTAAAGTCTCTAACCTTGGACTCTGAGCATGTTTTGTTAATGAGCTGACTTTGGTTACATGACAGAATCATGTAGCATATTAGCATTCAGCATAAATTTGCAAGTATATATACAGGGTGTCCTTAGTTTGTCACCCATGGCTTTTCCATCTTGGCTTTGTTTTTGTTAAATAAATAATGACACAGTGTGATATGTCGTGTTTTTGTTCAACTGTTTTACTTTCCAAATCTTAAGACCTGCCAAGGACCAGATGATTTTTTATTATGTTCTGATACGGAAAACCATGGAATTCAATGGAGTGTCCTAACTTTTTCACATGACTATATATATGTGTGTTTATGTGTATGTATATATGTGTAATGTTTGTGGTTGGTTGGAACTTTCGTGCCTTAAAAATCCTGTTTATGTACATGACGATATGTAACAAATGCACAATTAACCCCCCATATGACCCATAGAATCTGCAAGTACAAAGAGAACAAGGTCCAGTTCAAAACAATTTTTATGGGGTGTCCAGGTGAACGAGGCGGAGGAGGAGCGCATGAAGAGTGAACGCGAGCACATGCGTGTCACCCAGCTGTGTCAGGAGGCCGAAGCCCGCGTGCAGGAGCTGCAGAAGTCACTGAAGAGATCCATCATGAAGTCCAAGTCTTACTTCGAGCTTAAGGCGCAGTTCAATGACATTCTAGAGGTGTGTTGCGATCTCATTACAGTTGTACAGTGGGCTCCACAAATATTGGCACCATTGGTAAATATGAGCAAAACTGCCTGTGAAAATTTGTTTTTGCAATTTCTCCTCTTAGTCTTTCATTCAAAATATTCACAAAAATCTAGCCTTTAATTAAAGACAAATAGTTGAAAGAATTTTCTTTTTTTCTAAAATATATGTATTCCACAATTATTATCGCCCATTCATTTAATACTTTGTGTAACATCCCTTTGCCAAGATAACATCTCTGGATATTCGCTTATAATGCGTAATAAGGTTGATGAACATATGGCAAGAGGTCTGAGATCATTCCTCCTTACAGAATCTTTCCAGATCCTTCAGATTCAGAGGGCCATGTTTGTGGACTCTTTTCTTCAGTTCATCCCACAGGTTTTTATGGGATTTGGCTCAGAGGACTGCTATGTCCATGGCTAAACCCTTCATTCGGTGGTCAGTGAACTATTCTGTTTATTTTGAGATGTGCCGGGTTTAACCTTCCTGACAGGGTCAGTCAGGTGTTGATTTAATATCTGCTGGTACTTGGAGTTTATGATACAGTGTATCATAATAAGTTGTCCAGGGTCTTTGGAAGAAAATGAGCCCCACAGCATTAAAGATCCACCATACTTCACAATGGGGATGAGGTACGTTTCTCCATGGCTATGTTTCTGTCTATGCCAACCCCACCTCTGGTGTTTTTCCAAAAAGCTTTATTTTGGTCTCATCTGACCATAAAACCCAAACCCACTGAAAATTCCAGTAACTCCTGGTAAACTGTAGTTGCATGAGAATACTGTTTTATGTCACCAAAGGCTTTTTTTTTTATTGCAACCTTCCCAAACAAGTTGTGGTTATATAGGTGAAGTCTTATCATAGTTTTGGAGATTTTCTGTCCCCAAGACCAAACTAGCATCTGTAATTCTCCAACTGTGATCCTTACAGTTTGTTTGGTGACTCAAAACATCCTCCTCACTGCTTGTGGGGCCAATATTGACACACATCCTCTTCCAGGTAGATTGTTACCATCTCCAGTTGATTTAAAGGGGACCTCTAATGCCCCTTTTACAAGATGTAATATAAGTCTCTGGTGTCCCCAGAATGTGTCTGTGAAGTTTCAGCTCAAAATACCCCACAGATCATTTATTATAGCTTGTCAAATTTGCCCTTATTTGGGTGTGAGTAAAAACACACCGTTTTTGTGTGTGTCCCTTTAAATGCAAATGAGCTGCTGCTCCCGGCCCCCTTTCCAGAAGAGGGCGGAGCTTTAACAGCTCGCACTTTGGTTGCTCAACAACAACAAAGCTGGAGAATCTCACGCAGCCAAAATGAGGATTGTCAGTAACAGTGTCCAGCCTTACATTGTTCAAACTGGAGTCGACACTGATAGTGGATAAATTTATGTAGTTGCTGTGGAGTTGGCCTCACTCCCTTTGTTGTGTGTTCCCGGGGGCGGGGTTTATGTAAATTTTAGGGTTAGTGATGTCACCAACCCGGGAAGAAGCTCGTTGTAGTCCCTAAAAAGTGATTTCTGTAAAAGGAGATATCTCCCTTTGCTTTGAACTTTGAGCATCATAACTTTGCAGATGTTGTTTATGCTCAAACAGCAACATTACACACTAACTAAAGTTAAAAAAGTGAAATCATAATAAAGGACCACTTTAAACTTCTTAATTATTGCCCAGATAGTGGAAATGTGGAAACAATTAAACTATCATGGTTGCTCTTTATTTTACAGTATGTGCACTTACAGTGTACTTACCCATGAAAGTACTGAGTAATGTAAGGTTAATTAAGGTTAAGTTTAAGTTTAGGGGTAGTTCAGTGTTGGTGTATAGTTGGTGTCATTGCTACAATAAGTACATAGTATGTACATGCGAAACAGGACTGTAAAATAAAGTGCTACCACTATTATCTTATAGCCATAAAGCCATGATTTGTGCAGCTCAACAAACTTTTGTCACACATCATTACTGTACTCTCTGGTCTTTTCCACAGTAAGTGATGACTATAGGAATTTGGCCTGAGTGGCACTTCATATTTAGAGCCCAGTGAAACAGGAAGACTTGACTTCACAAGTGTTCCTGATCACTAAGGTGAACTTAAAAATATAGATATGAATGGGAATATACTTAAGTTAGATTTTTACTCATTAGAATTTGTAGGGGTGCCAATAATTGTGGTATTCATATTTTGAAAAAAAAAAAACATTTAATTTGTTCCACATTTATATATTTTTTTGTAAATTAATTTTATTTAAATGTTAGATTTTTATGAATATTTTGAATGAAAGATTAAGAGAAATGGCAAAAACAAAATTTCATAGTCAGTTTTGCTCATGTTTACCAATATTTGCGGAGCCCACTTTATAGTGTTGGTGTTGAAAAATATGGCCACGCCTACTAAAATTTAATGAACAGATTGACCAAATAATGAAAATCTGGTCATCATTTACTCATCTTCATGTTGTTTTAAACCCATATTACTTTTTTAAAAATACATAAAAGCGTACCCTAAAATAGCTTTTTGATAGTGTTATTTTAGCTTTTATTTTATTGTAATGTTATTAATATTTTGAATTAGCTTTTATTTTAATGTTAATCTTAGTTTATTTTTAGTAATTTCGTTATGTGCTCGTCATTTTTATTGGTTGTTTTTATTTTTAAATATTGCTATTTAGTTTTAATTTATTTTTATTTAAGTTTTAGTTTTTATTTATTTACAGTTATTGCCAAGGCAAAATTTCTCATTTTTGTTTAGTTTAAAATTTTGACCCTAATATTTATATTTTAGCTTTATTTTAAAGGTGCAATATGTAAGAATTTTGCAGTAAAATATCCAAAAACCACTAGGCCAGTGTTATATATTTTGTTCACTTGAGTACTTACAATATCCCAAATGTTTCCAACTATTTGTAAATCGTGAGAAAATTGCAATTTTAACCAAGGCTCCGGGACGTGTGAGGAGTCGCCTGTCAATTGCGTCATACCTGCGTTACCCTCGGTTTCCATTTTATTTTGTAGAAACCATGGAAACACCAAAGACGCTTTAATATTTACATGTTTTAATAGGCAAGGGAACATCTGTTTTGATATATTTATAGACAGAAAACTAATTGTTGTTATATAGCTCAACACGTTTAGTCTTACTGTTTAAATCTAATTTTCCAGATTTTTTTGCGAGTACCATGCTTTACCATGCCTCAGAGAAAAACACTATTTTGTCAAGTAGCTAACATAGCATAATCAGATGCAGCTTTATTTTTAGTAACAGTAATACAGCATTTTCTCCATCATACAATACGTTTTAAAATTAATTTCATGCCATTTATCAACAAGCCATCCAGCATTTATTAATGATATTCTAAAAACGATCTATCTTACTGCAGTGTGCAACAGTGTCTCACAGCAGCCGCCGAGCGAACGCACAGAGTAACGTTATAACATTTTCAACACACTGAAATGTATCTAATATGATAAACAGAGCTGTGTTACCTCATACTCATGACCGGAAAAGCGGAAGCAGCGCCGGCGACTGTGACATAATAAAAGTTCAGATGCTCACGGCGTGTGTTGCGCAATCGCTCCAGCGGCCTCGTTCAGCTCCCACAACACTCGGTCCTGCTCTGCTTCATACTACAATAACGTTAATAATCACATCCATGGACATGATTTTTTCCCGAGTCCTATCCCAATTTTTTTTTCCCACCGGCCGTTGAGGTGAAGACCACATGTCCCAAGATTCCGCGCTCAAAGTTGGCCTTTATTTTGAATAGGCCTCTAGTGACCTCTAGCGGACAGAAAAATATTACATATTGCACCTTTAATAAACAGAAAATGTTTTTAATAGTTTTAGTTTTAATTAATTATTATAACCCTCATACAAGCTAACACATTTTTAACAAATTTAAACTGTTATTCAATGAAAATATTGCCATCTATCATAGTTCAACATGAAGGTGAGTAAATGATGACCATTTTTATATTTGGGTGAACTACAACTTTAAGATTAATATGGTCTATGGTTGATTGATTGATTGATTGAGATTTACTATGCATCATTTACAGTTAAAATATGTGAGCTGAACATACTCAAATGTTTTTGTAGGAGCACAAGTCAAAAATTTTAGAGTTAGAGAAGCGTATCTCCAAAGCCAAGTTAAACTACTCCAGCACCTTGCGCCAACTGGAGCAAATAAGCGAAGAGATTCATGCCCAGAGGGAGAAGGAGCAACCAAAGAATGGACCAATCAAAACATGTGGTGGGCGGAGCCCTCCTATAGGAGCAGAGACAATCAGCAACACGGGTACCGAAGGCGGAGCCTGCGGAGGCTGCCCGAGACCAAGCGATTGGGTGGATGGGAAAGAAGGCGTGACTAATACTAGAGAGTGGGTGGAGACACATCAAAACTCCAGGTGGGTGGACATGGGAAGAGCTGAGGTGATGAGATCTGGTTCAGACTCTCTTTCCATCGTCAGCTTCCGGACCATCATCTCCGATCTTGAAAAGTGTGACTCGGTCGAACACCTCGGTCATCTCAGCAGTGACGTCAGTCTCTCAGGGGAGGAGGGGGAGAGAGACAAGTTCGATTATGATAAAAACTGTCAAAGAAACGTTGACATTTCAGAGGAGTTTCTCAAACAACACATGAGAAGTGTCAGTTTATAAGCGCATCCATGAATAATGTTCATTTTTATGCTTTGATGTTTTCCTTAGTGAGGAGCTTGTTTCTTGACTGACAGAGCAACTCTTAATTATTATTTATTGTTGAGCATTTTTATCAGTACTTGAAAAGAAGGCAAAAGAGAATAATAATAGTTATTATTATTATTTTAAATTATTTTTTTACCCAACCCTTACATGAGAAGTTTGTCCTCCTGTTTGAGTATCTCAAATAAAGTGGTAAAAGACTGACAATATTTGCAAGGATAGTAACCCTGCATAAAATACAACAATATATATTTTTTTTAATCCTAATAAGCATCTAATATTTTTCTATGCAAAAGTATAAAACCGTGTCTTATACACACGCTCGTATTATTATAGTCTCTATAGCTGACATAATGATAAAATGAGGCTTATTGGATTTTACTGACTGCTGATTAACTTTAGTTCACTTACTGACATAATCACTCTTTGAAGGTAAAATGCCATTAGCTAATGCTAGGCTCTAAAATGTCACTATGACTTTTTTCTCAAGTTATTTTAAAATTGATTTTCTTTTTATTTTAATGTATTAGTCCCATGCTGACTTTGAAATGGCGGTTTACAAAAAGCGCTTTACTGTAGACTGCAAATATTTTCAAATCAAATCCTATAGTTCTTAATGCTTGCATGAAGTTTGCTTTATGTTCATCTCGTTTGCATTAGTGCACTCTAGTCTTTTCATCAGAAGAAACATTGATTACAACAGAAGTACAGGTTTTGTGCAGTTGGAGAAATGTGAATTTTTATTCTCAGTGCAGGGTTTGTAAAACACCTGCCGCTGAACATTTGATGTTTTGCTGTTTAAGACAATCACTTTTCTATATTTCAGAATTTATTTTCATTTAATGAATTTCAGGTGTTTTTCCTCATTATCTGAGAGCCTTTGTTTATTCAGTGTGCTGTATACATCTTGGCTAACTCTCAGTGTGAGCATTGGATGTCCTTATGTTGATATTGTCTTTAGCTAGTGTCCTGTGTGAAGATGTGCACAGTGGTAACATTTGCGACGTCTGATGGAACAATAAATGTGTATTTATGAATTCATATTATTTTGGGATTTTAATGTCTTTTTTTAAAGGCAAGTTGGAAACTGAGATATTAAAATCATGTTTGCGGAATATATATACATATACATACAGTAACATTACAATTTTTTTAATGATTTAAAAAACTCAGGCTGCATTTATTTAATCCAAAATAAAGTAAAAACAGTAATATGGCAAAATGTTATTACAAATTAAAAGAACTGTTTTCTATTTGAATATATTTTAAAATGTAATTTATTCCTGTGATCAAAGTTGAATTTTCAGCATCATTACTTCAGTCTTCAGTGTCACATGATCCTTCAGAAATCATTCTATGATGATTTGCTGCTCAAGAAACATTTATTATTATAATCAATGTTGAAGCAACAGTTGTGCTGCTTAATATTTTTGTGGGAATGGTGATACTTTTTCCAAGATTCTTTGAATAGAAAGTTCAATGAGCGGCATTTATTTGCATTTTACTAAATTAATTTATTAAAGCCTTTATTAAATAGAAAACTTTAGTAACATTATACATATAATTAATCAATTTAATGCATCCTTAATGAATAAACATTAATTTCTCTCTTTTTTAATCTTACCACAAATGTTTGAATGGTATCACAATTTCCACAAAATTATTAAGCAGCAAAAATGTTTTCAACATTGATAATAATAAGAAATATTTCTTGAGCAGCAAATCATCATATTAGAATGATTTCTGAAGGATCATGTGACACTGAAGACTGGAGTAATGATGCTGAAAATTCTGACATCACAGGACTAAATTACATTTTAATATTCAAATAGAAAACAGTTATTTTATTTTGTAATATTTTGCAATATTACTGTATTTTATTAAATAAATGCCATTTGCACGATTTACAATTGAAACATGGAACGTTTTACACTCCAACCACACACACACACATATATACATTATATATGTGTGTGTATATATATATATATATATATATATAACATACACACACACACACACACACACACACAGTCTTTATCTGCCAGCAAAAGTCGTTCCTGATTTTAATAAACTGTCACCATCAGAACTGCAAGAGCAGAGAAGGTGAGCAATCTTTCCTCTGATATGAAAGTGAAACTCCAGCAGATGACTGAAATAAGACACTCTGACTGTAATTTATTCTCTCTGAAGTCATCCCTGCGATCTTTCTCTGGAAACTTGTACCATCCTGTCAGTTTTTACACAGCATCAGCTTACCTTCCCGACTCCTGAGCTGTTTAGATACTGAAAAAGAAAGAGACAAAAATATTTCATATGGTGCTGTTGCAAAATTCTTTTCCTTGCCCTGGTCTGTATGCAATCTGATTATGACTTGCCTTTTTCCTTTTCTTACCTTTTTAGAATTATATATTTTATAGCTTTTCATAATATATATGTTTTGTTTATCTTTCTTAACACAAGTAATGCATCTCAGTGCAGATTTTCTATTATTATGATACACTCTTTTTTGTACTTATTAAAGGGATAGTTCATCCAAAAATGAAAATTTTGTCATCATTTACTCACCCCTCAAGTTGTTCCAAACCTGTATGAATTTCTTTGTAATATATTTGGAAGAATGTTTGTAACCAAGCAGATCTCGTGCCCCATTGACTACCATAGTACTTTTTTTTTTCCTACTATTTTAGTAAAAAGGTTCTTGAAATTGTTCTTAACTAAGAAAAAAAAGAACTATTCCCCCAAAATATGATTCTCCTATGGCATACTCCCTTTTGGAACATTTATTTTTAAGAGTGTAAGGTCTGGGTTTTAAGGTATTTTATATGATTTTGTTGATGTTTTGTTCCCGGACATTTATCATGAGATTATGGACATGCTAACAATTTAAAACTAAGTAAATAAAGAGAACAATTCGCATAGAACGTATCATTGTCTTATAGTAAATAGCTAATTGTTACAATGAAGGCAAAGTTTACATTTTTAAGGTTACTTGAAATTTTTAAGTTCATTCATTCAACTTAAACCTCATTTTTTAAGTGAACATCGTCTTGAAAATAGACTCTCCAAAAGGATTCATCTCTTTTCAATTATTAAAGCTCAAAGTATAAATAGCCGACTGTGCCCATAATGAATAGCTTAGCCTTAGAGGAACAGAAGACAATCCTGGAGGAAGGGAAAACTAATATAAAATTTATATCTAACTGTGTTTGCACATACATATTCGCTCCGCAAAGCACTCAGTAAACAACAGGTTTAAAAGGTGTTATATAAATAAATATCAATATTGTTTGCTAAAATGCAAATGTGACTTTAAGAATAAAATCGTCTGCTCTACAGTACCATATAATAGTTTTAATACATTGGATGTTTTTCTTTATATATAAATACATGCAATTTCAATCATTGTGAAACTATTGTAATTAATTAACTGACACATAATAATTACAATAAAATGAAAGAGACAAAATTGCCCTGGTCTGAAAAAAAAGAGAGAGAGAGGAAAAATTATACAATATATTAGTAGTTCACAATTATACCCTGAGCACAGAAGATGCCTCGTGATGCAAAGATGAAATGACGTAGGCTGCGTTCCCCCGTTACGTCACAAGTAAGTGAGATTGAGGAGGGAGTGGAAAAAAAGAAGGAAGGAAGGAGGAAGGAAGGATGAGCGCTGTGTAGATAATGTTACTCTATGTAGCCTGTGATTTACACCTGCGATGATCTAATGAAAAGCAATACAGACCCTTCTCTAAAAGCCATAAATCAGTCCTCAAATGTGATGCACAGATTTGCACGATCAAAGCGACATCGCGCTCATATGTGTGGATATTATATTTAAACTCTCACTGAACGGAAATTGTGCTTATTTTCTTCGGGTCGGTCCTGCTGGAGCTTCACCGGGCCTTTGCTGTGAGTAAAACACTTTCACATGATGTCTGCGCTCGAGTTTCGTTTGTGTTTTGCGTGTGTTTTATCTGAAGAAGTAGCTCACGGCTGTTTTATCAGGCGTATTTGACAGATATCTTTTGTTTGACGAAACCCCCTCGAAGTATGCTTTGTACGGGACACAAAACTTCACAAACGGTGTAGACTACGCTGACGACATTCGCAGCCATGTTAATATGGAAACTTCAGGGAAGCATCATCCCCCGACAACATATATTTTTAGACCAGAAAACGTCGTATTGTATGTCATATTACACAACACAGAACGTTATTAGAATAATACAGCAGTAGGAGTGCATCTTTATGGGGACTATCTGAAAGTATCTGTCCGTGGTGCTGAAAATGTTTCCCCAAACGGGACCGTAACCTCTCAAAAAACATTAACCGAGTCAATATCACATTCACGACACTGTAACAGTCTTGTAGAGATGTATTTTGACTGATTAATATCTGAAATATAAGCTAAAGCCGACGGTATATTTGTGCAACAGTGAAAATTATTCATTTTATGGACTAAAATTTACAAAGAAGTATAGATGTGATGTCAAAAGGATCAAATATAAAAATATAGCAGAGTGTCAAAATGATTCATATCCCATAAATTAAGTAAATAGAAGAATGAAGCATAAATGAGGTCAATCATATATATATATATATATATATATATATATAAACATTTAAGTATATTTTTTAGGTTTTGTCAAAAAAGAAAGAACATTCTTAATATAAACCTAAACAACTGTTTCAAAACCAGAAGGAAAGTCTTGCTTAATGGTGTCATGTAGAATCAGCGAGATTTGTTTATAATTTTTAAAAATAAAAATAAAAGGAGCCCAATGAAATTCTATATTTAGTTTATCAAATATACATTTACTAGGAATATCTCTCATTATCTGATGAAGATTTGGCATAACAGATTCTCATATATTTAAGAAGACAAAATAATGATACTAACAATAATAAATTACGAATTTATGACCCAACGAAGAAGAGTATAGGATCAATAATTAAAAACACCAACATTTGAGCAAAGTTTTTGTCAGAAAAATAAAGAACATTGTTCATATAAATCCAAACAACTGTTTTAAAAACATAAGCAACCTTCATCCATATCCACTCCCTAGAAAACATCACATTCATGAAACTGCCACAGTTGTATAAAGTCTTGAGTCTCATGAAATTTTTACTATGTTTAAAAGTACTATGTAAAAATACGAACTACAGGGACAATTAGGATAATCGAAAAAGCCGAAAATCTATTTGTTCAACAGTGCAATGCAAACCAATCATTGTTAGTGCATCCTATCCGTCCTGTGCGTGTTTGGATTACTATAATCTCTGAACTCTGGATTTTCAAGTGTCGTGCTCCGCCGCTGTGCTGTACAGAATTAATGAGATGGAGTGCTGTGGAGACGTGTTTAAAGTTTAACTGATCCCTCTGATCCCCACCTCCTGAATCATCTCCTGTCTCTTTCCCATGGAGTCCCCAAAGATCTCCCTACATCTCTCTCTGTCACTTCCTCTTCCTCTTCTCTCTCTCTATGTATCTATCTATCAAGTTACATTGACCTCTAGGTTGAAGCGTGTTCAATACAGAAGTCAATATTGATGAAAGCGCTCTCTGTTCAATGCTTTGTGCTCTTGAAATGTCTTTATAAGAAGCTGTGCATGTGTGTTAGACCCGTCTGCTTATGTTTGTGTTGCATGCTCTTGTTGAAATGTGATTCAAATGTGAAAAGCCCTGAATGTGCTTTTTCACTCTAAGTGTGGTTGAGGGAAAGCTCATAAAATCTTTACAGTGCAGGGACGGCAAACTGCCTCCATGTTCCACGAATCCTCCTCCTCCTCCACGACCGTGTGTGGTGTAATTAAATGAGACAGCAGGTTATTATTATGTTTAACACATCTGAATGCCAACAAGATCTTGTCATGCCACGAGCAGTTTAATTGGGTTGAATAGAGCATGAATTGTGACTGCTGAAATCAAGCATATTATTAGTCATCTCTCTTTCTCTTTCTTTCTCTCTCTCATTCTCGTTCAGATGCAGTAATGGAGCAGCTATTATTTCTTGTAATTTTCTACTTACTTCCTACTCTCATCTCGTCCATACATAATTCAACAACCGGAGGTAATGTGTGTGTGTGGATGATGTCTGGTCCGTGCATGTTGAATTTAACACCACAGAATGTCTAAAGTGGCACCTCTGTAGCTTTGTGAGATTAGAGGGCGTTCTGTTTAGATTCTGTAAACTGAGTTTCATGGATTTCAAACAGCGATCTGCCCTCAGTCCTCATGGGATCATGTTCTGCCGGAACTATAGAAAGAAAAAATGGATTGCAATGCCAAGTCTCCTTTTCATTGCAAAAGCAATATATAGCCTACACAATCTTGGTAAATCAAAGCAATTCAGTGTCATATACAGAACATCTCATAGGTTTACATACCCCTTGCAAGATTTGTAAAATGTTTATATATATACATACATATATATACATATATATTAGGGCTGTCGATTTAATGCGTTAATTAGATTAATTAATCATGGTAAAAAATAACGCGTTCAAATTTTTAATGCATTTAACGCATTTGCTCCGCCCCAGACCTATGTAGCTCATCTGACATTACATAGGCTACAGTTGATGCAGGGCAACAACTCACTGCATGATGGAGCTCAGAATACAGTCAGAAAGTCCCTAAATTTCAAGATAGGGGGGCAAAAATGCTCAACCTCAATGCATTTACTCAACCTCATGGTCCAAAATTTCATGTGTAAGAAATTCTATGTTGAATCGAATAAAATATTTCTTTCTGAAGCTACTTTTTGTGATGTCTATTTGATGCTTTACACAATAATGAATTCTGAAATCTTTTGGGGGTAATTTCTCAGCCAAAATTGATGCGTGATTCAATTGTGATTAATTAGATTAATTAATCGCCATATCATGTAATTTATTTAATTTAAAAATTTAATCGCTTGATGGCCCTAATATATATACAACCCGAATTCCAGAAAAGTTTTTTTTTTGTTTTTTTAATTTGAATAAAATGAAAACTAAAAGACTTTCAAATCACATGAGCCAATATTTTATTCACAATAGAAACATAGATAACAAAACAAATGTTTAAACGGAGAAATTTTACACTCTTATCAACTAAATGAGCTCAAATCGAATTTGATGCCTACTACAGGTCTCAAAAAAGTTGACACGGGGGCAACAAATGGCTGAAAAAGCAAGACATTTTGAAAAGATTCAGCTGGGAGAACATCTAGCAACTAATTAAGTTAATTGATATCAGGACTGTAACATGATTAGCTATAAAAGGGATGTCTTAGAGAGGCAGAGTCTCTCAGAAGTAAAGATGAGCAGAGCTGTGAAAGAGTGCGTAAAAAGATTGTGGAATACTTCAAAAACAATGTTCCTCAACGTCAAATTGCAAAGGCTTTGCAAATCTCATCATCTACAGTGCATAACAATCAAAAGATTCAGAGAAACTGGAGAAATCTCTGTGCGTAAGGGACAAGACCAAATACCTTTATTGGATGCCCGTGGTCTTCTGGCCCTCAGACGACACTGCATCACTCATCGGCATGATTGTGTCAATGACATTACTAAATGGGCCCAGGAATACTTCCAGAAACCACTGTCGGTAAACATAATCCGCCGTGCCATCTGCAGATGCCAACTAAAGCTCTATCATACAAAAAAGAAGCCATATGTGAACATGGTCCGGAAGTGCCGTCGTGTTCTGTGGGCCAAGGCTCATTTAAAATGGACTGTTTCAAAGTGGAAAAGTGTTCTATGGTCAGACGAGTCCAAATTTGACATTCTCGTTGGAAATCACGGACGCCATGTCCTCCGGGCTAAAGAGGAGGGAGACCTTTCAGTGTGTTATCAGCGTTCAGTTAAAAAGCCAGCATCTCTGATGGTATGGGGGTGCGTAGGTGCATACGGTATGGGCAGCCTGCATGTTTTGGAAGGCTACACCATGTTTAGAGGAGATGCTACACCATGGTAAACATGCCCCCGTCCCAACTATTTTGAGACCTGTAGCTCATTTTGTGCATAAATTTGTAAAATTTCTCCGTTTAAACACTTGTTATGTTATCTGTGTTCTACTGTGAATAAAATATTGGCTCATGTGATTTGAAAGTCTTTTAGTTTTCATTTTATTCAAATTCGGGATTCGGGTTGTATATAAACAGGGACACACTGGTTTGTAGTGAAAAACATTTTACTGTTTACTGCACTTTGTTATTCTTCTAGTTATTTACACACAGTGGTTAAAGGGTTAGTTCACCCAAAAATAAAAATTCTGTCATTAATTACTCACCCTCATGTCGTTCCACACTCGTAAGACCTTCGTTCATCTTCGGAGCACAAATTAAGATATTTTTGATGAAATCTAAGAGGTATATGACTCGCCCATAGACAGCAATATAATCAACAATTTCGAGGTCCAGAAGGGTACTAAAGACATCGTGAACACAGCCGATGTGACTGCAGTGGTTCAACCTTAAAGGTGCAGTAGAGTTGTCAAAAGTACCGACTTCACTACCTATTGGTACTGAACTTTTAATAATGTGACGCTTTGAGCGCTGTTGAGCGGATTCGTAAACACCTCTGATTGGTCATTGTGTTGACGCGCTCATCGGATATGTCTGTGATTGGCTACAATGATCAATGCATGGCAGCGTTTGAAAGCACATGGAAGTGTTTGAGTTTGAAAGCATGAACGGGAGCGCTTGAAAGCAGGCGTCTATCAGCGGACTGGTCCGTGATAGATGCCTGCTTTCAGACGCTCCCGTGTGTATCTGTGTAAGCGCTTGGTAAAGAGCTTCATTGATGGCCATTTACAACGTTTTTACCATGTTGACCATTGAAGCCAATCACAGACATATCAGATGAGCTGTGAAAACAGTTGCCAATCAGGTGTTACGAATCTGCTCAACAGCGCTCAAAGCGTCACATTTTTAAAATTTCAGTACCAACTAGATACCGAAGTCGGTACTTTTTACAATTCTAAGGTGCAGTGTGTAAATTTTTAGCGGCATCTAGTGGTGAGGTTGCGAACTACAACTAAAGGCGCACACCCCTCCCTTTCGGAGAAGCTACAGTGGCTGTCTGGCCGACATGTCGTCGTCTGAGAGAGCAGAGAGTAGCTTGTGTGAAGCAATGAGGTTTCTTCTAACAAGGAACGATCTGCTTCTAATAAACCAAACATAAACTACTACTACTTCTTCGTGCGTATCCATTGTAATGACGATGTAAGCTGCCTCTAAAAAACACAAACAATTTAGAAGAAGAACAACAAAGTGACGAAACACGCTCTGTAGAACAGTTTGTCCATTTAGGGCTACTGTAGAAACATGCCGGCGCATGATGGCGACTTGACATGGAGGGGGGACCTGCGGTGTATGAGATAGAAATGGCTCATTCTAAGGTAATAAAAACATAACGGCTTATTATGTAAGGTCTTTATGTACCACTGAAAACATAGTTATGTATATTATATTGCATTTCTGTCAATAGATCCTCCCAAATTTTACACATTGCACCTTTAATTTTATGAAGCGACAAGAATTTTTTTTTGTGTGCAAAAACAAAACAAAAATAATGACTTTATTCAACAATCTCTTCTCTTCCCTGTCATTATCCATATGTAGTTGAGCACAGTGAAGGCTTCCGTGTTTACGTTCGAATGCCGGCTCAGTATTGGCCAAAGCTGTGAGCAGCACGACACATGCGTGTGATGCTGACGCAGGAGCCGGCCAATAATGAGTCGGCATTCTGATGTAGAATCTGGAAATGCTGGACGTAAACAGCATATGAGAATATAATTGTGAAGACTATCGTGATGTATATCTGAGTGAAACGGCTTCTCGAACAAGAAAAAATGTAGGCCGGGACTTGATTTTGTACATCAGGAATTGGATGGTTGTGGTTTGCTATTGCTGTAATCTCATGTGAGTGACAGGTTGTCCTGCCTTCACACCGAAAAAACACATCCAAGAAGAAAGAGATTTCGCTGCGAGACGGAGAGGAAGTTATTTTCATTAAAGATTATGAGGGCATGTGAATTTAAAAATAAAAATGATGATGTGCACGAATAAATAATTTATAATATAACTGCAATATAATAAAATAAAAAATAAAATATAAATTGCATAATAATATAAATATTAATGCACATAAAAAAAACAAGAAAGTTTCATTTCATAGTGACTTTAAAGAATTTAAAGTTTCATACATTTACCACCAGAGAATCACGTTTCCTAGGTAAAACAAATTGCACATGAGCGCCCTCTCATGTCGAAACTTGAATGCGATAAGTTCGTAATCACGACTTCAGAAGTGGGTATTTCCTATAGCACGTGTTGTGAAGGCAGCATTAGTGGTGGGGATTATCGGTAACGCTTTCTGCAGGTTACGCCAGTAGGTGGAGACGAGTCTTTATGAATGAGTCAATGAATCATTGATTCAAACGATTCGTTCAACAATGCTGATTCATTCAAAAGGGTTAGTTCACCAAAAAATGAAAATTTGCTGCTAATTTACTCACCCCCAGGCCATCCGAGATGTACTGGTAGGTTACGTTTTTCTTCAGTAGAACAGTAAAGAAGAGTTTTAGCTGAAATCGTGGTCCTTGGTGATTCATATAATGCAATCGCTACGTCAAGAAAACAGGCAAAACTAAATTAATATCCGTGGCTCCTGACGATGTATTGAGGTTTTATGAAGCGAAACGATCGGTTTGTGCAAGAAACTGAACATGATTTACAACATTTTAATCCACACTTCCACAGCCTCGTCCTGAGCGCGTTCACGACAGTCTGAAGCGCGAGCGAGCTTCCTGTCACATAATGACGTATGCGCGGGAGCTCAAACGCTAGGAATCTGTGAAAAGTCAATCTTCCCGTAATCTTAATTTTTTATATAGGTTACGGCATCCAGGATAAGCACAAGTACGTACCTTTGTGATGAACAATACAACGCACGCATCCTTCCTGTTGTAAAGAAACACAGCGTCAACTCACGTGTGAGTTTGCACCCGCACATTCGACATTATGAACCAGGAAGCTTTTGCAGGCTGTGCATTTCTGGTAATAATGTTGTAAATAATGTTCAGTTTCTTGCACAGACAGATCACTTCGTTTCATAAGACCTCAATGTATCGTCAAGAGCCATGTATTAATTTTGTTTTGCCTGTATATATATTTTTTTAATCTTAAAGTGATGGTAGCCATTGACTTGCATTATATTACAGTTTCAGCTAAAAGTCTTTGCTGTTGTTCTACTGAAGACAAAAGTCACCTACATGTTGGATGGCCTGAAGATGAGTAAATTAACTGCAAATTTTCATTTTTAAATGAATTATCCCTTTCAGAAATGAAACAAGCGCCTGAAGTTATGAGTGAGTCATTGAATTGTTCATTAATTGATTTTGTTTGTTCCACACCAATTCATTCAGGAAGGAAACACCACTGATGTGTGTTTTTCGGAGAAGCGCAGCGATTATTGTGGGTTTGTTTACAACTATTTTCGAAAATTGACACAAACTGGCAATCTGTCTAAAATGCAAGTTACTCTTTTTTTAAGTTCATTGAATTGTTAGCAAAGTGTGCTGCTGCTTTAAATATTTGCTCGTGAGATTTGTTTAAATATCTATTTATCAGGGCCTTACTCAAAACAAAACAATTTTAGGATCTCTCTTTTTTTTAAGTGCTAAACAAGGGGACCTATAATGCCTCTTTCGCAAGATGTGAAGTCTCTGGTGTCCCCAGAATGTGTCTGTGAAGTTTCAGCTCAAAATACCCCACAGATCATTTATTATAGCTTGTCAAATTTGCCCTATTTGGGTGTGAGCAAAAATACGCCGTTTTTGTGTGTGTCCTTTTAAATGCAAATGAGCTGCTGCTCCCGGCCCCCTTTCCAGAAGAGGGCGGAGCTTTAACAGCTCACGTTTCAGTTGCTCAACAACAACAAAGCTGGAGAATCTCACGCAGCCAAAATGACGATTGTCAGTAACAGTGTCCAGCCTTACATTGTTCAAACCGGAGTCAGACACTGATGGAGAGAATGCAACTTTTAGAATGCAACTGGACGTTTCTGATTGGTTAGTGGATAAATTTTTGTAGTTCCTGTGGAGTTAATTCAACTCATCGACTAGCATGTGCCATCATGTTAATCTTTTGTGCAAATCCAGCATTAAATTGACTGTCGTTTGTAAAGCAGTCCGGCGTAAAATGACAACATGGTAACGACACTCGACTACAACAACTCTTCCCCTTCTCTAAAGCAGCCCAACATGGCTTCACCCCCTTTGTTGTGTGTTCTCGGGGGCGGGGTTTATGTAAATTTTAGGGTTAGTGATGTCACCAACCCGGGAAGAAGCTCGTTGTAGTCCCTACCAGCTGTTTGTTGTAGTCCTTTAAAAAGCGAATTCTTTAAAAGAAAATATCTCCCTTTGCATTGAACTTTGAGCGTCGTAACGTTGCAGATGTTGTTTATGCTCAAACAGAAACATTACACACTAACTAAAGTTAACAAAGTGAAATCATAATCAACCACCCCTTTAAACATTCTCCAAGCGGTATGAGCACTGTATTTTGATATGAGACAGTACCATTAAAATCCTTATAAGCCATCAGTGTGTCACAGTCTTGCAAGGGGACTCAAATTTAATATTTCAGATGTAAATTTACCCAGAACATTAGTCATTCTCTCTATTCGTTTCATCCTCCCCCATCTCTCTTACTCTCTTTCAGGATGTGCAATCATTCGTCCCCCCAGAGATGGAGGGATACGCTACAGAGGACTGACTCAGGAACAGGTAAAAGTCTACGGCAGCACATTAAACTGGCATCCATAAACATCACTGTCAGTTCTGATGGGACTTTGACCCTTAGCAACATCTAATTCAATCTACAAATGTCTCTCTTTCTCTCTCTCTGTAGATCCGCAGTGTGCAGATCTTGCCAGTAGACTATGAGATAGAATATATCTGTAGAGGAAGCAGAATTATTGTGGGGCCCAAGGTCCGAAAGTGCCTCCCTAATGGCACCTGGACTGACATAAACCAGCTCAGCAGATGCTGTAAGTGCCCTTGCTGTCCTATTCTATTGATTAATATCTATATTTATTACACAGCTCTCTGAGGTCAAAAGCATTTGTGTAATTAACTAAACTCTATAATTGACCAATTTCACTTGTATTATTTCTTGTATTGCTCCATTTCTTCTCACGTAATAAAATTACTGCAAATCAATATGTCCATTTATTAATTTATTTAGTAAGTATTCGTGTAGGATACTAACTGTTTTCTATTTTAATGTTTTAAAATGTAATTTATTAATGTGATGGAAAAGCTGAATTTTCACCAGCCATGATGATCCTTCAAAAATCATTCTAATATGCTGATTTGATGCTCAAGATTTCAAAATTTGTTCTTATTAGTTGAAAAAGTTGTTACTGCTTCATATTTTTGTGGAAACCATGACTGCCATTCAAAAGTGTGAGGTAAATAAGAAAAAAAGAAGAAGAAATTAACACTTTTATTCACATTAAATTGATCAAAAGCGACAAAGGCATTTATGATGTTACAAAATATTTCTATTTCAAATAAATGCTGTTTTTAAGTTTTCTATTCATAACATGAATACTGAAAAATGTATGAATTTCCAAAAAAATATTAAGCAGTGAAATCTGTTTTCAATGTTTATAATAGTAAGTACCATTATTAAAAGTTTTGTACCAATAATAATTGAGCACCACATTAGTATATTAGAATAATTTCTGTGATATATTATTCAACTATAAAACCAATAGAATTGTATTTAAATGTAATTGTCTGTGTGTTGTTGTGGCATAACACTTTAAAGCTGTGTAATTTCAAGTTAATATAAATGTGCTAAAAAGGTGTCAGCATGTGCTTACACTGTTGCTAAAATCCTCAGTATTGGTTTGCCCTCGTTCCTGGATGTCTCTGGAGAACGGGAGGGCGATTCTGCAACCCTCAGGACAACCAGTAGAGGGCACAGTTCTTCATTACAGCTGTCATGCTGGCTTTCTATTGGAGGGTTTCAATATCTCTCACTGTACCAAACTGGGCAAATGGGACTCACCTAAACCGCTCTGTGTCTGTGAGTATATGATTTGAGTTAACTGTCAATCACACAAACACAAATGTATTTGTTTTATTAATATGAATGATCAGTTTAACTCTATGCATCTCTTGTTTTTTCCCCCCTATATTTGTGCATCATCAGATGACAGTAACTATACAGGTAAGACAAAAGATCACCTCAAAGAGCTATTTCATTTCTCATGTGAGAGGTCACTTTTCCAAGGACTCAAAATAATATTTTACATCCCATAATAATCTATTGATCACTTAATAGTCCACTTCAGTTTGCTTCAAATATGTAAAAATAGCAGAATGTAAAATGATAATGTTAAAGTTAATATGCTATATTTAAAATAATAGCATATTAACTTTAATATGCTCTAACATATAATCTAAATTCTTACCACAATTCTCATTGAGTGAAAATCTAAATTTGTAATGCTTTATTTACCCACAAGGGGGCTGTATTTTACCATCAGTCTTGTGAAAACAAATAATCTCCATTATTTTAGTGCTATATGTGTAGCACTAAAATAATTAAAACATGCTTTGCTTTATAAATTCATCTTGTTTTACCATCCAGGACATTTCTGTTGCAATGATTATTGCTACCTGCTACTTTAAATATTTTATGCGAGTACTGTTGTTTTATGTGGATGTACTCCATGATCCTGTTTATTTATAATTTGATAAACAACAAGATTTTTAGATAAAATTCATATGCATATGTGAAAGTGGTCCCGTAACTTGTCACCATTTCTTTTTATTTTTTATTTTTATATTTAAATGCCTCTGTACCTTCATTAGTTCTTTTGAATTGGCTATACAGTATAACAAAGACTTTTTTAACCCTCTGGTGCTATTTGGTCACTTTTGACCAAAAGTTTTACGTTTTTTTTGGGTGGGGGCGATTTTTTTTGGGGGGGGGGGTTAATTGTAAATTGAAGAAAATGAAATTATATTGTAAAAATTGTCAAAAAGTAGAAAAAAGGATCCATACACAACCAATAGGGCAAAGGCTCTCCAACTGTTCGTTTATTATACTTCAACAGACGTGCCACAAAAAGACGTGCAAAAAGGTGCTACATTTACGAGAACTCTTCATCAGTGCCATATGATTGCGGATACACACCTGCGTCCATTTAAAGTGCACAATATTGCCGTATACATCCTAATATGTATGCAGACAAAATAACAAATTGTGGAAACAAATGGGTAATAATTATTGCATAAATATTACTTAGTACCATAAAATTCCCTCAAACCATATCAATAAATATAAAATAAGATTAAACAAGATTATATTACAATGATTTTATTAAAAAAAAAAAAAAAAAAAACATTTGTATGAATGTAACCCCTAAATGAGGATTAATGGGTTAGTTCACCCAAAAATGAAAATTCAGTAATTAATTACTCACTCTCATGTCGTTCCACACCCGTACGACCTTCGTTCATCTTCGGAGCACAAATTAAGATATTTTTGATAAAATCTGATGGCTCAGTGAGGCCTGCATTGACAGCAAGATAATTTACACTTTCAATGCCCAGTAAGCTACTAAAGACATATTTAAAACAGTTCATGTGACTACAGTGGTTCAACCTTAATGTTATGAAGCGACGAGAATACTTTTTGTGTGCCAAAAAAACAAAATAACGACTTTATTCAACAATATCTAGTGATGGGCGATTTCAAAACCCTGCTTCATGAAGCTTCGAAGCTTTACGAATCTTTTGTTTAGAATCAAAGGTTCAGAGCGTGAATCAAACTGCCAAAGTCACGCCCCACCCAGTGGTGATCCATTGAAATTTCAAAACACTTATGACATAACGAAGCCTCGTTTACTGACTTTCACCCTCCGAACCTCTGATTCTAAACAAAGCTTCGAAGCTTCATGAAGCAGTGTTTTGAAATCGCCCATCACTGGATATTGATGAATAAAGTCATTATTTTGTTTTTTTGGCGCACAAAAATATTCTCGTCACTTCATAACATTAAGGTTGAACCACTGTAGTCACACGAACTGTTTTAAATATGTCTTTAGTAGCTTACTGGGCAATGTAAGTGTTAATTGTCTTGCTGGCGATGCAGGCCTCACTGAGCCATCGGATTTTATCAAAAATATCTTAATTTGTGTTCCAAAGATGAACGAAGGTCTTACAGGTGTGGAACAACATGAGGGTGAGTAATTAATGACAGAATTTTCATTTTGGGGTGAACTAACCCTTTAAAGGAACACTCTACTTTTTTTGAAAATAGGCTCATTTTCCAACTCCCCTAGAGTTAAACAGTTGAGTCCGAATCCATTCAGCTAATCTCCGGGTCTGGCGGTACCACTTTTAGCATAGCTTAGCATAGTTCATTGAATCTGATTAGACCGTTAGCATCTCGCTCAAAAATGACCAAAGAGTTTCGATATTTTTCCTATTTAAAACTTGACTCTTCTGTAGTTACATCGTGTACTAAGACCGACGGAAAATGAAAAGTTGCGATTTTCTAGGCCGATATGGCTAGGAACTATACTCTCATTCCGGCGTAATAATCAAGGAACTTTGCTGCCGTACCATGGGTACAGCAGCAGATGCTAACGGTCTAATCAGATTCAATGAACTATGCTAAGCTATGCTAAAAGTGGTACCGTCAGACCCGGAGATCGGCTGAATTTATTCGAAAATGGTAAAACTCAACTGTTTAACTCTAGGGGAGTTGGAAAATGAGCCTATTTTCAAAAAAAGTGGAGTGTTCCTTTAAAGTCCTCATAGAGGGCCATTCTCAATAGAAAACATTTGACTGGTCAAAAATCTGTGTAGTGCAGGATGAGTCATCAATATTTGTTCTCTTTTCCCAGAAGAGAAAAAGTGTACATTCAGATATAGTAACCTTTATATCTAAACTTGTTCATGTTTAGTACACTAACATATACAGTCAATGACTTAAAAGATAACACACATGATCTAAAAGATACTCATTTTGATAACATAGGGTCTTGAAAAATACTAATATTCCATGTATATATGACAAAAATCATATTTAAATGAGCTCAGTTTCGTGCATAAAAATAATAAAGAATAAGCAAAATGCTGTTTAAAATAGTTTTAGATGCAGTATAGTATGTAGTAGTAGGACTTCATGTCAACTCCCAGACTATTGAATCTCATTATAATTCTTCAGGCTGCCAGAGTCTCTCAGCATTAATACAAGCGCTCCTGCAAGCACGACTGTAGCACCCTCTCATTCATCCATCCCTCCCTTTAATTGCCTTCCATTCCTCTCAATCCCTCTGTCCTTTCTTTCATTTCCCTTCGTTTCTTTCAGCTCTGCTGATTTAGACTATCAAGCCACGCAAATGCGCTCGCGCTCGCTCTCTGTCTCTCTTGACTCCCTCTGTTAACTCACAGCGAGAGATCACCGCCTACTTAGTGCACTCTCAGCAGGCTGAAGATTAACACTCGGCCAGAGTGTGTAGATATGTGTGTCTCTCTGCCCTGTGTTTATATGAATGTATATGAGGTTATGTGTGTATCTCAGCACAGTGTGTGTTTATGTGTGTGTGCATAAAATCAAGCCTGTGTGTACAGGGTGGTGATTACATTGCTCTTACTGTGCTTGTTAAAGGATAATTCAGCATAAAGGTGACCTTTTTTTGCCAGCCCTCTATAAACCCCTCTATTGCTTTATGAACAAGAACATAAAATATCATTCTCTTTTGTAAACATATTTAGTTATCACATAAACTAAAGGGTAATTATATATCCTCACAGGAGGCATCTCCGGCCTTTCTTTTATTAAATAACAACTAAAGATCAGGGATGAATAATTAATGACTGACATATGGAGAGAGCGGATTCAAAGGGAGCTCCAAATGTCACTGGAGCGTCTCTGGTCCTGAAGTTCACGGTGGCTCAAGTCATCAATTTCAGCACTACTCTGTTGTTTTAGAGTATTTAAAATGAATAAGGAATGCAGAGGGCTGTGGGGGCAACAGAGTGACATACATGCTGTATAAAATGTCATTATGGGCAATGCAAATGCACTACAGATGAGATCGGATGGATGAACAGATGGATGGACAGACGGATGGATGGATAGGTAGATCCAAGTTGATTTAATTGATAATGAAATAATTGTATTTGATCACATATATGTGCTCAAATGCATGTAATTTTTTTTTTTTTTTTAAAGCATCTACAAGAATTTTCAGACAGAATTGCCTGATTGTAACCAGTGTTGGGGAAAGTTACTTTAAATTTGTAAATTTTAGGAGGATCTATTGACAGAAATGCAATATAATATACATAACTATGTTTTCAGTGGTTTATAAAGACCTTACATAATGAACCGTTATGTTTTTATTACCTTTAGAATGAGCCATTTCTATCTCATACACCACTGGTCTCTTTTCATGTTAAGTCACCATTTTTGTGCGGGCATGTTTCTACAGTAACCCTAAACAGACAAACTGCTCTACAGAGCAGGGTTGCCAGGTTTTCACAACAAAACTCACCCAATTGCTCCTCAAAACTAGCTCAAAACTAGCCCAATTGCATTTCAGGGGGATCCCACAGTAAAAATCGCATTCCTTCGGGTAAAATCCGCGTTCTTGGTGGGGCTCCCCTGGTAAAATTCGCATTCCAGGGGCTAAATATCATGTTATTTGGGGTCGATTCAACCTGCGGACATGAAAAACAACCCGCGGCAACAGTGTAAACGTAGCCCAATTCCGCTGGAAAACCGCGGGCTTGGCAACACTGCTACAGAGTGCATTTGCTTGACTGGCTACTCTCTTCTGTCTTAGATGACAACATTTTTGTCCTGTGTTGGCCACCATAGCTTCTCGATATCGCAATTCGCAACCTCACCACTAGATACCGCTAAAATCTACACACTGCACCTTTAAAAGTAATGCATTACAATATTGAATTACTCCCCCAAAAAATAACTAATTGAGTTACTTTTTATGGAAGGTAATGCTTTACATTACTTCTGCATTACTTTTTCCCATCTGGGCTGGGCTGGGCTGTTTGTTTGTTTGTTCTTTTTTTTTTGGCAAATGTTTATTAAAAGTCATTTTTGCTTTTTAGTATTGTTGAATTGAATCATCAATTCAGTCAGCAGCAAAGACATTGCTTAATAAAGTGAGATTAAATACATGAAAAATATTTCTATTATTTAACATTATTGCAGGTTTGCAAAATATTCTGAGTTTGCATTTCACTGTTTTTATTAATTTTAAGGAATACTGAATCTATTTTTGTGCAAGTGAGATGAGTAAATGTATGCTCACATTTAGTCTAGAATAACCATCATGTTTACACAGCGCACACAAAGCTTACCCTCGATTTCTCTCAGCATGGGGAAAACAAAGTAACTTCTGTTACTTATTTGGAAAAGTAACTCAGATATTTGTTGTAAATATAAAAGTAATGGGTTACTTTACTAGTTACTTGGAAAAAGTAATCTGATTACGTAGCCTAACTCGCGTTACTTGTAATGCCTTACCCCAAACACTGATTGTAACAGACAGACAGACAGATAGAAAGAAAGAAAGATACAGAGATAGAAGGATGGACGGATGAACAGATAGATAGATTGTATGACTTTTGAAAATGATTCTGATTCGGTGAAAGTGATTTTGATTCAGAAGAGAGCGTTAACTTTAACCCCGCCCGCCTTCCTGCTATACAACAGTACTGTTCGTCTGTCAGTGGTTCATTCAGTTCTCTGCTGTCTGCTCTGAGTACGGATCTCTGTGCGTTTGGTGGTCAGTTTTCCCCCTCTCCTGCCGACGGATTAAAGGATTATGCCGCAGCACAATTGTTATTTTCCTATATTCTGATCAGATGCCGGGATAATATGCTCGACAGCTTAAAACTTAATCACGTTTCGAGAGCGGCGCGGTAAATAAAGCAACGCCAGAGGATTTGCGGAGCGCGTTCTGACCGACAATGTCGCTCATCACCACCTGTTTTTCTCTTCTCTCGTGAACCATGAGCCTAGCTGTACTACAAACACACCGACTGTGACTGTGAAAGGGAAAGAGACAATAACTGCCTGATGGCGTATTTGTTTTTGCCCAACAATGAAAGCGTGATTTCTGTAGTTTATGCTTTTACATGTTTGGACAGTTGGTTTACGTTGAAGCGCTTTCTGTGACAGGACATCAATGATTTGGTGTTGGAGTCTAAACTATTGAGAAGATTCTAAAAGATTCCAAGATAAAGATTCTAAAGATTCTGAAGACTTTAAATATTCTAAAACATTATGAAGATTCTGAAAAAAAATATATATTTCAAAAGGTTCTGAAGACTGAAAGATTCGGAAGACTTTAAAATATTCAGAAGGGTCTGGAGATTCTAAAGGTTTTCTGAAGATTAAGCAGAGTTTGAAAATTCCAAAGAGTAAAGATTCTGAAAGAGTCTCAAGACTTAATAAGCTACAAAAACGTTCAAAAACTGTACATTAAGACGATAAGAGCTCAGTGCTACTGATACCAGCCATGAAACTACAACTACTGTAAACATATCAGTCCCAACTAGTGTCCAGTATTTTCATATTTTGACAAGGATTGACATTTGCGCGTCTAAATATTACTTTACGCTTAAAGTGTGCGCTTTTTGCGCGTTCCAAACACGGTTCTGTTAATATAAACTGGACACATCGCACGTGCTGACACTTTCAGCTTTGCACACAAAGGCACAGTTTAAGTTCAGAACGTATAAATATCGAATTGGATACTGATGGCATCCAAGGAGAGGATCAGGACCTTGGGGAGAGTTTGGAGAAGCTTGACTCTACTTTACGCAGTGCTTATCTTTCTCTCCTGGCCGTGTGCGGTTGCAGGCAAGAAGAAACTGTACATCGGAGCTCTGTTTCCCATGAGTGGAGGATGGCCCGGTGGTCAAGCGTGTCTCCCCGCAGCCCAGATGGCTTTAGATCTCGTGAACAACCGGAGCGACATTCTGCCGGACTACGAGCTGGAGCTCATTCATTACGACAGCATGGTAAGAACTGGCCAACGCTTTACATTTACAATTTCCCTATTACATATATGTTCTCCTGATATTTAAATATAGCCTACATGTTCCATAGTTTTGCTCAGCATGATGCATATATATATATATATATATATATATATATTTCTAAAGTTTTGGATCGGTGAGATTTGTAATGGTTTTTAAAATAAAGTTTCTAATGCTCACTAAGGCTGCATTTTTAAAAAAAAAATATATATATAAAAAATCAGTAATATTGTGAAATATTATTACAATTTAAAATAACTGTTTTCTGTTTGAAAATATTTTAAACTGTAATTTATTCCTGTGATCAAAGCTGAATTTTCAGCTTCATTACTCCAGTCTTCAGTGTCACATGATCATTCAGAAATCAGTCTAATATGATGATTTGCTGCTTAAGAAACATTTATTATCAATGTTGAAAACAGTTGGGTATATTTTTTTCAGGGTTCCTTGATGAATAGAAAGTTCAAAAGAACAGCATTTATCTGAAATAGAAAGCTTTTGTAAGATTATCCACTTCCATTCAAAAGTTTGGGGTCAGTAAGTTTTTTTTTTTTTTTAAGAAATTAAATAAATGAATACTTTTATTTAGCAAGGATGCATTAAATTGATCAAAATTCACAGTAAAGACATTTATAATGTTACAAAAGCTTTCTATTTCAGATAAATGCTGTTCTTTTGAACTTTCATCAAAGTATTCTGAAAAAAAAAAATGTACCCAACTGTTTTCAACATTGATAATAATAATAAATGTTTCTTAAGCATCAAATCATCATATAAGAATGATTTCTGAAGGATCTTGTGGCACTGAAGACTGGAGTAATGATGCTGAAAATTCAGCTTTGCTTCACAGGAATAAATTAGTTTGCATTTCACTGTTTTTATTAATTTTAAGGAATACTGAATCTGTTTTTGTGCAAGTGAGATGAGTAAATGTATGCTCACATGTTATATGTTACGTTATGCTCACCAACATGTTATACAATAGCATACCAGTAAGTTGAATACTTGCCGAAATATTCTAATATAATTCATGTCAGTAATTAGATAAAGTCCTTATTCTATATACTTTCCATCTCCTAATCCCAATGTCATTTTAACTAGTTTAATTGCATTTTATCAGAAGTAGTGTTTTTCATCCAAGTAGAATGAATAAATATTTTTCAAGGGCTTTTGCTAAGTACTTTAGTCAGAAGAAATGTCGTTGCCCTCTTTACCTTCTGCTAATTTATTAAAATATTTCATGTTCAAGGACTGAAACATAGATAAGTACCAGATGTTAATTGAAGATGGCATGAAATTATCAGTGTTTAGCAGGTGCTTCATTAATGTTGTGGCACTGATTGTATCTTGAGATTCAGGAGTTGGTGTCAAGTCGACATTGCATTTGTTGGTACATTAATATTTCACAACTCACTGCACTTGGCTGTTATCAACAGCCTGTAAGGCTTCAGCTGCATAAAGTAATTTGGCTTCCTAAAAATACTCCCAAATTCATGCACCATGAATGCTTATGTATGCCTTTAGCGTTGCAGAGTTTTCGAAAGATCACCCCGAAAAATGTCTTCCTTGGTTTATTTTGTTTATTTATTTTTAAATAAATTTTTTATGCAATATGCCTCAAGAAAACATTTTTCTGACTTTTGTCAAAAGTTGGTTTCAGTTCTGTCAGCACCCATAGATGACAGCGCTTTTAAATATGTCAAAAGAGCTGGTTTTATATCTAAAATGTCCGATAGTAAATATGTGCAAGAGTGTGCAATTGTGATGTGTCGCTGCCAGTGAATTCGCAGCGTTTTCAGAAGTTCAAAGCGGGCCAGTTTAGTTTAGTTTGGTGTGACGGTTCTGAGCACCCCATATAGGTGAGGAAACAGTTAAAGAGTGCTCTAACTGGACAGAGATGTGTTGTATCATGGTTGTGATTGGTGAACCACACTCTGCATTGCAATCGCACTCAATATAGAGGAAGATTCAGGGAGAGGAGGGTTGGCATGGCAACAGCCACCAGTGAAACCACAGTTCAAACAAACTTGCATCCCTGTAGATCTTGTAAGGATAAGGAGGTCCTTCTGCAGACTCTTATGTATCTGCAGTACCTGTCTGTCTGCTCACGACTGAAAGGTTCTTACTGATGAATCATAAGAATCTGTAAGATGTCAAGATAATCATCATCTTCCCAGTTAGTTCATTAAAACTCCTACTGGCTTAAGAAACCACATCCACCTGTGATTTTTGAGTCAAATTTGACCCACATTGAAAAGCATTAAAAATCCATTAATAATTGGGATACGATGCGTATTAAGGATTTTTTTTTTTTTGATCCCAAAATGTGTTATGATAAAAAAAAAATTATATTGATTAGTTACACATTTTTTGTGGAAAAGAGATACAGTAATTACATCTAGAAGGCCGTTTACAAACTTTTTCAACTAAAAAACTGAAAACGCGCTTTTTTGTGGGGACCTGAAAACGCAAACTTTTGAAAACGGGGTTCAAAGTGCAAGTTTTGAAAACAATACCGGTATCATCTCTGTTTAAACTGCAAAAACGCAAATTTGTGTAAACCGTGACGTAGTGTTTCTTTTTCAAAGTAACATCGCCAACTACTGGCCTAGCAGCATAATACAGCATTTTTAGTCGTTTCGTGGAGCCTTTTGAATGGGAATCGTTTTGATAATGTTGTCGTCTCTATGCGAAAAATGCAAAGGAAAAACGTTTCTGTTTTTAGTACACTGTTGTTGTGTAAACTTACCCTTAAAGGTGCAGTAAGCGATTTCTGAGAAATGCTGTCGAAAGTGGATCGGACTGAGCACCACAATACACTTCTAGCCAGTCAACAGTAGGGGGCGTGTCCACTCGTGATGGGGGAGGAGATAGAGAGTGAGCAAGAGGGAGATTTGAAGAAAGACTGTAGAAAGAGAGATGGCTGAGAGACATTACAAAAGAGAAAAAGTCAGAGGAATATCACTGGAAAAAGCTTTAGGACCCGCATTAATATTAGAAAAGCTTTCCAGCGCTGGAGAAACCTAAGTGAAAATGCCTGAAAATGGACGCAGAGGTTGCGTTGTTTCTGCTCCATACCTGAGTAACATTGGTTTTACCATGTTTAACAGAACCAAGATATGCTGTTGTTGTAATGTTAGCTAACACAACAGTTTTGAGTGTCATTGTTTGTCTGGAGTTGCTGGCAACTAACAACTATGCGCAACAATGCGCACAAAAAGTATTCTTGTCACTTCATAATATGAAGGTTGAAACAGTGCAGTCACATCGACTGTTTTAACGATGTCTTTAGTACCTTTCTGGACCTTGAAAGTGGTGGTTAAATTGCTGTCTATAGACGAGTCAGAGAGCTATCTGATTTCATCAAAAATATCTTAATTTGTGTTCAGTAGATGGGCCTTTGTAAACAAAATATTTTTGGGTCAAAGTTGTAAGGCCATAATGGGTTCATATTTAAAGAAAAAGATGGAACCCTTTTTAAAATAAATAAATAATTTTATAAAAAAAACTGTCACAAGACCTTTTATTTATTTATTTTAAATATTTAAATGACATGTAATGATTGTATTAAAAGTGTATAAAACGTGTATAAAACCCCCCGAAATACTAAAAAAAGATAATTTTTCCCATTTCTTATACTTAAAAAAAGCAGTCATATACAGCTTACATATAATCATTTAGCAAATACTTTTATCCAAAGTGACTTTCAAATGAGAAAAAGCACAACCAATTTATCATACAGTAGCCAGCAATATTAGCAGTACTGCAATAATCCTGATTTAATTAATCTTAATTCATGATTTAATATAAACTACGTGTACAATTCCTGATATTATTAAAGGCTTTCCAGAAATGTCACCATATGGCCCATGATGCAAGTCTCTGTTTTAATTTAGAATTAATCTTAATAAAAATTTGAGGCATACTGCAGGTGAAAAAGTAGAAAAATGCAATATTCGGAGAGGCCGAGTGTGACGACGTATAAATGTCATGTGTTAGTATGTCGTGGAGATGGAAGAGCATGTGTGAAGTGCTCAGACTCGTTGACATTTAAGCCGGCAGATATTTTGTGAATTTCCTCTTGATTGGTGAGCACTTCATACCTGGATGAGATTCTAATCAAAATTGCTTTTGGGTGTCAGAAATGTAATTACAAAGGGAGAAAATCAAATTTGATGTGGGTTTTGCATTTAATTATTGTTCAAAGAATCTCAGGCGTGTTTGGGGCATTCGTTTAATCTCTCTCAAATAGCCAATTATCACGCAGAGCAATGTTTGCATAGAAACATGAAAGTCACCTCAAAATTCCAATTTCATTTGACATTTAATAATATTTATTTCATAAATGAGTGTTATTATAACCCCAGCAATGCTCTGCCTGCAGAACACAGATCATTTTTTTCTAATCCATTTTTTCCCTTCCCTTTTTAAAATGCCACTTTTAGGAAATTATCCATAGGAGATTTGTGTTTTAATTAATTGAGACCAACTAGATTTTAACTTTTTAAGAAGAAAATGTAAGTAGTGCTTGTTCATGCAAAAACTGCTTCCATGATGCTACGGCGTTGTGAGTGGTTATTTGGTGGTCGACAGGGAGCTGTGATGTTATTGGCACAACTCAAAAGAACCCACCTCCAAGTTTCTATGATATTTTAGATTGGGGTTTATTAAAGTTTATTGGATTTTTTTAAATTTTATTTTACATTTTATCATCTCCCATCATCTGATCACTTAGACAAATAATATCAAACCTCTTCCTAATATTTTGAGGTATCATTTACTTAATATTCATAATACAGCATGGAATGACACAGCAAATGCAATACTTACCCTTAGGAGTTTGTTTAAAAGTATAAGCAATATTTATGCTTGCATTAGCACACACCACTAATAATTACTGTTGTCACTATAATTAGAATGATACAAAATTGCACATTTTATAATAAAAAAAAAAACTGCATTTGGCTTTTGATTCATTGCTGTGATACTGGTCAAAGAGCTGTTCACAGGCACTGGTGCTAGAAGTTGTGGTCCATCATGTGTGTGTGAGAGATATTTCAGATATTTACAGGGACCCCCTTGCACAGATACACTCACCCTCTCCAGACAGTTGCCATGGTTATATCAAAGCTCAGCCTGCAAACTTTGATCAATTATTAACCGTGATAGAGCAAGACCGAGGTAGAGAAAGAGAGAGAGAGAGAGAGAGAGAGAGAGACCGATGCCCTGATGAGATACTTGTGCTTTCCCTGTTTTAATTGGCATCTGTTGTATCCAGATTGTAACGAGAAGGATTTCCATATCCAAATGCATGCTTTATTCATTCTCATCAGGGTTCAGGGATGCAGAATCACAGTTTAGAAATAACAAATCAACACTTGCAAGTTAATATAAGGCAGAACAGCAGACAAAGACTCATTCTCGGTCTGAGTCATGGGAGAACGCGTTTTGCTTCGCTGGAATGAAACATTTAGCATTTGAATATGTATAGTAAACAAAGTCAAAGCTACTGATCTGGCTTCCAGCTTGCCCTGTATGCGATGATGTCTTTATTTTTATGCACACTGTGCTTACATTCACTAAATATCCTTTATGACTCAATCATAGTCAGATACATAATGGAAATTATTAGCAAGAAAGAAGGAATGGGATGTTACATTTGAACTGCGTTAAGAAACAGGATGCAGTATTGCAATTCAAATTTCAATCTAATGAAGTAGAATTAGAATAAACTGGAATTCGGGTAAATTGATATAACTAATTTTTACTAGCAGAGTTTGTCAAGACATTGAATTGAATGTTGGCTTGACGAAGCCTTGTTTGAAGGTTTTGTAAAAAAAAAAAAAAAAAGTTCTGCCCACACTTACAGGAAATAAATATAATAATAATTAAAGCTGCAAGCAGCATTTATCGGGGTTCAAGCATTTAAGGCCTTTTGCGTAAAAAGGAGTTGTCTTATTTAGCAAGCATGTAACCACTGAAATCATAGAGGAACAACTATGATATATGCTAAAACAAACACAGAGAAATTAATAAATGAAGTGGTAAACCTTGACAAAATGTGATTTGTAATGTTATTATAAGGATTTTTATAGTTTAAAGGGATTTTAAATGACAAAACCTTGAAACCTTGAACTATATTAGTGGTGGCACAAAATGACAGCAATTTACTATAGAAAAAATATGGTTTTAAAGGTTTTTTGACAGTTATAGCGGCACCTATTGCGCAGTCTTCTCCACTTTTTTTATTTGGGTGTCCTCAAAGTGTGCCCATACATATGCGTGTTAATTTTGGTGAAAATATCTCATTTCATTTTGAAGTTATAGACACTTATACATATGAGCGCATAAAAAATGACCCATGAAAGACTTTGATTGGATTTTTTTGCCACTTCCTATCAAAATTTTGACATTTGGGCTTTAACATATAGTAAACCAACTTAGGTTCCGTGTTTCCTACATCTCGAATGGTTTCGTCTCGATTGGTTTCGTCTTGATTGGACTAACGGTTTAGAAGATAATCGCAAAAGTTTAAGCGCTAAATCACAACGTTGCACAAACCATAAACCGAAACCTAGCATGTCTGGTATCGTTGGACTCGGCAAGGTTTCAGGAGTCTAAGGCCATGACTCCTGTGAAAATAAGTTGACCACACCCAGAGTTATATACATTTTCAGCTAAAACCATTAAAAATACGTTTTTAACAGTTATAGCGCCAGATAAATGGTCCGATCTCCATAAAAGTTGGCATGCTTCTTTAGAGTCATATGCTGCATGTGCTCACTTAATTTCGTGAAGTTCTGAGTTTTCGTTAAGAATTTATAGGCTTTTGAGTATATTTAGCCACGCCCATTATGTAAATGACCTTGTTATAGCGATCCAAAGGGTAAAGTTCAACGTTTTTTGATAGTTATTAATCTAGAGAGTCCAGAGATTTGTCCAGCACTGGTTTGGTTCTGATCGGGCGAAAAGCATTGGACAAGTTCGCAAAAGTAGGAATAATTAATGAACGATTTGATTGACAGCATTGGTTCTTGAGGCAAAGTTGTTCGGAATGAGATCTATCAAATATAGAGGTTAGATAGCGAGGTTAGATAGTTGAACTTCCTGTGAGGCATGGCCAAATCAATTCAAATTCCAAATTGTCAACTGAAAGGCAGCCAATTCTTCAATTCTGAATTTTGTCCAATCCTGCACTGTTATATCAGACCCAACAAAAACAAAATTGTCATTGTGTCCAGCAGCAGTGAGAAAAGGTCTTCTTGCCCTTTTTAGCTGACACTCAGTATTCTGGTTCTGAGACCTGCATAACCTTCAGCCCCAGGGACTTTAAGAACACAGATGCCTCCCTCACATCAAGCGGCTTTCGATGGCTGCTTCTCTGAGCCCGTGGACTGAATAAAAATGCTTCAGCCCCCTGGAGATGCCAAGAGAGACTGAAGAACAGAAACCACATGTGGCTCTTTCAGAATTGTAATATATTGATCCAATGAGTAATATCTCACAAAAATATTATTATTAGCTATTGCTAGTAACTACTCAATTCCCTGATACCTTCCACTTCGTGAAGAAAGACTAGACTACTGCACTGAGGCTAACTGCAATAACCACAGAACCATTTGCATTACTGCCAGTACTTAGCACCACAAGTGTATATTTATGAATATCTGTTTACAATGTTTTATTACTACTGCTGCAAATAATCACCTGGCACTTTGATTCCATTACTTGTATTATTATTGTATTGTACACCGTACACAAGTACGGTTGAGCTCTGTGTATGTTCACTGTTTATATGTCAATAAAAGCCTAAATTAAATCTGTTCATCTTATAAAGCCATCATGTCTCTTCGGAAGACTTTGATTAAACCGTTCAGTTCAATTCATGTTTTATTATTATTATATCTTTATGAACTTTTTGAAGGATCCAGAGTTTTGGGTGAATAGACTGTCAATGGAGGGACAGAAATGCCCCAGATTTCATTAAAATATCTTCATTTGTGTTGTGAAGATGAACAAAAGTCTGGGTTTGGAACAACATGAGGGTGAGTAATTAATGACAAAAATTTCATTTTCCTTGCACATAGAGTCCGAAATTTTCGCACGTTAAAAAATAAATAAAACCTCATGTTGTGTCAATCACGTTTATACACTGCCTCCAAAACTTTCGTCCGTCATAAAACCATTTGGATCGGGTTCAATTTTCTGAGTTCCTCGCATCCGTAGCAAGCATTTTGAGAGATGTTTTGACAATTCAGAGCCACCGTACAAGCGAACGCCAAAATCCAGAGTGGTGTCTGACAAGTTGATCCTTTTCACCCACAGCACAAATCACTGTATGGCAAACAAAGTGCGAAATACAAAGAGACTGAATATAAAGACAGTATCACTAGCAATGCATCAAACTGAGCCACTGACATCCTGAAGTAATCTTTGAATCGCTCGGGATAATCCCGCTGCTCCTTGATAAGCTGGAACTCTCCTTTCTCTCTACGCGATCTTAGGACTGGATGGACCCAATATTCCTCTTTCTTTTTCTCTTTTTAAGAAGAGAGAGGACAACAAAATCATCCTTACTGCTTGAAGAGTCCATTTTGTATTGTTTTGCGTTTTTTTTTTTTTCTTTCTCCGCAATGGATTAATTAATACGCGTCGGACTTGGCGTGCAAGGTTTCTGTGTGTGACAAATTTTTAGGATGACAAATACAAAAAAAATGCATATGAAAATTTCAGACTCAGTGTGCATAGACCTTAACCATTTAATTTTTTGGGTTGTGCTTAAAGGGGTACTTCACCGCTGGCAAAATGGGCTTTCAATAAAATGCCTATACAGCAGAAAGGTGAAGCGTTTTATTTATTTATTTATTTTTTAATCAGTGCTTCTTGACTAGAAAAAACAAAGAAAAAAGGCGTTTTTGTCTTTCCTTTTGTCAAATAGGTAGGAAAACACCCATACCGCACTGGGCATGTTCCTGTCCAAGGCCACTCCCACCATCTGCTATGGATACACTTATCAGAGTCAAATACCACCTTGCTTTAGTAGGAAATACTTCAGAGCAAACTTTTAGTCATAATAGTGTTGACTTGTATTGTTACCAGGTGCAAGAATTCAAAGAGTAAAAGTTTAGTGGGAGTGAGTTATTATTGGT
Source organism: Ctenopharyngodon idella (assembly GCF_019924925.1). NCBI lineage: Eukaryota > Metazoa > Chordata > Actinopteri > Cypriniformes > Xenocyprididae > Ctenopharyngodon > Ctenopharyngodon idella. Next base: position 14,007,322 of record NC_067234.1, read on the forward strand.
TTGGAATGACAGTAAACTCTATCTAATCTAATCTACTCTTTGTAAGACAGATCCAAAGTGGTTCCTTTCTGACTGTCATTGTTTTTGAGGCCAGCACCATGCCATTTAGTTCTAACTTTAACAAAAATAAAACTGTACATTACACTCCTAATTAAGTGTTTCTGCTGATTGTTACCAAGGGCACCATTTTAGTGTGACTGCATCTGCTGCTTCAAGCAGTCACCCCCTCATTTGTGAATCACTTCCTGTTATATTTGTCACAGTGAACTGCAGCACGAGAGGTCTTCAGTTACAGCTTCACTGCAGTCCAAGGTCGTTTTTCTGGGCAATGAGAAACTGTGTGCTGATTCCATTGATCCCTTTAGATTATGACACACTCAAATGAAGCTTTTACACCCTGTAAGCTGCATTTAACTTTTTCAAAGACAGTAGACTAATTATGACTGCCTTGATGTTCTTTTTCTCTTTTCTCCAGTGTGATCCAGGAGAGGCCACTAAACTGCTGTATGACTTGCTGTACACAGAGCCCATAAAGATTGTCTTGATGCCGGGCTGCAGCTCTGTTTCTACGCTGGTGGCTGAAGCAGCACGCATGTGGAACCTTATAGTGGTATGTTTGCTATGTGTCTAAACTCCTTATATGTTTATTGTTGATCATCAGTTTCTCCATACACCTGGATTTGACTGTTGAACATTACAGAGTTTCATATTGGGAAGTTGGTTTACTGTCCTTCCTGATTAAACAAAATGGTAAAATGATAAAACAGTTGTTTTACAGCTTTAGCTACAACTAGATTAGAGATTTGGATTAACAAATGTGCCACACAAAACAAGGGGTTCTGTGTTGTTTTTGGGTCAAGGAACAAAAAGAATTTGTACTTGTGATCTGATTGACTTTCTGTAGTTTGTTTACACTCTTGAAAAAGCTGACAAATTAAAACTGTCAGAAGAGGCTCTCAAAGAAGTCAGAGAACTGAAGAGAGTGTGAAAGTGAAAAAAGAGAGTGAAATACACAAGATACCCTTAGTAATTATTTTTTCCAATTATTCTTTTTCAATCATCTGGCATCCGCTGAGGTTTGCAGGAATTTGGAAAGTAATGTTCTCTACCCTGACTTTGTTCTCATCGGATAAGTTTACTTGTGTGAAGTAAGTTGAGTTTGCCGCATGCAATTTAGAAAAAGTTGGAAAAGTGAGTTGTGAGTTTGCTTTTAACAAATTAACTCTCCAAGGAAACCTTCTGAAAGTCTTCAGTGGGTTTGTATTCAAGTAGATTACGAAAGAGATTCTTTTGAAAAATAAATAACTGTGTTTATATGCGACAGTTTTAGGCATATCCATCCTTGTGAAAAAGAAGTACACTTTAGCATACTTTTATAAAGAGTACTTATTATTACAGAAATAGTATATACTTAAGTGCAAACTAAATGTAATGTTTTCTGCCACTTTAATGGATGTTAATTACAGATAAATAAAAAATGTTGTGTATTTAATAATGTGTTATTTCAATTATATTTAAAGATGACATTGCAGTTTAGTACATTTAACCCTCTGGTGCTCTTCGGTCATTTTTAGTTCATCAGAATGGTATGAAACTTGTCAAAAATGACAGAATCGGAAATAAATGGGAAGCGAATTTCATCGAGTGGAAATGTTTGGTACTGTGCCCAAACAAAATCTTACTGAAAGCTCATTTTTTGAGATATCAACCTCAAATTTGGAACACAACTTGTTTAGATTTATGGCTTTGATTTTTGTCACAGTTTCAGAGTAAAACATGTTTTGGAAAATATATATTTTTCATAATAAATTTGAAAAGTATTTTTGTGCATTTTTCATAATAAACTTTTTTAATGTTTTCACAGCAATAATCTACTAAGTGTCTTCTTTAAAAAGAGACCAAACAAGGTCTGTGTCTGCATTCAAGATTTATGACAGTTTAAGTTGGAAATTTCATTTTCAGGTCTATGCTCAAAAAGTGAAAAAATTGATTATAACTACTGCATAAATATAATTTAGTAACATAAAATCACCTAAAAATACAAAATATGGAATATAAAAAACCATTGCTAAACTGAAATATAGTACATTCATTGCAATAAAAAAGGTGAGGAGCACCAGAGGGTTAAAATATATTAACTTTAAATTCAATATTGAATAACACACTACAGTTGAAATTATAATCAAGTACTTTAGTATGTTAGTCAACAAATCAAAAGAAGTGTACTTCTTTAAAGCATGACAGAAGGTTATTAAAATATGAATAAATATTTACTTTAAAGTAAAACTTTTAATTTGACTATTACATTGAAGTTGCATTTTATTTCTTTAATGTTATTTCGTCTGCAAGTACATTACTTTTAAGATTTGAAGTACACATTCAACACAATGAAGCACACTTCTTTTTCACAAGGAAATGTTTTTTTTTGTTTTGTTTTTTCATCTAGCAACCTGGTTTATTGCTTGAAATACAAAGATTTAGTTCTGAAAGTCTGAAACTGGTTAGCGTTCCTCCGCTGTGCGTTTCTAAGTATTGACACGTCAACATTGGATGAAGAAACAGATTGACTTATTTATTCAGGTTTGCGCAAAGCTTCTGGCTTCCCTGGGTTGACATTTACCCTTCTTACAGTGTGCACAGAAATCTGACTCATATTTTTGTTTTGCTTTTGCTTTGTGTTTCACTCTTTTTAGGAAATAAGGTCAACCATATAGCTGAGTAAATCTTTTCAATGTGCTCTCTCTATCCTTCCACCTTTTTACCTACCGTTTCTCTCTTGCTGTCTCTCTGTAGTTTTCATACGGCTCTAGTTCTCCAGCATTATCCAACCGCCAGCGCTTTCCCACTTTCTTCCGTACGCACCCGTCAGCAACTTTGCATAATCCCACACGTGTGCGGCTCTTCCAGAAGTGGGGATGGACAAAGATCGCCACCATCCAGCAGACCACTGAAGTCTTTACCTCGGTCAGTCCTGCATGCAGAGCTTTCTCTCTTATTTATTTGACTTAGTACAGTCATACTGTGGTTTTCCTATTGTTACCAGGGGTCGGTTGCATAAACCACTAAGAGTAGTCTTACAAGCTTAGCACTTTTTTTTTTTTTTTACATTACTTTAAGTACTTAGAAACTTCCTCCCCTGATAAAAAAGACCATTTATTGAAACTAAAATGCAAAAATCCACATATGGTAACATTGAATGCCTATTTGGTGACATGCCTGTAAGGAGGAAGTAGAACAGACAGGCCAGAGTTATTCCTAAACACCGAAATATTCATTGAACACCTGAACAACTAATAATGAGGGTAAATGTAGTCAAATCCATCTTCTTGGCTGTGTGTAGCACCTACCGCTCTGCATATCCCAACAATAGACAAGGCCTTCACATTTTTATGGCACATTTCAGCTTTGATTTTTTGTGAACATGTCAAAATGTAATACAGGCTTTGTAAAGAGGCTGCATTACAGCATTGTAACTCATTTCACATGCAAAAAAAGTCACAGCAAAAATAAATAAATAAATGTCACTAAGAGGATGGAAATGGATGGTTATGATTATTAAATTATGACTGTGTTTGCACAAAAACTTTGATAAACGCTGTAAGTGGACCTCAGGGAGAAAATAAAATGTTAAAAACTGATATGACCCCTTTAAAGGAAGTAATTTCCCAGAAAAGTAGTTTCCTTTCCTCTTAAAACTGTTAGCGAGCTTAGATGCCCCTTTACTCTAAGGTTAATGTCTCGGAGTTAATGGCAAAGACCGTGGTTGATTATTCTCTCCTTAAGTGATGAAGGACTCTTAAAGTCATTTTTCTTCATGTTGGCTGCTAGGAATATTGACCAAGTCATAAATCTCTCATGCATTGATTCAGTATTGAGCTAGTGTAATTCCACTAGGCTAATGATCCCCCTCCATCTCTTCACCAGCTCATCTCTTTTTCTTATTTACTTTCATCCCAATCCTTCTCTCCTGTTCACATCCTCTTTCACCATTTCCTCCATGATGTAGGATGTCTCAAAAGCACTTTTCCAAAAAAAGCTTAGGTAAAAAACATAGGTAGGTAACTGGCTTCTATAAGTGAGTGATTTGGAGTAAATATATATATATTTAGTAGAGCTGTCAAGCAATTAAAAATGTTAATCTAATTAATTACACAATGTGGCGATTAATCGCAAATTAATTGCATATCAAATTTGGCTGAGAAATTACCCCCAAAAGATAATTTAAAGTCATTATTGTGTTAAATGAGAAAAGCATCAAATAGACATTATAAAAAGCAGCTTTAGAAAGAAATATTATATTTGATTCAATTTATTACAAAACTTTTAGGCCATGAGGGGTGAGTAATTGATGACAGAATTTTCATTTTTGGGTGAGCTATACATTTAATGTTTTTTTTTTTTTTTATTGTGATGGAATACGACATTATTTTTTAAATGAAATTATACGCTAAATAAGAAAATAAACCTGCCAGTAGGTGACGGGAAATGTCTGATTCATTCAGGAATTAAAGGTCCAGTGTGTAATATTTAGGAGGATCTATTGACAGAAATGCAATATAATATACATAACTATGTTTTCAGTGGTGTATAAAGACCTTACATAATGAAATGTTATGTTTTTATTACCTTAGAATGAGCCATTTCTATTTACATACACCGCGGTCCCCCTCCATGTCAAGTTGTCATTTTGCGCCGACATGTTTCTACAGTAGCCCTAAACGGACAAACTGCTCTACAGAGTGCGTTTCGTCACTGTGTTGTTGTTGTTCTTCTTCTTAGTTGGTGTTTTTTAAAAGCAGCTTGGTAAGGACAGACGAGACGAGAGAAAAGGAGAAGGAAGCACAAGGAGCGACAGAGAGGAGAGAGGGAAGAGAGGAAAAAGAAAAGAAAAGAAAAAAATCTTGGTCCGGTTCCCGGATACACTGCCGCTCGGGCCTTAGCCAGCCGAGAGGTTCTTCCTCGCGGTGCCATGCGATGGTACTGGATGCTCGATCCGCCTCCGCCCCCTGGCGGCCGGCAATGGCTTCTCTGGCTGAGAGCAGCCGGCAGCGAGTCCCCCGTTCCCTGCTCCTCCCCTTCATGGCGGATGGCAGCAGGCTCCGGCCCACGGGGAACGGCGACGACTCCTCCGCTCCCTCTCGAACGGCAGCCACCCCACCTCGACCCAGGAGCACGGCAGCGAGCTCTCCGTCCAACCCGATAAATACTCGCTCCAGCACCACCGCCTCGCGGTCTTCACTCTTCCACGCTGCCCGACCTCCTCAGCACCGCGATCCCCCTCAGCAGCGAGGACTCTCCGACAGCATGTCCCTCCTTCCTCCCGGGTTTCGGCACCAATGTAACACAGTTTATAGATACAGGAAGAAGGAGGCGGGAACCGGCGAACGTTTAACAAACTTTAATACAAAATAAACAAATACAAAACGAAAGTAAAATGCCGGCAGTCCCTCACAGCCGACTGCCGGCCACACAAACATAATAAAACATAACATAAAGTCCAGGCCTGGTCCTCTCTCGTCCTTCACTGTCGTCGCTCCTCCCTTTATGCTTCCGGAGCTCCTCCGTGAGAGACGAGACCGGTGCAACTCGCGTCACTGGCCTCGCGCGGTTCCTCCACGGCTCTCGTGAGAAACCTCATTGCTTAACTGGTTACTCTCTGTTGTCTCAGACAGCGACATCTTTGTCCTGTGTAGCTTCTCTATATGCTTCGAAAGGGAGCGGGTGAGCAGTGGACTGAGCTGTTGGTTGCAGTTCGCAACCTCACTGCTAGATGCCACTAAAATTTACACACTGAACCTTTAACTAAACGGCTCTCTTTATGAATGGGCCATTGAATCATTGGTTCACCTGATTTGTTCAAAATGCAAATTCATTCAGAAACACCGCTATGTTGCTCGGAGATGCACAATCGCTCTGCTGTGGCTTTATATTTCGTTGACAATAATCTTCGTCTAAAATATAACACAATATTCACTTCTTATTTATTGAACTATTGTATAAAATCAATATCACATTTGCACTCATGCTATTCGGAACAAAAACAGCACTTGTGTGATATTGCACTCATTACTCGTGTGATATTGCTTAACTATATCATGATATAAATATGAGACTCATACGGGGCATTTTTGCCCCAATATCTTGAATTTTAGGGGCATATAACTGCATTCTGTAGTCTACATCACGCTGTGAGCTGTTGCTCTGCTTCATGTTCATCACCATCAACTGAATGAAATGTCAGATGACAGGTCCGGGGTGGGGTGTGTGCGTTAAATGCATTAATAATTTTAACATGTTATTTTTTTCCATAACTAATCAATTAAATTCATGCATTAAATCGGCAGCCCTATTATTTAGCCTTTGCATCTAGAGTGGTCAGTAGGTTTTGTATCTCTATCTTTTATTTCTTTTATTTTTCCATTTCCTTTACTTTGTCATTTTCTACATTGGTCTGCGCTTTGACCATTTACCTTTTGTTCTTCTCTTTCATTCGGTCCTTGATCTTTTTATGTGCTCTCTTCCTGTCTGTCTTCCACTCTCACAAACATCACTCCTCTCCTGACACTCCCGCTGTCTCACCGTTCTCTCTTTCTCTCTCCAGACTTTGGATGATCTGGAGGAGCGTGTGAAGGAGGCCGGCATCGAGATAAGCGTTAGACAGAGCTTCCTCACGGATCCCGCAGTGGCTGTCAAAAACCTGAAGGTGCTTTGATGAAAAATTCACCAGCTGCTCACTTCCACTCCTCAGCCCATGTCGGGTAGCTAGCTAGCAGGCAGAGCACATGAAAACCTGATGTGAAATAAATCAACACTCCGAAGGATCGGTTTCCTTCGTCAGATCAAGTGACGGCTCGGATGCTGTCTTGGTCGCTACTGGCAGCTATTATTGAATAGTTAGACAGCATTATTTATTGTAAAATTATATTGCATGAAGATCTCATGAGAATAGGACTGTCTTGTTAAATGCTTGACTTGATTTGGCATATGTCTAGCCTGATGATTTGAATATTCAGAGCAACATTTGATAAAATCTTGCATGTTTTTAAAGGTGATGTGTGTAATTTGTTTTTTCAGTGCTACAATACTTTCTTCTTTCCCACCTTAAAGGATGTTCACTTCAGAATTAAAATGTTCCTGATAATTTACTCACCCCCATGTCATCCAAGATGTTCATGTCTTTCTTTCTTCAGTCGAAAAGAAATTAAGGTTTTTGAGGAAAACATTTCAGGATTTTTCTCTATATAGTGGACTTCACTGGGGTTCAACGGGTTGAAGGTTCAAATTGCAGTTTCAATGTAGCTTCAAAAGGGCTCTACACGATCCCAGACGAGGAATAAGGGTCTTATCTAGCAAAATGATCGGTCATTTTCTAAAAAAAAAATTAAAAATGATATACTTTTAACCACAAATGCTTGTCTTGCACTGTTCTGCGATGCACCACGCATTACGTTGAAAGGTCACACATGACGTAGATGGAAGTACCGCAGTAGGGCGAAAAACATCTAATTTTCTCCTCCAACTTCAAAATTGTCTGATATCGTTGTTTTACCCTTTTTTGTAAAGGGCATTTGGCTTAATCTTTGCATGTTGGCTTTGTAGACACTTGATTGGTACTTCCGCCTACATCACGCATGACCTTTCCAACGTGATTACATCATGCGTGGCAGATCACAGAGCTAGTGCAAGACGAGCATTTGTGGTTAAAAAGTATATATTTTTTTTTTTTTTTTTTTTTTTTAGAAAATGGCCGATCGTTTCGTTAGATAAGACTCTTATTCCTCGTCTGGGATCGTGTAGAGCCATTTGAAGCTGCACTGAAACTGCAATTTGGACCTTGAACCCGGTGAACCCCGCTGAAGTCCACTATATGGAGAAAAATCTTGGAATGTTTTCCTCAAAAACCTTACATTCTTTTCGACTGAAGAAAGAAAGTTGTGAACTAATTTTTGAGGAAAACATTCCAGGATTTTTCTCCATATAGTGGACTTCAATGGCTACCATCGGGTTGAAGGTCCAAATTTCAGTTTCAATGCAGCTTCAAAGAGCTCTACACGATCCCAGCCGAGGAATAAGAGTCTTGTCTAGGGAAACAATTGGTCATTTTCAAAAAAAAACAAAAAAACTTTTTAACCACAAATGCTCATCTTGCACTGCGATGCGATGTGCCACGCATTATGTAATCATGTTGGAAAGGTCACGTGTGACGTAGGCAGAAGTACCGAGCAAGTGTTTACAAATTGAACGTGCAAAGACTAGTCAAACGGCCTTTACAAAAAAAAAAAAAAGGTAAAACAACAATGTCGGATGATTTTGAAGTTGGAGGAGAAAATGAGGTCACGCGTGACCTTTCCAACGTGATTACGTAATGCGTGGAGTATTGCAGAGCACTGCAAGATGAGCATTTGTGGTTAAAAAGTGTATAATTTTTTATTTTTTTTTAGAAAATGACAGATTGTTTCGCTAGACAAGACCCTTATTCCTCGTCTGAGATTGTGTAGAGCCCTTTGAAGCTGCATTAAAACTGCAATTTTGACCTTCAACCCGTTGAACCCTGGTGAGGTCAACTATATGGAGAAAAATCCTGGAATGTTTTCCTCAAAAACCTTCATTTCTTTTCAACTGAAGAAAGAAAGACATGAACATCTTGGATGACATGGGGTTGAGTAAATTATCCGGAAATTTTAATTCTGAAGTGAACTAATCCTTTAATACACAGAAACAACTGTAAGGAATCCAATATGATTTCTCTAAATTTTGTTCAGGAAAGATTTTAAAAACAGCCATCACTTTAGCAATTCAGTTTGGTATTGCTAATGGTGCAGAAATTACACACTTCACCTTTAAAGCATGCCATAAACAGAGTAAATTAAAGCAATAAGTCACAAGAAGTTGTTGTTACCCATGGCAAAATCACACAAGTGGATTATTGCTTTAATATAGAAATGTTCAATAGAGCATCAGTTTTGTTATTAATAATTCAGAATAAAAGCAGAATAAAAAATTATCCTAGTATAGTCTATTAGTAGGCTGTTTGCGGTTGCCAAGCAACATAGCATCCTTGACTGCAGCTCATTAAACAAATCATGGTAGAGTCATTATAAATAATCATTCTTGCAGTTTGTTATTAGTTGCTGTTTCCATCCAAGCTGTGAATTTAATTTATGTGTAAAATCTGAATATCGTGCAAAGAATGCTTGCATAAAGTCTCGCTTCCAGTTCCATCCCATGTGTTCAAGAGAATAAAATTATCACTTCCACAGAAAATGGTGAAAAACAGAAATGGTAATAAGTTCTTAAATCGGGCTAGTGACACTTTACTATATGTCACACTGTGTAATGCGTCTTTGTCTTGTTGTCTTTTAACTTTTTTTTTTCTCTGATCCGTCTCCAGCGTCAAGATGCTAGAATCATAGTTGGCCTCTTTTACGAGACTGAAGCCAGAAAGGTGTTTTGTGAGGTAAGTGACAACTACGATTCTTTTTACAAATACCTCTGAGCTGTCAATTTATTTTAAATCAATTCAACACAATTCAGTTCGATGCTTCTACTCAGCTTGAGCTAACTCACTGGGGCTTATCTGAGATTAAAATATTGAATAAGATTATTGCTTAAGCACAGACCTTCAAAACATGGTGTCATCTTTGGCAGGTCTTCAAAGAAAAACTCTATGGTAAGAAGTATGTTTGGTTCCTCATCGGCTGGTACGCAGACAACTGGTTTAAGATCAAAGATCCGGCCATCAATTGCACAGTGGAGAACATGACGGAAGCCGTAGAAGGGCACGTCACCACAGAAATCGTTATGCTAAACCCGGAGACTGTCCGCGGTGCCTCCAACCTGGTGAGTGGATCTTAAGACTAATTCAGGCAAAGACTTTGACAACTATGAAAATTTCATGATCCTCCACAGACCTCCCAAGAGTTCCTGGTGCAGCTGATGTCACGTCTCGGGGGCAAAAACCCAGAAGAAACGGGCGGGTTTCAGGAAGCTCCATTGGCGTATGATGCCATGTGGGCTCTTGCACTGGCCCTCAATAAAACGGTGGCCCCACTGAGGGCCAAAGGCTGGGCACTGGAGGACTTCAACTACAACAACAAGGAAATCACTGCTGAAATATACCGAGCCCTCAATACCAGCTCGTTTGAAGGAGTGTCTGTAAGTTAATGAAAAGCAATGGAGAAATAGCTGTCAAATAACAATGAGATAAAATCCTCCAGACGTTCATTTCTCAGACCTGTCAGAACATCTTTTTAAATTTTAAACTCGCTGTGGCACTCATCAGACTCGGATGATTCTGTTTTTATAATGCAAACAATGACTCTGAGTTCAAACTCATTATAGGATGATTCAGCCTTTATTTTTTCTACAGATTTTATGCTTCTGTTTTCATGATGAATCACAAATGGATTTCTTCTTTTATGATGATTTTGTATTGACGTGTCTTTATTATAATGTCTTTTAACTATTTATATTTGTGCATATGTGTCTCGTAGGGTCACGTCGTGTTTGACGCTCAGGGTTCACGTATGGCCTGGACTCTCATTGAGCAACTGCAAGGTACAAACAAAACAGAAAAACCCTAAAACTAAATGACACCATTGCACTTTTTGCATTTTAAAGAGTCACATCCATCATGTTTGTTGTATTGTTGTCTGTTTTGATGACTGTTCACTTATGATTTTAGTAAAATGTACTTGCATTGACTAACCAGTCAACATACAAAATTTCAGTATTTTTATGTAAAAAAATGTGGCAGTTTTTCAAAGACTTTGACTGTCACACCACTTATTTCCAATCAAGCTATAATTTTGTCAAATTATGCAGAAAAGTGTTCTTTGATACTTTTTTTTTTTTTAATGTTTTCAGTGCTAAGCTGGGCAAACAAATGTTAAAAATTTCCACTACACCGTTGATAAAGTGCAATTGTATTGAATATGCAGTATACTTCAAACCTTAAAAGTATGTTTTTGTACATTTAATACATTTAATATTTCACTTAAAGTGTGACTTTGTAACAATACAAAGCGGGTTGAAAATCGGCAATGTTGGTAGTATATGTAAATGAACAATGTTTACTCGTTCTCCGTGTTATCTGGACTGAGATATTCACATTTATTTGTCAGCAAAAGTCTGCCGGATGATGCAAAACTTTTGACAGCTCCAGGGCTTTCATGAAAAGTTAAGATTATACTTCCGATTTTTGTATCCCCGGGATTCCCCGCCCACAGACAGTCGGATCGACAGAGGACCATTAACAGAACAGTTATTGAAAGGGTACCCTAGTGAAAAAAAAAAAAGTTTTGAAATACATTTATTTTGTGCTAAGTATTCTACAAATACATTTACATATTTATGTGCTAAATAAAAATACCCTGCAATTGTACTTTTGGTATACTAAAATTGTATACGTAAAGTCTGCTAAACTGGAACAAATAATTTTCCAACTAAAGATATACTTAAATATATTTGATTGTGCTAAAGTGGCGCACTTTAGGGTACACTTTAAATATCTGGCATCTAAAGACTGATATTATACAAAGATCATACAATTCTTATTAATAGTGATATTGTGCAATAAAGTACTCCAAATAAAGTTTAATTATAATTTTATATCAGTAAGTTTTAAATGATATGTCAATAAATATGTTAATGGATTTAAAGTATACTTAGTATGAAATAAATGTATTTTAAATAGATTTTGGTATAGTTTTTTACTGGGGTAGGTTTATCACTAAAAATTGTATTGTACTTTGTCTACTCTTTAAACAGCATTATGGTAAAAATGGAACACTGTGGCAACAGCTTTCTTGCATGTACGCGACAGCATTTTGCTTTGGGTGGAACTGACAGGACGGCAGTTTCTTTCAGTTTTTCCCCCTCTGTTTGGCCTAAAACACTGTGTTCATGGTCATCCGGTTTACAACACACTGGATCCTTCACTGGAGACCTAAAGTAACTCACTCCTGCTAAATGTTTCTTTTTTGAATTCTTGCACCCAGTAACGATACAAGTTGATATTATTGTGACTAAAAGTTTGCTAGGAAGTATTTCCTACTAAAGCAGGCCCAGTGCATTACGGGTGTTGAAGTTTTCCTTCCTATTTGGCAAAAGGGAAGACAACAGCCTTTTTTCTCTGTTTTCACTAGTCAGGTAGCACCGATTTCAATTTTTTCGCCTTTCTACTATATAGGCAGCCAAATGTACTTAAAGAGAGTAACACACTCGCTTTAAAAAGTGCACTTTGTAATAATGTCAAATTAAAAGTTTTACTTTAAAGTACATTTTATATCATGTTTTAATAATCTTTTGTTGTACTTTAAGGAAGAGCACTTATTTTTATATATTGTCTAACATACCAAAGCACGTGTAAAGTACTTGATTTTAGTTTTAACTGTAGTTACTGAAGTTCATATATTTAAGTGCACTAAATTGCAACTTAGTTTATTTTAAATAATTTAAATACAAGACATACAGGTTTCAATAGAAATGACATTAAAAAAATTAAATTAAATTAAATTTGAGCTTACCATAAATGCTTGTCAGTACATTTGGCAGTATTAAAGACAGTGGAAGTAAATATGAAATTACATATAAAGATAATAAATAAAAAAAATCACTTTAAAGGTAATGCTAATTGCATTTAATATAAATTTAAACTGTAATATATTTTCATTTAATTGCAATTAACATGCAGGTTTTTTGAAGTTTCCAAAAAACCTAAAACCTACATTCTGTTCTCCATTAAGTATATTATTTCCATAATAAGAACTCTTTTAAAAGTATGTTGAAGTGTATTTCTTTTTCACAAGGGACAGAATGCTATTAAATGGATAATTTTAGTTGTGATGGAAATGACACTGTGATGGACATAATAATGGAAAAAAGACAATTCACCTATGATGTATGAATGTCCACTGTTGTACATTATTAGAGGAATGAAACTAGTGAGAGTGTAAAAAAGTGAAAAAAAAAAATTAAGAAACGTTCTAAAAGTCCACAGGGAAAAAACTGCCTGTAGTTAAAGAAAAGCCCATCTATCTTACTTCCTCCTCATTACTTCACTGTATCTGCGGTCGTAGTTTAGTGTTTAGGATTTCGGAATGACCCATATTTCCTGTTTAGTTTCAATGAATGGTCTGGACTGGTAAGTTTCACAATTTTTATATTGAGAAAGTTTGCCTAGATAGTGAATCAAAGTCTTTGAAGTGTGAGAAGGGTTTTTCTACAATATGTTCCCTTTCAGACTAACTTTGATCAATACAGTTGGGCTTGTTTTTTTATCGTCGACCTATTGATGCAGCTTTAAGTCAACTACTTTTGCAGATTTGTTGAGTCAGGCCTCTTTTGAAGCTTTTTATTGCAGTGCTTGGTAAAAGCAGGTTTTGTTAATGTGACCTTTAGTTGACACTCTGTTAATTAGATGCTATATTTACACAGGAAAACCTTTAATACAAGCCTTTAAAAATAACATTACTTTTTCATTCTGTCTACAAAAATATGTTCCAAGAACATCTTGATAATGTTCCCATTTGATGGATGAAGATTAAAAATGAAGATGTTTTTCTTGCCTATAATCATTTAATCAGTTATATACATTTATGTATTTTATGTTTTCATTATCCTTTTATGACAAATGTGTACTGTTTCTTTCATGAACTGCCTTTTATGATTCTGTGCTGACCAATGTTGGTTTTCTAAAAGTCTGCTGCATACGCACACATTGTTTTCCATTGGCACAAGCAAAATAATAGGGTGATAAAGTACAGATATTTTTAAAAGGCTATGTCTGCGGAAGTACAATGGCCAAAGGGCCCGTATTTATTTTTATAGGTGCATTCAATTTCCACGAAAAGGGGAACTAACCCCTTATTTTTGGCATCACATGATGTCTAGTACCACTGTCAGACTGTACTTTGGACCTGCAAAATGCTGAGACGCCTACAGTTATATTATTCTTGAATTGCTTTAATAGCTCTTGTGGTTTACTTGTTTTGATTATATGTACAACAGAGGAATTTGCTTATGTGCGTAGATGTATGGTATATAAGAAGGCCAGTTTTCTTGTATGTTAAGTCTCGATCTGACATCCTCTCAGTCGTGACTCAATTTTTGCTCTTTGCATTTTGAACGAGATCTCGTCTATCTTTACCTTGCTTAGGCAAGAGCATTTTACTCAGACTTACAGATTTATACTTTTTGGTTAACCTTTTAATTAGAATTTGTTAAGATCTTACTAAACTTTTGATTAAAGGTGCAATATGTAAGAATTTTGCAGTAAAATATCCAAAACCCACTAGGCCAGTGTTATATATTTTGTTCACTTGAGTACTTACAATATCCCAAATGTTTCCAACTATTTGTAAATCTTGAGAAAATTGCTATTTTAATCAAGGCTCCGGGACGTGTGAGGAGTCGCCTGTCAATGGCGTCATACCCGCGTTACCCTCGGTTTCCAGTTGTATTTTGTAGAAACCATGGAAACACCAAATACACTTTAATATATTACATGTTTTAATAGACAAGGGAACAACTGTTTTGATATATTTATAGACAGAAAACTAATTGTTGTTATATAGCTCAACACGTTTAGTCTGTTTAAATCTAATTTTCTTGATTTTTTGTGAGTACCATGCTTTACCATGCCTCAGAGAAAATCACTATTTTGTCAAGTAGCTAGCATAGCATAATCAGATGCAGCTTTATTTTTAGTAACAGTAATACAGCATTTTCTCCATCATACAATATGTTTTAAAATGAATTGCATGCCATTTATCAACACAAGCCATCCAGCATTTAATATGATATTCTAAAATCGATCTATCTTACTGCAGTGTCTGACAGCAGCCGCCGAGCGAACGCACAGAGTAATGTTATAACATTTTCAACACACTCAAATGTATCTAATTTGATAAACAGAGCTGTGTTACCTCATACTCATGATCGGAAAAGCGGAAGCGGCGCCGGCGACTGTGGCATAATAAAAGTTCCGCTGCTGTGTGTTGCGCATTCGCTCCAGCGGCCTCGTTCAGCTCCCACAACACTCGGTCCTGCTCTGCTTCAAACTACAATAATGTTAATAATCGCATCCATGAACATGATTTCTTCCCGAGTCCTTTCCCGATTATTACCCGTCCGTTGAGGTGAAGACCACATGTCCCAAGATTCCGCGCTCAAACTTGGCGTCATCGCTACGCCTTTGTTTTGAATAGGCCTCTAGCGACCTCTAGTGGACAGAATTCTTACATACTGCACCTTTAAGGTTTTACTAACGTTTTTCTTAGATAAAACTTATATTTTGGACTTCAATATTTCAGAGATATTGGAAGTTGATTTATAACTGTTTGTGTTTTTCTGTTATGATAATTTTCCTTTATTAAATTTACATTTTTATCATTTAAAATCAATATGTCTATCATTTATTTTCTGATTATACTTTAAGTAATAAAATCAATTTAATCATCTGACCTTGGATCTCCTCATTGCACCACCATTAAGTTATGGGAATGTTATTTCTGAATGTTCTCAGAATGTTCAAAAAGTTTTAAAAACCTTTTTTCTTTATACGAAGTTTAGCAAAACCATTAAGGGTTCCATTTGATAATTTTACAATATGGGAATGTTACTTTTTGAATGTTTTAAAACAAGTAATAAGTAGTAATGTTTAAAAAATATTAGATGAATGTCCAAGTGAAACATTTCATGAACAATGAATATAAATAACTTATTTCTGCTACCATTTTTGAGAATGTTATTAAAGACCAGAAAACTATCAACTAACATTTTATGAACATTACTGGAAGAACGTTTGTTCATAGCTTTGAGAGAATCTTGCCTGAATGTTAGTCAAAGTTCTGAGAATGTTTCCTGTTAGCTGGGTTAGTCTGTCCATTTATAATTATAATTTGTTTCAGGTTGTTTTGGGAAGTGGTTTCATATTCATTTTTCTTCCAGACATTTGTCATGTTTAATTTCAATTCCTTTTTTTCCTCAGGTGGGAGCTACAAGAAGATTGGGTACTATGACAGCACGAAAGGCAACCTGTCCTGGTATGGAAACGACAAATGGATTGGTAAGAGAAACCAGCCTTTTTTCTGCACATCAAGACAGCTCTGTCCATTCCACTCCCGTCACCTTTCACAGCCGCACTCGGCCCGTCGAGATTGAGGCTTACCAGTATTGATTTCTGTTAGCTCAACAAAGCCCTGTCGCGCTCTTTAATACATCGCTAACAATTAGCTGTCCTTTCTGCTAGAGGAGGCCATGCAGTCCCTGGGGAACGGAGCAGCTGTGCCGTTCATGGCTCGCTCTGACCTTTGTGCAGCTCTGTGAAGTTTCTCGATTGACAAACTGGTATTGATGAAACTGATGCAAGGCACAGTGTGGATCAAATGAAAATGTGTGATGCTTGCCGATAAATGGTAAAGTTCAAAATGTTGGAAAGAGTGTGAAATTGAAAAAAGTAATCTTCTTGTGGAAAGGTAAACCAAGGTTTTGTTCAGACAGGCATCAAAAATCCATTATTTTGACATCTTTGACACTGATCCATTTAGTTGTTTGTAGCCTGGAACAAAGGATCAAGGTGTGATTTGTTAACATGGTTCACTGTGGCATCTCTTTTTTTTTTTTTTTGCAAGCAACATGTTTATGTGATTATTTCTTTATGATTGTAATATGATTTTTTTTTAAATGTTTTTGAAAGAAGTTTCGTATGCTCAGCAAGGCTGCATTTATTTGATCAGACATGGTAAAACAGTAATATTGTGAAATATTATTACTATATATTATTACTATAATAAATATTATTATAGAGTTAGTTCACCCAGAAATGAAAATTCTATCATCAGTTACTCACCCTTATGTTGTTCGAAACCCATAAGACTTTTGTTCATCTTCAAAACACAGATAAAGAAATTTTTAATAAAATCTGAGCGCTTTCTGTCCCTTCATTGACAGTCCATGCACCTACCACTTTGATGCCTCAAAAAGTTCATAAAGAGATCATTCAAACTAATCCATATGAATCAAGCAGTTTATTCTAAATTTTCTGAAAAGACTCGATCACTTTATATGATGAACAGATTTAATTTAGGCTTTTATTCACATATAAACATTCATCAACGCACACATCAGTTATGGTAAACGGAGGCTCAAGCATGCTCGCTTGACGTGCAAGAACCAATGAGGTTCATTCTCATGTTGCGCAACACTTTTAAGCTTCCGTAAGAACCAATGAGGTTCATTCTCGTGTTACGCAGCACGTTTGAGCTTCAGCAAGAACCAATGTGGTTCATTCTTGTGTGTTACGCAGCACATTTGAGCTTTTGCAAGAAACAACGAGGTTCATTCTCTTCTTGAAACTTTTAGTTTTATAAATGGGGATAATCTTTGAAGGATGAAAAAATAATGTTTTGGTCATCACATTAAAAATAACATTTAAATATGATAATTGTGGCATTTGAAGTGCCAGAAAAAGATGTGTGAAGTAAGAAAGCATTTGACTATTCCTGCCACAATTCCATGCAGTTAGTGTTACTACATTTAATCCATGGTGAATGTTGGTGATTTGTGGATTGAAAAGCCTTCTATAACTTAGTCATTCGTGGCACAATGTTTCTCATGGTTTCTACGTCAGAGCTGTTTGATCTGATATCTGTGGTTAATAATGAAGAACTCTGCGGTGCATTTGAATGCTTTTCAGTTTCGCTCCACTTTCTTTTCATTTGCCATTTGATTTTGGGCAACGTTGTGGTGGTCACGCCAGTCTGGAGCCCTGAGTTGTTATTCGTGATGCAGGGTGACTGTAACGTCACAAAAAGTGCAATGTCTATGGCTGTGAATGAATTCACTCATTTACGCTCACATCATTTGCACTCAAAGTGTACTGAATGAGCAAACGGATGAGTGGTTTCACACTCAGCATATGCATGAATCTGTCAATAATACAAAAATGCCTTTGTCGCTTATTGTCTCATGCAGCTCATAAATTCATTTTCACTTTCCCATCCTTTTTTGCCAGTTAGTCCTAAAGATGCAGTGAGAACAAAGCAAAAGAAACGCTTTACTTTTTTTAAAGCCTCCCGTCAGGTGTAATATCACCTTACTAGAATAGCTTCGATTAAAAAAAAAAAAAAAAAACAGTTGTTGCTTAACTTGCTCCTTTTTCTGCATGGATGCTGAGATACTATTCTAGTAAATCATTTACAAAACACCAAACGGTGCCTTCCCTATTACCCCACAAATTGGTTTTCTGCCAAGAGATGGGAATTGAATTGCCACCACCAAAATCCTGTATTTTCTCTCCCAAGAGATACTGAGGCGATTATTTGCTGGATTTGCCTGGTCCTCTTCTGTGAGTCATTCTTGATTTAGGCTTTAATCAGTCCTTCATGCTGTGATCCCATTGAGTGGATTCCACCAGCGTGACTGTAACAAAGCAGCACTGCCCTACATTAGACGAGTAATGACCTCACACTTCACCAGCGCTTGTTTTTTGAGTGGCTACGAGGTGAAGATCAATGCTACAGGCAGAAGTTTTATTGCAAAGTTCCAGGTAAAAAATTCTCCCTCTGAAATTACCTGCTCGCTAGGTAGTACTTTTTCAGGAACTTTCGGGGGTGGGACTTGGGTGCTGAACATGCTGATTGGTTAAGTTCACACAGCATTTTATTTAAACCATTGTTTTTTTTTTGTTTTTTTTTTTTGTCTGTTGCGGTGCGTGCAGTAAGAGTTGTTTGCTATTAACAATGGAGTTATGACTGAACATATGACCGATGGACCATGGGCCACTGACGAGGTTCAGGGTTTATTAAGCTTATATGTGGATGACGAAATCCAGCGGGAACTGGAAAGTCGCGCGCAGTCCTACGTCACCGGACTATCTTCACGGTACTTTAGACCGCTATAGCAACAGGTCTGGGGAAATTTCCTGGGACAAATTATTTCGGGTAATTTCGTTGGAAACGTGGCTTTGTGAAGATTTAGCTCGTTTTATTACTGAACGATTCGGATTTTTTGTACAAATCTCTCAAATGAATAATTCAATGACAGCCACTTGTCACCACCTACTGGTGTAACAATGTACGCTATCGTAGACATCAGTGTTTATATCCAAACTATAAACTTTTATCCCAGTATTTCTGTGATAATTCGAATTATTGTAACTCAGAAATAATGATACTGTGTGGTTGAAAAGACTGTTTGTGAAGCTGTTTCATACAGATACATGACAACTGCTCTCTCTGGGTCAGCGGCAGCGCAAACACAGATCTGAATGATCCGGTGTGATCGTACTTGTCAAAGGTTTAATCTAGCTGAATCGTCAAGGAATAAGAACCCGTGAATGTTTGAATTGAAATTGCGATTTGTTTTTTTTTTTTACAATTAATTGTGCAGTTCTACTTTGAGGCCGTATATAACCAATTGGGGTCAGTAGGATTGTTTAAAAGAAATTATTACTTTTATTTAGGAAAGATGCATTAAATTGATCAAAAGTGACAGTAAAGACATTTATGTTGTTGCAAAAAAAAAAAAAAAAATCAATTTCAAATAAATGCTTTTCTGCGAAGCCCCCAAAGGGACCTTTGCAAAAAAGAAAAAATTGACAGAGTTTCGAGTGCGCATGAGAAATGTATCGCGTGCTCATGAGAAACTTATGTTGTGTGCACGCGTTACAATTTCCGGTTTGTGTATACTATAACCTGTTTCATTTGTGCGTCACTGCCTATATAGAAAGCGAGAGTATGGATGCACATGAACTAATAAAGATCATGAAAATAATGAAGAAAATTAGAGTATAGGATGAATCCAGCTAATTATTCGTTTTAATTTTTAAACATGTGCCTTCCTTTATATCTAAAGTCCTTTACGTCTATGGCTCTGCTCGCAATGAGCGCTGTTAGAACTGAATGACGAAAATAAGCATTTCTCTGCCACCTGTAAGGATGCGTTAGATCCGACAAAGTGGTTCCCTTGCACAGGGAGCGTGCCTTGCAACCATGGAGACATTTGTGAGAGACGCTGCGTAATATCATTGCGCCTGCTGCACCCATGGTACGGCAGCAAAGTTCCTTGATTATTACGCCGGAATGAGAGTATAGTTCCTAGTCATATCGGCCTAGAAAATCGCAACTTTTAATTTTCCTTCGGTCTTAGTACACGATGTAACTACAGAAGAGTCAAGTTTTAAATAGGAAAAATACCGAAACTCTTTGGTCATTTTTGAGCGAGATGCTAACGGTCTAATCAGATTCAATGAACTATGCTAAGCTATGCTAAAAGTGGTACCGCCAGACCCGGAGATCGGCTGAATGGATTCGGAAATGGTAAAACTCAACTGTTTAACTCTAGGGGAGTTGGAAAATGAGCCTATTTTCAAAAAAAGTGGAGTGTTCTTTTAAGCAGACATAAAGCCGTGATATAAACTGCCCTACGAAAGCCACATTTCAGCAAACAGATCATTATTAATTCTTACACATCCATACTCGCATTTTCTGCATAATTTTGAGCAAATAGATCTTTAATAATTCATGCGCGTCCATACCAACGTTATCTTCTTCTTTATAATTTTCAGCAAATCTTTATTAATTCATGCACGTCCATACTCTCTTTTTCTTTATAATTTTGAGCAAATAGATCATTATTAATTCATCCATAGGTTACTCGCATTTTCTTCATAATTTTAAGCAAATAGATCTTTATTAATGCATGCACATCCATACTCGCATTTTCTGTATAATGTTGAGCAAGTAGATCTTTATTAATCCATCCATACTCAAATTTTCTTAAAGGGTTAGTTCACCCAAAAATGAAAATTCTGTCATTTATTACTCACCCTCATGCCTTTAACGAAGGTCTTATGGGTGTGGAACGGCATGAGGGTAAGTAATAAATGACAGAATTTTCGTTTTTGGGTGAACTAACCCTTTAATAATTTTGAGCAAATAGATCTTTATTAATTCATCCATACTTGCATTTTCTTCATAATTTTGAGCAAATAGATCTTTATTAGTTCATGTGCATGCATACTCTTGTTTTCTTCATAGGCAGTGACGCACTAATAAAATTGTATTGTAACACGTGCGCACGAGAAACTTTCTGTGAAAACTCTGTATTTTTTTGTTTTTTAAACACTGTTTTCAGCATTGAAGCATTTCAACATTCAACAAGAAATGTTTCCTAAGCCCCAAATCATGATATTGAATGATTTCTGTAATGATGCTGAAATTTCAGTTTTGATCACAGGAATACATTTTAAAATATATTAAATATATAATATTTATAATATTTAATTGTTAAAATAAATTAAATACAGAGTATTATTCTGTTTGGGAAAAAAAAAAAAAAAAAAGAGACAAGCCCTCCCAACATGATCTGATATGTTCCCGCCTCAACTTCCAATTTAAAAATGTTAGCATGTGAAAGAACAACGCTCTCGCCAAGCCATTTTTGGGGATCTTGAGAAGCATTTGACATAGAGCAGCAGTAGCACACATGGTTATGACACTTCAGAGCTTCAAGCCTGGGCTGTCTCATGTCATGATCCCACTCCTGTCACCAGGGCATAAATCCCTCCAAAAAGCCATTTTATAGTTTAAAATGTTTTTCTTCCCTCAGTAGCAAAATTACATCCGTTTTAGCCAATCACGGCTATTTTCAGAAAATTGAGTTATGGCCTATTTAGTCACTTCTTCCGCTCTCCCCCACTGAGAAAACAAGAGCGCAGAATGGGTGACATTGCTTGCCATTTCTTTGCCCTTGATAATAGCAGAAGCAGCAGATGTTCTTTCCAAATAATGCAGAACCTCCTCCGGGATCCATTGGGTGAGATTCTCAAGCATTTATGAGGTTTTTAATTTTTATTAAAATAAAATGGTAGCTTTTAAACATATAATACATGTAACCTCAGGTCAGACCTCAGGACTTGAGTTCTTATGTCTTTTTGAACCATATGACAGTGCCCTTGCTTTTCAACCATCTCTTGGTAGCTCCTGACAACCACTTTAGTATGACTTTCTCTTCCGAATTGCTGTGGAAACTGTTGTTAAGCCAGGTCTCCATAGCAACACCCTGTCCTGATTCTTAGATCAAGGACGACGGAAGGTTTACTGTGAGAATGCATCAACTGATGGACACACACACACACACACACACACACACACACACACACACACTTATCTCTCACAGTATTGCTGCCACATTGCAGTAGCAAATGTCAGGTGTCACTCTTGACTTGTCAGTGTTCTGACATTCTGAAATGTATCAACAAACATTGTGTCACTTTGACAAACCCGAGGACCAGCTGTCTTTCACGGACACATTTCCCTCACGGTCAGCTTTCTGTCCCTGGTAATGGTTGCCTCTGACAGAGAAAAACTCTCAATTTAACTCATTAGATTCCTGTCAATCGCTTATTTGTCTATATCAAAAAGCTTTACACACACAAGACAGCCATCATCACTGCAATTATTGTTCCCACAGGAATCCTGTTTTTAGTTATAATTACAGTAACATACTGAACAGCAAGAGGCATAAATTTATAATTATAGTCACAGTTCCAGTGAAGAGTGATAACATTAGTGTGACGAGCGATAAAAACGTTTTTAAAATGCATTCACTATGGTACTGTGAACTCTTTAGTTATCTCAGTTTAATTTATTATTTACTATTATCATTAATTACCATGGATCGTGTTGTACGTGTTCTTCATGATGTTCTACTTGTTTATTTAGGAATGAGGGCTGACACAGTTTAATTCACAACGTTAAGCTTATTTATACATTTGGGAAAATATTCCTCCAAACTCGCACTCTCTCTCTCTCTCTATAAAAAGCATATATAAAAGTATTAATTAAATATATATATATATATATATATATATATATATATATATATATATATATATATATATATATATATAGCAGCAAATCATCATATTAGAATGATTTCTGAAGGATCATGTGACACTGAAGACTGGAGTAATGATGTTGAAAATTCAGCTTTGACATCACAGGAATAAATTACATTTTAAAACATAATAAAATTGATAATGGTTATTTTAAAGTGTAATAATGTTTCACAATATTACTGTTTTACTGTATTTTTGATCAAGTTAATGCAGCCTTGCTGAGCATAAGAGACTTCATAAAATACAAATAAAATAAACAGATTTCAGGCAGTATTCAGATAATAATAATAATAATAATAATAAGTTTTATTTATATAGCACTTTTCCCAGGCTCAAGAACGCTTTACAATGTACATTTAACAAGGAAGAGACAATACAAGTAGAGTAGACAATGATGACAAACAATAGTTAGAAGATACAGTAAAGGAACATTATACAGACAGGGCAGCATACAGTAGAATAGAATCAAGCACAATAAAATACAAAACAGAACTTAAGAGACATAACATAGCATTCAGAGAATTATTAGTTAATTAATCAATAAATCAATCCATCAATTCAGAAACATAACATTCAGAAAATAACTGAGTTTTGAGTTTGAGAGTTTGGGTGCAACAACACTGAATGATCTGCCCCCCCATTGAAGAGAGGCGATGCTGAGGGACAACGAGAAGGCCGGAGTCAGAGGATCGTAGTGAGCGAGTCGGGGTGTAGGGGACGAGCATGTTACAAAGATAAGGGGGAGCCAAGCCATGCAAAGATTTAAAAGCAAGCAGGAGAATTTTGAATTTAATACGGTAAGCAACTGGAAGCCAGTGAAGATCATACAAAATTGGGGTGATATGAGCAGAACGCTTGGTATGGGTGAGTATTCTAGCAGCAGAGTTTTGAATGTATTGTAATCTGGAAATGGAGCTGGCAGGTAGACCAATGAAAAGGGCATTACAGTAATCAAGGTGTGATGAGACAAATGCATGGATGACAGTTCCAGCGACTTTGATACTGATGAAGGGACGGAGTTGAGCAAAGTGACGAAGATGAAAGAATGCTGATTTGGTGATAGAGTTAATATGAGACTGAAAGGAGAGGGTGGAGTCGAAGATTACACCTAAATTTTTAACAGTACTAGATGATTTGATGTGAGAACCAACAATCTCACAGGTGAAATTGGTAGGAATGTTGCTAGTGAGTGAGGGAGTTCCAATGAAAATAATCTCAGTTTTGTCCATGGTAAGCTTCAGAAAATTTAAAGTAAGCCAATCTTTTATGTCTTTCACACAAGCAGAGATTTTGTCAGTTTGGGCAGGTAGAGCAGTTGAACAGATTGAATGTCATCAGCGTAAAAGTGATAGTTAAGACCATGACGTTATAAGAATACAGTACTATAATGTATAAATTTGATAATGTATGAGTTTTTTTTTCTTTTTTCTTTTGTTCTTTAATTAACATTGACACAAGACAGCAGCAGATATATTAGGCTACTGTCACTTTAAGACCAAATGCATGGATCTGACACACATCAGATTTTCTCACATCTGTTTACGTTTATTAATACTTTTTATTTGAACTCATTTAAGACTGCTTACAAGGATACTCGCCAAAATGGGCATTTTGACGTCATTTTTGTGTGTATTCGTCCATTTAAGACTCAAAAGAGAACTCAGTTTGGTAATGGCACGCTGAGACGCAGCTGTCTATGTGCGCGCTGTTTCTTTCGAAGTTTTCATTGTGTCTTCTTGCACTTGAATGGTTTAAAATCATTTGAATGTTTGTCAGTATATGTGTGCATTGACATTAGTCTTCCTTGGTAACACTTTATTTCGATGGTCCACTTTAGATATTCTACTAGTAACTTTGCAACTACATGTCAACTAACATTCATTAGAGTATTAGTAGTAGACTGTCTGCTTGATGTATGCTAATACTTTACATGTCAACTTATTCTACTAACCCAAACCCTAGCCTAACAGTCTACTAATACTCTAATAAGAGTTAGTTGACATGTATAGTTGCCAAGTGACTTATAGTTAGTAGAATATCTAAAGTGGACCAAGTGGAAATAAAGTGTATCCTCTTCCTTCAGCCTCTTCCCTGCTCTCTTCCACTTCTCTTCCTGTCATATACACCAAATGTCTCATTTACAATGTGTTCATACCAGATGCCATCATTAAAATATCCCTTTTTAAAATTATTCTCATTTTGCAACATTTTTGTTAATAGAGACTCTGACCCGCTCAGAATTAGAACAGCCTTCAGTCAGTTTTACACATTCCTTGTCCCTTGCATGTTTGCTTATTAAATATTTTTAGTGTATTTGTTTATTCTTTGAGCTAGCAAAAAAGTGTAGTACTCCCAGCTCCATTTAACACATCTTTAAATCTGTTTCACAGAATTCTGCAGAATTCGCTCCAAATCAAATGCAGAAAGTGTGAAAAGTGTGAAAGAAGTCAGATTCCGTCTGGTCCTGCTAATGTGTGAACGTCGTGAGCTTCCTTTTCCCCTGAAATTTTTCCAGACACTTGAAGTGTAAAAACGACCCAGTGTCCCTGTTTCACAGAAAATTGTGTCAAAAAATTCCATTAAAATTCTCTCTTAGTTGTGTTTCTGAAGTTTGACAGCACAGACGTAGCTAATGACTCTCTGAACTAATCCAGAATACTTCTCCTTTTTTTCTTCAAACTGTCAATAAAGTCAATCGCTTAAATTTTTTCAGCATGTTTTTATGTGATCTTTACGCTCTTATCTGCCATTCCGTTCTCTCTGCTCTCCACCGGGTTTCTGTATTTCCTCTGATATTTCCTAACTGGTTTCTCTCTTGACAGGCCTCGGTCCTCCGGCAGACCAGACCAAGGTGATTAAGGAGTTCCGTTATCTTTCCCAGAAGCTCTTTGTATCAGTGTCTGTCTTTGCCGGGCTGGGAATCCTTCTAGGCATAGTTTGCCTTTCCTTCAACATATACAACAGTAGCGTCAGGTCAGTATCCTGTGTTCAAAAGAAATCCACATGCAAGTGATCTGAAGTGTTATGTAAAACATTACCGACTAATCAATTATTTTGATTAAGTATAATAGGCATATGTCTCAACTCATTTTTGTATGATTTTAATTTTTGCCATACAACAGCAAACATGTCCCTAATATTGTTTCAGATAACTTTATAAAAGATGAAATCAAAATTTCAGTCTATTGATTTTATTTTGATGTTTGACTGCTAGAAAAGGTCTTGTCAGTGTATTTATGCATTGACATTAGTCTTCCTTCAGTCTGTGCCCTGCTCTCTTCCTCTTTGATCTCCTGTCATGTAAACCAAATGTCTTATTTACAAGCCATTTACAGTGTGTTCATACTAGATGCCATCATTTAAAATCTCCCTTATATAGAAAATTATTCTCATTTTGAAACATTTTTGTTGTTAGAGATGAAAAACAGAGTTTAGAACAAAAATTGGAACTGGCAAATGGCACCCTGAGCCCAAAATCGTACAATTAACAGTAATTTTATGATTATTTTGTATTGTTCAGTATGTCAGTTTGGTCCATTTGAATTATTTTTATGGCACCACACCTCCAATGAGCACCATGTATCATTTTTATTATATCTTGAGTTTGTATTGATTTTATTTTTGTCAGCCTGTCTGCAAAAAAATCTATCAAAATGTGTCTAAGTTTATGGTTAAAATATATAAAAAAACTATTTGCCAATTAGGTAGGAAAACAATTAAAAATTACTTTAATATTTAAAATTTTAAAAATACTTTATTCAAGATATATTGTCTAAAAATAAGCCATCAATATCTCTTAAAACTCATCTTTGATCACCAAAATTACATATTTAAATGTTTTTTTCCTTTGAAAAAAATTCTTAATGCCTTAAAATAGCTTTAATGTAACTCTACACCTTTGCCTCATTTAGTATACACGGATCTATGAATATGATAATTAGCCCCGCCTCCACTCGAGATCCACTCTGTCAACTTACTGAGGTAAACGCTGCACAATGGTATCGCTTTTTACAACGTCGGACACATAATGGTAATTAATATGATTACCGTTTGCTTGACTATGTTATCAAACAGCTAATAATGTGTTGCTGATGTTATACAAACCATGTTCATATTCACGAGTCAGACAGCTGCCTTCAAACAATCAGTATCCTAAGGGTGCTTTCGTATTAGCACTTTTGGTGCGCACCCGGGTTCGACTGACGTCAGAGTTCAGTACGTTTGGATGATGTGAACACTGTCTTTTTGAACTCGGATGCGCACCCGCGAACCGTACCTGAGTCCACTTAAAAAGGGTGGTCTGGGGTACGGTTCAAGTGAACTCCGGTATGGTTCCCTTCTGATATGAACGCAAACGTACCAAATTGCGGAAGTGAACCGCTATTAATGGCGTATTATTTGATAAAAATATGTGTTTGTGTGTGTATTTCACTCACTTTCCCGATGAGCATGACTGATGTGCTGCAAGCGGAGAGCTGTAGTTTAGCCTATCTCATTTCTGCTCGCCTTCAGCGTTCTACATTCGCGGCAGATAGACACAAGTGCCGTTATGAACAAAACCAATGGTTCAAAAACAAAAATATAAAAGCGAGGAGAGCAACGTTATGCATTTTGCCACCTTCTCCTGCACTGTCGTTACTAAGCAATGGAGTAAACAGCTGCTGGTTTGATGACGCAAACGAACCGCAGGTCGGACCCAAATAATATAATATGAACACAGTCCAATGGGGGCAGGGGGAGGGGGGAGCAATCGAACTCAGGTTCGGTCCAGACAATCGAACCAAGTGTGAAAGCACCCTTAGAAATGCTTTGAAAAACTCAGAATGTCACTGGAGAAAGGCAAATAGTTCATCATAACATCATAATAGCCTATGCATCATACACCGGCCATATTTCTAAATCGCCATATTGCTAAATAACCTTCTTTTGAGACTCCTTTGCACGCCATGGTCAGTTATTGATATGCTAAAGACCGCCGACACGTTGACGTGATTGGTTACAAAGTCGTTTGTGATGTTGGAAACACCAGCGATTTCAAACGGCGGGTTTGAGACTGTCTTTGGATCACTGCAGCTTTAAACAGAAAATACTCAGCAATGGTGTTGACTTATGAATTTGAACATTGATTGTTTTAAAGCATGTTAAAAACACCAGACAGACATATAAAACATTACAAACTTGATTTTCACCACAGAGGGTCTTTAAGGGTGATTTAGATATTTTGAAAAAATTAAGTTTTTTTTGTTTGTATTTGCAAAAGTTTTAATAAAACCCATTTTGAACTGGGGAAGATTTTTAGAAGATAAAGGAAATTTGATTTTTCATTAGTGCTTTAAACGCTTTTCTGAATGCTTACAAAATAATTTCAGCCCGACATAAAATGTTTTGGATTTCTCATTTTGAAACGGTGTAATATATCTCTGAGCTCATGTGCAGTCTGTTCTAACCCTCCTGACAGATACATTCAGAACTCTCAGCCCTATCTGAACAACATGACCGCGGTGGGATGCGTGCTGGCACTGGCAGCTGTCTTTCCTCTGGGCATCGATGGCCTCCATGTCCATAGGTCACAGTTCCCCGTGGTGTGCCAGGTAGAGTCATAAATGTTATACTCACCTTTTATATCGCCGTTTCCTCTCGTTCAGCCTTGACCTTTGAGCACACTGGAGATTTGTTGTAAAAAACGAATAGCTGCTTTGTAGCTCAGTTCCCAATTGAGCTCTCTCTCTGATTTTCTCTTAGTTTCGCCTGTGGCTGCTAGGACTAGGCTTCAGTTTAGCCTATGGCAGCATGTTCACCAAGATCTGGTGGGTTCACACCGTCTTCACCAAGAAAGATGAGAAAAAAGAGAAGAGGAAGGTAAATCGGTCTTGAGTGGGTCAAAAATGCATCTTACATTTAAAGGAATAGCTTACACAATAATAGAAAAAAAAAAAAAATATATATATATATATATGTATGTATGTATATATATATGTATATTCAATGATATATAGTATATTACCATGTTACATTTACTTGTGGTCTACAATAGAAATAAAACCATTGTGAATCACGAGGGTGAGCGATGGCAAACGATGATGATGGCAGGATTTTTGTGGTGAACTATCCTTTTAAGTATTAGATTTCACATAAATTACTTTTTTTTTTTTTTTTAATTAGAGTGATGACAGGGCTGTAGACTTTGCATTTTTCAGTAACCTCTTAATTATTTTTGGATAATTTTGCAGAATCTGCAGATGTGACGAGCAGCACACTTGCGTTATGCAGTGCTGCCGAGTTCACTGTTGTCTACTGCATATTAAAGAATCCCACACCGCTGACTCTACAGCACTAGATGAAGCTTCCCAGCATGAAATGGAGAAGAACCTCCCCCCTCCTTTCGCTTATACTTGCTGGGAGAAGTTCTGTCCGTTTCATCCTTACACAACACAAACACACTATTAGCATCTTGACACATGTGTTCGCTCTGATCCTGTGTCCTAAAGCAATAAGACACGGCATTAGGGAAACCCTAAGACCTCATCAAACGACAGCCAGATTACCCCAACTATGGAATATGGATGAATATGAATGAGCATTAAACTTCTTTTACGGAAATCCGACCTTCAGGGGGCTTTATTATTCAAGCGCCCTGCACGACGAATCGAGATGACTTTCAACTCTCCCGATGTCCGTAATGGGGCAATTTGCCTAAGTGGTTCGACAGCACTTGAAGAAAGTTCGGCGCTCAGGCTGAATGTGGTAGAAACGGGGCTCTCTCATTTGACGCCTTCACAGCGATTAAGGGAGAGAGAGAGAGAAAAGAAAGTGTGCTGTGAAGCTCGGTTCTATCCCGTTTTCCCAGTCTGACGGCCCAGAGGGAGCCTGCGGCCACGGATTAATGGATGGAATGGGAACTGAAATAACACCACATTTGCAGCACATGACTTTCGTCATGTTTGCTGATGATTGGCATTCCGCTTTCCTGTTACCCTCCTTGCAATGGAGTAAACACAATTGTTATGGTGTCAGAGCAATTCCATCATTTACCTTGACAGGAAAATAAACGTGTTATTCAGAACAGCACCTTGAAGGGGCTGGTTCTTTGAAAGAGTTTGTCGTTATCTAATCACCCTTCGTGTCGTTCCAAACCCATATGCTTTTACTTTTTTCCTGTTAAACATAAAAGTAGAACTTTTTGAAGAATCATTATACAGC
Organism: Ctenopharyngodon idella; assembly: GCF_019924925.1. Lineage (NCBI taxonomy): Eukaryota > Metazoa > Chordata > Actinopteri > Cypriniformes > Xenocyprididae > Ctenopharyngodon > Ctenopharyngodon idella. The sequence goes on from NC_067234.1 coordinate 14,037,425, forward strand.
TCTTGTCATGGAATGACGTTTAATCTCCAAAAATGGCAAATACATCTCATTAAAAGTAGTTGATATGGCTTATATGCTGTATTTCAAGCCTTCTGAAATCATACGATTACGAGTAAATACGAGTAATTATTCACTGATAATTTTCATTACTGCATGTTTTGCAAGCTAAAAATTCTGCTTGTCACACAAAGCTATACTTTATAATGCTTTTATGGTGTTGGTGTTGTAATTTTTTGGCCTTTTCGAAGCTTTTTCACCATTTATCAAAAGGAATCTGGTTCATAAGAATGTGGGTTTGCGGTCTGAATTGAATGTGATGACGCAAAAACACCACAAAATAATGACAAGAAAAGAAAACTTCTATTGAGTTGTTTTTGCAAGCTGCACGCAAAAAATAAATACAGCACATTAGTGTTGTTCGATTCACGAACAAATGACTCTTATGAGCTGATTCATGAGTGAATGACTCTTATGAACTGATTCTTTGCTCAGCAAGACTCACCAACCCACAAGATAACGGTTTAAAGTATGAGTCTGACAAATCAAATGGAGATACTTTTTTCAGGATTTTTTGAGGAATAGAGTTTAAAAAACAGCATTTATTTGGAATTCACATCTTTTGTAATATTATAAATGCCTTTACTGTCACTTTTGATCAATATAATGCATCCTTGCTGAATAAAAGTATTAATTTCTTAGTGTACTTAAGGTATGTAAAACTTAAATCGGCATCATTACTGACTGGTTGTTCACATGATGATGTGTAGTTAAAGATACACATTATATATAAAATGCAAATACTGCATGAGATGCATGAAGATTCTTCAAAACGTATTCCTTTGGTGTTCCACAGAAAAAAAATAGTTTACAATAATGTCTACAACTGCTGTGATCTTGCATAAATGAAACTTTTATTTCCCCATCTGTAGCAGTTGCTTGTTACTGTCTTGATGTTTTGCGACTGTGTACCATTGACTAATGATTATGGTCTTGTTATTTCGCCGCAGCACTTGGAGCCGTGGAAGCTATATGCGACCGTTGCAGTTCTGCTGGCTATTGATGTTCTCTCTCTGCTTATCTGGCAGATCATGGACCCACTGCACATAACTGTGGAGGTGTGGTGACACTTTATTTTTTCTTCTTCTTGTTGTTACTTTGATTTTTATGATGTGTTTCCTCAGAGATGCCTTGGAAATTTCTGCCGAGCAAGCGCATGAAAGTAGGTGTTAATGGTGAAGGATTGTAGTGCAGTGCTCTGCTGCATTGACCTCAATCTCTGTCCTTTAAAGTGCTCTCTCTCGCTCTCTCGTTTTCTCACTCTAAGCAGAAGTTCACTAAAGAGGCTCCTAAAGAAGATCTGGATGTGTTGATTCAGCCTCTTCTCGAGCACTGCAGTTCAGAGAAGATGAACACATGGCTTGGTGCGTATCCAGTATTCACTCACCGTGTCCAGTGCTCTCTCTCTGTGACACTTTTTAGTGGTTTTTACTGAGGATTTTTAATTTAAACAAACCCCTAATGCTAAATATTCAACTTTGTTGTGTAACTCAAGAATATGAATATATCATATATATATTTCAGGAGCGTGCAGTCCATATAACCTACAAATGCTCTGCATACCCAAGCCATTTCAGAGAATGAGTTTGGGATGTTAATACTAATAACATTAATATGAATTCCCTTGTCATTTGAGGTGTAACATAAAACTTGCATTGTTGGGATTACACATGCAACTGACCGTAAATTATTTATTTGCCAAATGATGGTAATTTTCTGCAAATCTGTGGCAGTTATGGAAGGATTGAGGTAAGCAGATCCAGCTTTGGCGCCTACGTATTATGAGTCGTCACTTTGTTCTGCAATCTTAAAGTTGTCCGCGAATCACTCGCCCAAGCGAAAAAATGTGCTGTTGCTGTCAGATCTCGGTTACTGAAAATCACATTGTGTTTGATGCACAACAAACTCGACTAAATCAAATAAAAATATGCAGTTACGATTTGAGTATCTCACAGAAGTGAGTATACCCCTCACATTTTTGTAAATATTTTATTATATCTTTTCATATGACAACACTGAAGAAATGACACTGCTACAATGTAAAGTAGTGAGTGTACAGCTTGTATAACAGTGTAAATTTGCTGTCCCCTCAAAATAACTCAACACACAGCCATTAATGTCTAAACCGCTGGCCACAAAAGTGAGTACACCCCTAAGTGAAAATGTCCAAATTGGGCCCAAAGTGTCAATATTTTTATGTGGCCACCATTATTTTCCAGCACTGTCTTAACCCTCTTGGGCATGGAGTTCACCAGAGCTTCATAGGTTGCCACTGGAGTCCTCTTCCACTCCTCCATGATGACATCACAGAGCTGGCGGATGTTAGAGACCTTGCACTCCTCCACCTTCCGTTTGAGGATGCCCCACAGATGCTCAATAGGGTTTAGGTCTGGAGACATGCTTGGCCAGTCCATCACCTTTACCCTCAGCTTCTTTAGTAAGGCAGTGGTCATCTTGGAGGTGTGTTTGGGGTCATTATCATGTTGGAATACTGCCCTGCGGCCCAGTCTCCGAAGGGAGGGGATCATGCTCTGCTTCAGTATGTCACAGTACATGTTGGCATTCATGGTTCCCTCAATGAACTGTAGCTCCCCAGTGCCGGCAGCACTCATGCAGCCCCAGACCATGACACTCCCACCACCATGCTTGACTGTAGGCAAGACACACTTGTCTTTGTACTCCTCACCTGGTTGCCGCCACACACGCTTGACACCATCTGAACCAAATAAGTTTATCTTGGTCTCATCAGACCACAGGACATGGTTCCAGTAATCCATGTCCTTAGTCTGCTTGTCTTCAGCAAACTGTTTGTGGGCTTTCTTGTGCATCATCTTTAGAAGAGGCTTCCTTCTGGGACGACAGCCATGCAGACCAATTTGATTCAGTGTGCGGCGTATGGTCTGAGCACTGACAGGCTGGCAGCACTCATACGTGTATTTCCCAAACACAACCTCTGGATATGACGCTGAGCACGTGCACTCAACTTCTTTGGTCGACCATGGCGAGGCCTGTTCTGAGTGGAACCTGTCCTGTTAAACCGCTGTATGGTCTTGGCCACCGTGCTGCAGCTCAGTTTCAGGGTCTTGGCAATCTTCTTATAGCCTACGCCATCTTTATGTAGAGCAACAATTCTTTTTTTCAGATCCTCAGAGAGTTCTTTGCCATGAGGTGCCATGTTGAACTTCCAGTGACCAGTATGAGAGAGTGTGAGAGGAATAACACCAAATTTAACACACCTGCTCTTCATTCACACCTGAGACCTTGTAACACTAACAATTCACATGACACCAGGGAGAGAAAATGGCTAATTGGGCCCAATTTGGACATTTTCACTTAGGGGTGTACTCACTTTTGTGGCCAGCGGTTTAGACATTAATGGCTGTGTGTTGAGTTATTTTGAGGGGACAGCAAATTTACACTGTTATACAAACTGTACATTCACTACTTTACATTGTAGCAAAGTGCCATTTCTTCAGTGTTGTCACATGAAAAGATAATAAAATATTTACAAAAATGTGAGGGGTGTACTTCTGTGAGATACTGTATGTATGTATGTGTGTGTGTGTGTGTGTGTGTGTGTATATATATATATATATATATATATATATAATATGAATTATCTATATGTTTGCTTCTCACTCTACACTGATATAATCTATCTTCGAAATTTAAATTAATAATTTATTTGCTCAAGTTTTTTTTTTTCCACCAGTTCATTTTGTATTCCTCTCAATATTTCACAACTCATTCTTTCCCTCGCGCTCTCTCTCTCTCTCTCTATCTCTTTTTCTCGTACTTTTCCTTTGCCCTGACTTCCTATCAGAGCGCCGCAGTGTAAAATTAAATTTTGTGGGTCAGTGCCCAGGTCTGGATCTCATAGCCTGGCTCTCTCACGCTGTACAGGAAGATAATATTACAGAGAAAAAAAACCCTTCCCTGAACTCAAAACGAGATTAAACTGTAATGTGACTTATTAGTCCCTCTCTTCTCTCTCACTTCCTTTTCCATTCTTCCTGTATTTATTTATTTATTTTTGTCTTTTAATTTCTTTTACAATTTTTTAAATACGAACATATAGACTGGACAGAGATCATCTATCTTCATTTAGTCAGTGGCGTAGCGGACGGGCACTGCGGTGGGGCCCCGCGATAACCCCCCTGTGCTGGGTTGCGTCAACAGACGATGATCATGTATCGACGATAGCCAGAGATATTGTCAAAAGCATCAAATATTGGCAGTATTAAGAGGATTTGGCATTTCCAATTAATGTAGGCCTGTTACATTCTTCTAATCTACTATTATTACTATTAGGTTAGGCTACTTATATTATTAAATTAATATTATAATAAATTTGCCCCACAATAATTTCATAGCGCATCACCGCATAACTAACATGCTGTGAGGATAATAAAAGATTAGGCTATTAGCTAAATCTTTTAATCATTTTTTAGGTCTATTATACAATGAATTATAGGCCTATAATTAAAATTAAAATTAATAACAGTATATAATATTTCATAACACTGAAAGAAAGAAGTCTTATACTCACCAAGGCTGCATTTATTTAATTAAAAATACAGTAAAAACAGTAATATTGTGAAATATTACTTATATGTAAATATTTTCAATTTGAATATATTTTAAAATGTAATTTATTCCAGTGATGCAAAGCTGACACTGCGTCCGAAATCTCGTACTGTTGAGTAGGTACTACATTTGAATTTAAATTTACTTCACGACCATTGAAAAAGTATGTTTTATATAGTATGAATGCGTGTAGTCAGCCATGTTGTTACTGTCACATGACCTACCAGCGTCGGTTACGTCCCTTCAACTCCATTCACAAATGGTCTCATGGGATAGTAAAATGTCCATCGTATGCGCAGAATCTCGCCGGAAGTAGTAAGTCATCCGGGTACTTTTTTTCCAAATACTATGAATTCGGACATACTCTGTTCACATACTGTTTTTCATGTACCATATAGTAGAGAAGTATTTGATTTCGAATGCATCTTTTTTTTAGCATCATTACTCCGGTCTTCAGTGTCACATGATCCTTCAGAAATCATTCTAAAATGATGATTTGCTGCAGAAGAAACATTTACTATTATTATCAATGTTGAAAACAGTTGTGCTGCTTAATATTTTTGTGGAAACCATGATATTATGAGAATTCTTTGATAAGTTCAAAATAACAGCATTTATTTAAAACATTATAAATGTCTTTACTGTCACCTTTGATGCAGAATCCTTGCTGTGTGAAAGTATTAATTTCTTTAAAAAAAAAAAATAATCTTTTGAATGGAAGTGTAGATGGTGTCATTCATCTCACCATTTTACTGCCAAAACTCATTTACAGTCAAGTGTTTTTCAAATTTGTTTCAGTTTGAAAGAATCATTAAAAATAACTGGTTCAAATGAACAATTAATTTGAAAATCAGACAATGGTGGGTTCACTATTTTTGAGTTATTCTGCCTACATTTTTTTTGTATGTTACTGGACACAAAACTCTGACAAATACCTCAAGTATTACAGAAATAGAAAGCATACAGTTTCCACATGTGACCAAAGCTTAAACAGCCTCAAAGCTTTAAGAGCACTCACTTTAAGTAATGCCTGCTCCCTTCAGGTGTGGTGTACGGCTACAAGGGACTTCTGCTGCTGCTGGGGATCTTTCTGGCCTATGAGACCAAGTCCATTTCCACCGAGAAGATTAATGACCATAGAGCGGTCGGCATGGCCATCTACAATGTAGCTGTAAGTCTGACTGTTGGCTATTTCTATTTTCACAGCATATAATGTCCTCACAGTGTAGCCTAACCGTAACTGACAGCCAGGCGAAACACCTGAGATTGTTTCATCTATTAATATATTGCTACATATATTGTATGTGTATCAGTGTGTAGCAAGAATACTGTGACCTTCCAGCCAAAACTGTTTAACTATTATATCTTCCCCATGTGTTTTACTGTGTTTAACAGCCACAATATGTGACTCCTTTATAAATGTATGACAAAAAGACAAAGTTAAATTAAATGAGCATTGGCGGGAACTGTCGCCCAGGGCTATAGCATTTTCCGGGCCGTTGTTATGTTGCTCACCCGTCTCCTTGAAAATGAATTGAGACCCAGCAGGTGACTTTGCCTCCACCTCACATTTTATATGCTATCTGTCTGCACTGCAGAATTATGATAAATGGTTTGCTCATGAAGTAATGTCTCTTTACCTGCTAGAAGACAAAAATGAAGGATTACAATAGTGCTGTACAGTACAGGTCAAGTTGCGCACTAATAGCTACTATATATAACAGGGCTGTCAATTTAACTTTAATTTAATTTAATTAATTAGTTATGGAAAAAAATAATGTGTTAAAATTAACGCATTTAACGCTCCCGCCCTGCCCCAGACCTATGTAGGTCATCTTGCATTTATTTTTTGTCTGCTTTTGTTCAATTTTGCCAACGAAAATATTACCTATAAAGCCGTAGCACAACTGTTGTGCATCTCCCAGAAACACACAGGGGTGCTTTGTTTCTGAATGGATCTGCATTTTGAGTGTATCAATTGGGTGAACCAATGAATTGAATAAATGAATGACTCATTTTAACGATCTAAGCGCATGGTCTAAAGAGCATGGCGCAAGTGCGATTAGGGCGTGTCCGAATCCACTTTTGCTATTTCAGGGACGGGAAAAATGGTCGGTGCGCCCAGTGCGTGGTCTAAAAGGGTTGTCCCTGTTCTCTTAATGAGTAATGTGTATGTTTTGGGCATAATGTGCAATAAACCAATCAGAGTCTCATCTCCCATTCCCTTTAAAAGCCAGTTGCGCTCGCGCCATGGCGGATTCGCTATTTACATGCCGGAATTTGCAAGCGGGAAAACTGAACACTTCTCTTGCAAGGAAACGGATCTGCTTGTGCGCGAGGTCAAAGCGAGCAGACCATCTACGGGAAAAGCCAGATTCCACCAAAGCATTTTTATCTTAATGCACATAATAATAATCTTTTACACTGTAATCCTTTTATTTTCAATATTTGCCATGTTTGTGTGCTGCTGCGTGTCCCTGTGTGTGTAATATGCAGAGTGTATGCGTGTTGTCCACCCGCCTATAGGTGCATATTACTAACGCACAAAACAAATATTGCTCTATTGACTTTAGACCAGGTTTCAGTTGGTCAATGGCACAGTCTATTTCAGTTGCCTCAAAATAGCAACACGCCAACAATGCACCTGAACACACTTCGTTTTCAGACCAGCACGCCCATGGGCAAACAAATGGGCGCAAATGCATTTGCTATTTAAACAACGTGGCGCAGGATGTGAAAATGATAACTGCGTCGGGCTGAAACTAGCAAAGAACGCTTGCGTCGCGCCTACCACCGCATTGTGCCAGGTGTGTAATAGGACCCTAATACTTACTCATGTAGACATTTTCCGCCACCTACTGGCAGTTTTAGTTTCTTATTTAGAGTGTTATTTCATTTTAAAAAATGTCATCATAATTCCATATTAATAAAAAACTCATTAAAGGTCATTTTTGGCCTATAGTTCACCCAAAAATGAAAATTCTTTCATCATTTACTCACCCTCATGGCCACTGAAGCCTAAAAGTGTGTAAATGTGTAATAAATTCCATGTTAAATCAAATAAATGCTTTCTTTCGAAAGCTTCTTTTTGTAATGTCTATTTGATGCTTTTCTCATTTAACACAATAATGACTTTAAATTGTCTTTTGGGGTAATTTCTCAGCCAAATTTGATGTGCGATTAATTTGCGATTAATTAGATTAATTAATCGCCACATCGTGCAATTAATTAGATTAAAAATTTGAACTGCTTGACAGCTCTAATATATACACTACCATTCAAAAGTTTGGGGTCAGAAATTAATACTTTTATTCAGCAAGCATGCATTAAATTGATTAAACTGAAAAGTGAGAGTAAAGACACTTAAAATGTCACAAAAGATTTCTATTTCAAACAAATGCTGTTCTTTTAAACTTTCTATTCATGAAAGAATCCTGAAAAAAAAAAAAAAGTTTCCAAAAGCATTTTACACAGCACAACTATTTTCAACATTGATAATAATAAAAAAAATTCTCGAGCAGCAAATCAGCATATTAGAATGATTTCTGAAGGATCATGTGACACTGAAGACTGGAGTAATGATGCTGAAAATTCAGTGAATTTTTCAGCAGCAGTTTGACATCGATGATAATATTTTGTACTTATAGTTTAATTCAAGATACATTTTGTCTTTTATTCTTACTTTATAGCTGATGATTTATTTTGTTAGTCTAAATTTGATAATTTGAAAAGTATAAATAGAATTTATACTATAATAAGTTTATATAAATATTCATATGCGTGTATTCAAATGATCTATAAGCTAACAATAAAGACTCACTGTGAAAAGAAAATAATAGTTATTTACATAATGCTTACTTTAAGTATATTTGTTTTTTTCAACATCAACATGTCGCCTCGTGTTCGAGCCTTTTTTTAGCACATTTTTTGAATGAAGTGTTGATTACTGTCACTCTGAATTGCTCAACTGCTTGAAAACAGTTTGATTCCAGCAATGACTCCAAGTGCTTCGCAGGATGATTTGCATAATTGCACCCATTTGCTCAAACCCAGACTAAAACATCTTAATGAGGAAACAAGTAACACTTCACTGGTAATGCTTTACGTCAGTCCTACAGCTGTTTTACATAAGATCAGATTAAGTCCCAGAACTGCACCATGTTTCTGAGGTGTGTCAGTAATAACATGCTTCCTTTGATGCTACTCGGGGGTTGTTGTTCAAAAGCAAAGGATTTACTGTATGTTTATACACTACAGTGATGCAAGATTCAGAAACGAGTCGGGAAATGTCACCGGGGATAGTACAAATCTGCAGAAAAAATAGATTTTAGTTGAGTTCCCAAACGTAACGAGCAGTTTACTTCTGATGGATGTTTTGTGACTGAACGGTAGGTAGAATAGCACAGAAAACTGCAGCTCATATCACTCCAGTGCTGTTGAGGTCAGAGAGGAAATAACCTTTAGTGGTGCTCTGGACATTGTTTTGACTCCAGACAGTCGGTTCATTGCTCCCAGTTATCTGTCCGTAGAGTCATTCTTGGCTGTTGAAAGTGAATACCAGCTATTTTTCTACACTGTTCACCAGATTTGACATCTCCAATGATCGTACAAGATCTTCATCTCTCTGCTGCCCGCTGCAAGTGTTTTGACAAAATGACCTCTCTCTTTTTCATCAACGGTTCTCACTCTCTTTTTTCTTTTTCCTCTCGTTCTCCTTTATTTACCTCTTCACTATCTCAATCTCATCAGTTTCTCAGTTCTCATTCATGGCACACATGAACTTTTTCTTAGTTAATTACGCCCTCTAGTGGCCATGATAGTTTGGTACACATAGGTCTTGTTTAGACAGCAATTTTTTTTTCTGACATAAAAGAAAACTCAAATTCATTTAGTTTTTTGTAGTCTGAACAGCAAATTTTTTATTATTATTTAATTTTAATTTAATTTTAATTACCTGCAAAATGAGAAAAAAAAGTGTGTCCTAAAGATCTGATTTAAAAACCGAATCAGTTATATCTTTACATGATTAATGTTATTCTCTCTTTCTGTCTGTCTCCAGGTGCTGTGCATGATTACTGCTCCAGTGACCATGATCCTCTCCTCTCAGCAGGACGCTTCATTTGCGTTCGCCTCTCTGGCCATCATTTTCTCAGTCTACATCACTCTCGTGGTGCTCTTCGTGCCCAAGGTCCATGCACTTCCCCCTGCTTTATATCACTATACAATCCCCTGATTTATATCACTTCCACATTCACCATAAGTCTTTATGGTGGACACGGATTTCTCTTTTTGTCTGATTTCGGTTCTTTTCCTTAACACAGTTTCGTTTTTTGTCACTGCATAAGTGTATTAGGTTAATCTACGTTTCGTTTTTGATACGAAATGGTGTTTTTACAAAACATCTTGGAAAATGCTCTCTTTATTATGCATTATTTTTACACAGCGCTCGGGAATGCTTCGTTATGACTGGTCATTCATGGCATTATGTAGTCAAATACATTTATATAATGCCTGTTTAACTGTGTAATTTTTTTATTTGTTTTATTTTATTAATTTTTTTTCGTAGTTTCATATTTCCGTTTTTATTAAATTTTATAATAGTTTTTATTAAAATTTTGAATTGTGTGTGTGTGTGTGTATATATTTATTTATTTAGTTTTTTTTTAGTTTTTTTTTTTTTTAGTTTTTATTTAATTCCAGTAAGTAATTTTAAAATGTGATTTTGTCATTTTTATTATTATTTTTATTTTCAATTTTACAGTTTAGTTTAAATTTATTTGTAGTTAATTTTTTGCTTTATTTCAGTTAAATTTTTTTATTTACAGTTAGTAATTTTTAAATGGGCTTTTGTCATTTTTATTAGTTTTTTTTATATTAATTTTTTTTGTTTAATTTGATTTTATTTCAGTTTTAGTTTTTATTTACAGTTAGTAATTTTAGTGCTTCAACTTAAACTTATTTCAGTTAGTTGCTAAGAAACATTTCCACATTTTGTTTAGTTTTTCATGTAATATTTATATTTTATTTTATTTCAGCTTCATTTTAATTATTAAAAAAATGTTTTTTATGTATAGTTTTAGTTTTGTCAGTAATAACCCTGCTTTGTGGTCTATTTCTTCTCACATAAGTTAAATAATTTCTACTCAAATCAGTATTTCATGTCCACTTATTTATTTATTAGCTAAGTAACGTTGTAATAATGTACAGAAAACCGATCTTTATCTCTAAGTGAACCCTTCAGGGTGATTTATGTTGTGACTGGCTGGCTGTAAATTATCCCTTACTTATTACCCGTTCTCTCCTGCAGAATATCACCCATATGAACTATTGATTTTAGTGATATTTCATAAATTCTGTGATGTTTCCCTGCAGTGTCTCATAGATTATTATGGTCATTTCTGCAGATACGGCGTTTGATCACTCGTGGCGAGTGGCAGTCGGAGCAGCAGGACACACTGAAAACCGGCTCATCCACCAACAACAACGATGAGGAGAAGTCACGACAGCTTGAGCGCGAGAACAGGGAACTCCAGAAGATCATTCAAGAGGCACGTGCTCCTTTTCTCTCTCTACATCCGTCACTTCCTCTTCTCCTCATGTGCACACAGCTTGCGACTTAAAAAATGAACGCACCAGAAATCCGTAGGGTAGGCTGAATTATTGAAATGATATCATACACGTCCTTGTCTTTGACATTCTGAGCACATGACTGTGCTTTCACGTTCATTCAGTAAGGCCAGAATATGCTTTCCATGTAAGTTAATATACAAAGGAAAGAATAGTTAAAAAATGTAAAAATGTAAAATTACTTACCCTCACGTGGTTTCAAACTGTGTGACTTTCTTTCTTCTGTGGTACAAAAACATACACAGTCAAGCCAAAAATTATTTAGACATTTTTGATATTTTTGATATATTTTTTCTAGTGGGTGCAGGACACTATAGTTCATTTATGCAAGTGAGGATAGCAAAATAAAGTAAACTGTGTCATATTATACCCAAAAATTCTTCATACAGTGGACTACCAGTAAAATTGATAGAAATTTGGGACCAAAAATTATTCAGACACTTTGACCTGACCATGTTTTGCTTAAGTGTTATCTGACATAATTAAGATTAATTTTTTCTGACACAGTTTAACTCTGAGATCTTGTCCTATTTTTATAGTGAATAAACTGTAATAATGAATGAAATATTCAAGGTGTCTGAATAAATTTAGGTTAGACTGTATATATGTAAGGAATAATTGGGTCGTTAAATTCTTAGAAAATAATGCAAATCCGAGGTGGTAATGTGGCCATGATCTCGGGTGTGCATTATTTTCTACGAATTTATCGGCCTGGAGTCAGTTATTCCGCTTATTACCACACCTCAAGACACTGTTTCCTTAAAACACTCTTGTGTGTGGGACTAATTTCTTACGCATCTCATCCCAAGCCTCCGTTGCTAATTCCAAAACGTCATTTCAGAACTAGTAACGGAGGCTTGAGCCTTGATAGCAGAATAATACCGTTGGTACAGTTATTAATGCACTTATTAACGCAGTTATTAACGCAGAGAGCATATGTGAATTAGCCTACCTGAGTGTCTGTGCCTCTCTCACAGCAGCACTGTCTCTACTAATAACGAAATGAAACTATAAGTTTATCTACCTCAAAAATCGCACAGTTATTACCTCACTGGTGAGTCATTTTACTGATTAATTTGTCAGAGCAGCGCTGATAAAACGTTTCTGTGCGTGTGTGTGTCCGTACTGTACAGTATGTGTGTAACTGTTACGTTTGAAAGAGAGAGAGAGAGCGTGTGCGAGAGAGTATGCGCTTTCAGGACACAATAAAATGTATTTTGTGGCAAAAACCATGACACTAATTTGTCGTTTCCATCCTATAGTTTACTTTATTTATTTGCTTGGCCGGTGTCATTGTGGGTTTTGTTTCTTTTGCGGTTGTAGGCTGTAAGGACCTTTTGAAATAACTGAAATAATTTGGTGAAGTGATATGGAACTGTAATGCGGTCAAGACCTGCTAGAACTAGCCGTGCGTTTCCCTGAAAATAATCAAAAAATCAGATTCGAGCATTTAACAGCCCAGTAGTGTATATATATATATAAAAATACACAGATCAGGCATAACATTATGACCACCTTCCTAATATTGTGTTGGTCCTCCTTTTGCTGCCAAAACAGCCCTGAACCTGTCGTGGCATGGACTCCACTAGACCCCTGAAGGTGTGCTGTGGTATCTGGCACCAAGATGTTAGCAGCAGATCCTTTAAGTCCTGTAAGTTACGAGGTGGGGCCTCCATGGATCGGACTTGTTTGTTCCGCACATCCCACAGATGCTCGATTGGATTGAGATCTGGGGAATTTGGAGGCCAAGTCAACACCCTTTTTTATTGAACCCTTTTTGCTTTGTGGCAGGGCACATTATCCTGCTGAAAGAGGCCACAGCCACCAGATAATACCGTTTCCATGAAAGGGTGTCCATGGTCTGCAACAATGCTTAGGTAGGTGGTACGTGTCAAAGCAACATCCACATGGATGGCAGGACCCAAGGTTTCCCAGCAGAACATTGCCCAAAGCATCACTGCCTCCGCCGACTTGCCTTCTTCCCATAGTGCATCCTGGTGCCATGTGTTCCCCAGGTAAGCGACGCACACGCAGCCGGCCATCCACTTGATGTAAAAGAAAACGTGATTCATCAGACCAGGCCACCTTCTTCCATTGCTCCGTGGTCCAGTTCTGATGCTCACGTGCCCACTGTTGCCGCTTTCAGCGGTGGACAGGGGTCAGCATGGGCGTCCTGACTGGTCTGCAGCTATGCAGCCCCATACACAACAAACTGCGATGCACAGTGTATTCTGACACCTTTCTATCAGAACCAGCATTAACTTCTTGAGCAATTTGAGCTACAGTAAATCGTCTGTTGGATCGGACCACACGGGCCAGCCTTCGCTCCCCACATGCATCAATAAGCCTTGGCCACCCATGACCCTGTCGTCGGTTCACCACTGTTCCTTCCTTGGAGCACTTTTGATAGATACTGACCACTGCAGACCGGGAACACCCCACAAGAGCTGCAGTTTTGGAGATGCTCTGACCCAGTCGTCTAGCCATCACAATTTGGCTCTTGTCAAATGCGCTCGGATCTTTACGCTTGCCCATTTTTCCTGCTTCTAACACATCAACTTTGAGGACATAATGTTCACTTGCTGCCTAATATATCCCACCCACTAACAGGTGCTGTGATGAAGAGATGATCAGTGTTATTCACTTCACCTGTCAGTACTCATAATGTTATGCCTGATCGGTTTGTGTGTATATATATATATATAAATATATATATATATATATATATATACATATATATATATATATAATATAGAGAGAGAGAGAGAGATAATTATTATTATTATTATTCGTAAAGTTTCAAATGTGGCACATTCAAAGTCAAGATATGTTTTTAATTTGATTGGTAATTACATTTTTTTTTTTTTTTTTGTACAGAAGGAAGAAAGAGTGACAGAGCTGCGGAATCAACTTGCAGAACGTCAGGCCTTGCGTTCTCGCAGACGCACATCCGTCCAGAATCAGAACCAGAACCACAGCGTCCCGTCCTCTCATGCGGAGCCCCCCAGCTACTCCCCCGCAACGGACAAACAATCCCTGCCTCCGTCCTTCTCCAATTCTTCCAACCTCTACCAGGGCGAGGGCAAACTGAGTCGGAACAACTGCCACAACAGCCGTCTGCCCCTGCTGTACAAATGAGTCCAGGACAGTGGAATCTCAAGAAGGCAATGTAAAGTTGTATCTAGAAACTGGTAATTTATGTACTTTATTTTGAAGTTGGTGGGTTTTTAACTCCGCTTTTAGATTTCTGACATTCCTGAACCTGACTTCTTTGTTTACTTTTGATAACTCCCTATCTCAGCTATAAAATACACATATTATTTAAAACATTTTCACTGTATTTATATGAATTCACATTCTGCTCCAACTACACTACCATTCAAAAGTTTAGGGTTGGTAAGATTTTTAGTTTTTAAAAGAAGCCTCTTATGCTCATAAATGCTGCATTTATTTGATCAAAAATACAGTAAAAACAGAAATACTCTGAAATATTATTACAATTTAAAATAACTCTTTTCTATTTTAATATATTTTAAAATGTAATTTATTCCTATGATGCAAAGCTGAATTTTCAGCATCATTACTCCAGTCTTCAGTGTCACATGATCTGAGATATTTTTTTAGGGTCTGTTGAATAGAAAGTTAAAAAAAACATTTATTTGAAAGAAAAATATTTTGTAACGTACTGTATATACCTTTACTGTCATTTTCTGATCAATTTAATGCAAACTTGTTGAATAAATGTATTCATTTCTTTCAACAAAAAAATCTTAGTGACCCTAAACATTTGAATGACAGTGTGTACGAAAACTAATTTCACAGTTCCTTTTAGCCACAAAAACCAATGATGTCAGAAAATATCTTTTCTTGCCCATTAATCAAACCTTCTTTAAAGGAATATTCTGAATTCATTACAAGTTAAGCTCCAGCGACAGCATGTGTTGTTTTATGTTAATTAGCATAAAAATGTTTTATATTGGCTTGCCCAGTTTAGTCACACACAATGGAAGTAAATGGGGACAATTTTTGGACCATTTTTTTTCTGAAATGTGAAGCTTTTATATATAAAAAAAAAGCACTTATTCAGTGTATTATTTGAGCTGTAAAGCGGTTTAAATCATCATTTTTACAGTTGTTTGAGGGTTTCAGGGTTTATGGTGTTACTTTGTCATGGTGACGGTTGTAAAATACAATATAATTTTACACAGAAAAGGTTAGTTAGCAATTTTATCACTCTAAAATCATATTTAAGTCACCCTTTCCATTCATCCATTCTCTGCGTTTCCTGTTGAGTCACGGGAAATTCATGCTTTTTTTTAAATGCATGTTATAGATCTTATTATGAATAATTAAGCCATGTACATGTCTCATTGTTGATCTCATAATACTTAATCAAAATGTCATAACTGGACCTTCCGGTAAAATTGCAGACTTCTCTCTGGCAGTGTATGCATGATTTTAGTCATTTTGTCAGTGTAAACTCCACCCCTGCAAACTCTGCCTCCACTTTCAATCCGCAACCGATGCATACAACTAAGTCCCCGCCCTATAATTTTCCTTTTTTTCGAGAATCCATTACACTCTAATGTGCATCAAAATACAGAAAAAAACGATCTGTCGCTACTTCCATTTCATCGCGACTTCAAAAATATACAGATTTGCCCTATTCACTTCCATTGTAAATGCCTCAATGTAACCCAGATATTTGCTCTTTTTTTTTTTTTAAGAAAAAGACAAATGGCAATTTTTGTGGTAATGAACATTGTCAGTTGAGCTTAACTTTTACTGAACCTGTAATATTCTTTGAAGAGCTAACAATGCTAACATAAAGGCCAAACTGCTGTCCGAATGCTAGAGGTTCTGGTAGACAAGCCGAGAGTTACTTAAATCTCGTTTGTGCTCTGTCATTATTTTGCCCTTGACCATAGTACTTAAACCGGAGTTCTTCAAGGGGAACTGACTGTTTTTGCAATTGGACTGCCGTAAATCCTTTTGGATAAAGGCGTCTTTTAAGCACTAGGACATGGGTGTTTAGGAAGGATTGTGTGGGTGCTGGAGCCAGAACTGGTCAAACATTTCTTTGAATTATTTTGTTGAGTGACAGCGAAGGAAGAAGAGCGTGTCTCCATGCTTCGCTTAGCATTTGAAGAGACTGTCACTTTAACGAGACAGACCTTGCATTGCATCAACAGAGAGTATCAGATGAATTGCTCTAACTCATCCAGTTCACAAAGAAAATGAGGCAAGGTTTTAGCTGCACCTGTGATTTACTCACTCCTAAAAGTATTTGACCCGAGTCTGGTCGATACTCTATTTTCTTCCTCTGCTTTCTCTCCTCTAATCCCTAAGGCCGTGTGCCAGGGTGCTTTAATGGCTTTTCTGTCCTTGTCTCAACCTCTCCTGCTCCCACTGTAGTTGTAGAAGTGGAGTGGAATGAAATGGAAAAGAAAGAATGAAGTATGTTTTGGCCTGGACTGTATAAAGCATTTTGTTTTCCCTCATATTAGCGTACAGTCACAAATACTCCCGATCAAATCATCGCTAATGGCTTTTTTGTTTGTCAAGTCATCCATGATGTTTGTGATTTGTTACGTCACAGTTTGAGTGAAATTGAGCACAGGCCTATGAACAGCTTCAGTAGCTTTTGCACTTTCGGGCCAGATTTATCACACATCTCACGTCACACAACATTACAAGATGATTTGTTTTGTTTTTTTTCCTCTGTAAGCACTCTGTCCAGATTATTGGTCTGTGGGAGAAACAAAAGAAAAAAAAATATATATATATATATATTTCTTCTTCTAAATTCAAGACCATTACTTGGTCTGTGCAATATTTATTTATTTATTTTCTCAAGTTAAGTCACTGTTTAAATATTTCTTAATTTATTCAATTTTTTATTGATGTTTTATTTTTCACTTGTTGTTTAACAATTATTTTGTGCCTCTTACGAGTATCAGTAGACAAATGAGTGCTCTTCACAATTGTTCATATGCATCGTAAGGGATGCAACCACTTTTTTGTACGTTATGCTTGAAAGCTTTCCCAATTATTTCCCAATTATATATCACTTCATAAACAGTCATAGTGGCAGAAATCATCAAAACTATAACCATACTTAGATCTATAAAATTTTATTGACTCTCTCCTCTTGTATTTATTTATTTTTTTTAATTATTATTTATTACAAGTTGAGTCAATGCTTAAAATTTTGTACTTGTGGACAATCTCTATGTATATTTGGATTTATTGCAATATTACATTAATCTTTATTTCCTATAGTAAGACAATCATGTAATACTTGTTTACACAGTAATACAATATTATGGGATTTTAATTTCGGACAGAGTTGTGCATTGCTGCATGTTTCATTCTTGTATGAAAAGTACTCATGTATAAACTAACATATAACAAGCAATGATTCACAGACTGGACAGCTAGGCATAGTACAGCACATCATTTCCTCTAGTATTTCAGCATTCTAGTAATGTAGCTCAGGGTGTGTGACTATATACTGTAACACTTGACACACGGTAAAGGTACAATCTGTAATTACTGAAACAGTGCCTTTTGAACGGATGGGAGGGGCTCTTTGTAAACATCTGTGTGGAGTCACCGCTGACGTACATGGGATGGTTGTTATTATTCTAAGGCATTTATTTCTCTAAAGGCCCTGCTGTTGCAGCAGTTATGGATTTTCCTTAAATGCACTGTTTAGTAGTCAGGTGTGTACACTGTACCACAAGGAGTTTTTTTAATACTTCCAAACATAATAATAAATAATGTAATTCTCTTGTAATTTTTCAACTGACAAAAACTATGTATGTTAAGTTTTAGAAAGTTTCTCTAATTATGCAAACTTTCTGGATGTCAACATTCAATAAACTCATTATTTTGCACTGAGAGTGCAGCCAGGATTGTTCTTGATGAAGCAACAATCATAAGAACAATGCAAGACAAGTGAAACCCTAGGCTTGAACCCCACAAAGGAAGTCAAAACAAAAGATGACGAGGGTTTTTAAAAGTACTTGTAATAGTTGGAACAAATAGCCTTGTGGGCAGCGTTCCAACATGTAGCGCGGTTGCACTTTTGGTGACCTGAGTTCCAGTCCCGACTTCCCCACACCTTCCTTCTGTCAGTTCTCTATACTCCCCCCCCACACAGTGATGTCATCATCCAGCTCAGTTCAGTTCTCATCAAATAGTGTCACTGCAGTCAGATCAGTAATATTGTTGAATATTAAAGGATTAGTTGACTTCTGAATGAAAATTTTCTAAATTTACTCACCCCTATGTCATCCAAGATGTTCATGTCTTTCTTTCTTCAGTCAAAAAGAAATGAAGGTTTTTGAGGAAAACATTCCAGGATTTTTCTCCATATAGTGGACTTCACTGGGGTTCAACGGGTTGAAGGTTTAAATTGCAGTTTCAATGTAACTTCAAAGGGCTCTACACGATCCCAGACGAGGAATAAGGGTCTTATCTAGCTAAACGATCGTCCATTTCCTAAAAAAAATTAAAATGTATGTACTTTTTAACTATAAATGCTCGTCTTGCACTGCTCTGCGATGCGCCACGCATTACGTTGAAAGTAGAGGTGCACCGTTACTAAATTTCTCTGCCGATAACGATAGCCGATTGTTTGATTTTTCTTAAGGAAAAAAAATCTCTCCCAAATAATGTTGCAAACTATACAGGGAACCCTCTCATTTGGTACACTACAATATTAGAGGTTACAATTAACAACAGAAGTTTTATATTCAGCTGCTGTTTATTTTCAGATATAATAATTACACTCAAATAAAAACTGAAATGTTTGTATAAAACTTAGTATCACATAAGGTAGTTTTCATAAGCACTTGTCGTCTTCATGGCAAATTTACACAAACATAATTAACAGTAAATAAGCTCCTCTCTAGTGTTTTTTTTTTATATATAGAGAGAGCTAAGGAACATTGGAAAACATTCCTGAGGTAAATTTGACATGATGTGACATATTGTTCACAAGCTGTTTTATTGACGTCTTTCCACGGTTGAAGCACAAATAAAGTGATTACATGAGACGTGATACATTCTGGTAAGTTGTACTAGGCTATATCTTTCAACATACCTTTGATTTTCATGCATGTTTTTCGAGATATAACTTGTATTGAAGAGGAAGAAAAGACTCGCGCTCCGAGCTGAACTGAGGCGTTACAGTGATCTGACACGTCACATTTAAGAGCGTCAAAACGCCATTTATTGTTTGAATTTCATGATAAAATGGACAGAATTTAAAAATTGAAACTTTTATTCTTATCAGAAGTAACAAAGCACAAAGCCTTTTGCGATTATTGGACGGAAGGCGCTACAAATAATATTTGATGTAGCTAAAAATAAAAACCCAGACCTGGCAACCCTTGCTTGAAATACGGGTGATTCACAGGGTCAAAAAGAGCCTGCTTTAGCGTCACTATTTTTAAACTGTTAATGCGTTAAAATTCAACACAAAAGCTGGTTTGCCAACCGCCAAGAAGAAGAAGAAGAAATTCAACACAAAAGCTGGTTTGCCAACCACCAAGAAGAAGAAGAAGAAATTCAACACAAAAGCTGGTTTGCCAACCGCCAAGAAGAAGAAATTCAACACCAGAGTGATTTTCTTCACACAAAGTATGTATGAGTTGCAGTCTGAACACGTTTTTTCGCACCCTCTTGATTGACAGGATATAATCGGCCCTGATCATCGGCCGGTGGCCGATAGTGATAAAAATAGCTTTTATCGTCTGATACCAATTGTTGGCCGATACGTCGGCGCATCTCCTCCAACTTCAAAATCGTCCGATATCGTTGTTTTACCCTTTTTTTTTGTAAAGGGCATTTGGCTTAATCTTTGCATGTTGGCTTTGTAGACACTGTAACGGTACTTCCTCCTACGTCACGCATGACCTTTATAACGTGATTACATCATGCGTGCGGATCACAGAGCTAGTGCAAGATGAGCATTTGTAGGTAAAAGTATATAAATTTGTATCTTTTTTAGAAAATGACTGATTCCTCATCTGGGATCGTGTAGAGCCCTTTGAAGCTGCTGAAACAGCAATTTGGGCCTTCCACCCGGTGAACCCCACTGAAGTCCACTATATGGAGAAAAATCCTGGAATGTTTTCCTCAAAAACCTTAATTTCTTTTCGACTGAAGAAAGAAAGACATGGACATCTTGGATGGCATGGGTTTGAGTAAATTATCAGGAAATCGTACGTTTCCATACAAATCACATCATACGAATTCATACAAAAATGCCACCTTGTAAAATAGTCGTTGATAAAGACAGATTTAGCTTTGAAAAGTGCTAACAGAGATGGAATGCTAGGAAATTTTCATTCAGAAGGGAACTAATCCTTTAAGTCACCTTGAGGCCACATTGGAAGTTTGTTGAGGCCCCAGCCGCCTATACTATCCTACCTCAACATTAAGGCAAAAATGACCAAAAAAAAAAAAAAAGTGTGTGTGTATATATATATAATATGTGTGTGTGTATATATATCTCCCTATAGTCTGATAATCTTTTGCACAAATGCAAGACTTTTTATTTTAGCTTTGAAGGCAACTAAACTATTTCATTTTGGATTTTAAATAGTAGTTTTTGGACACAAATATCAGAGTCTGTTCAGTAGACAACCTTTCAGATCAAAGAACTCTCTGGAATTCACAGTTACATTGTTGCACTAAAGTGTGAGATCTCCACCCTTCATGAGAAAAACAGGAGAGTGATGCAATCCTGTTAATCAGTGCTGTGGGCTTTTTTCTAATCACACCTGTGAGAAAGCCGCAAACGTTCAAAAGAGAAAGAAGCCGCGACCTCATTTTTGACAAATAAAAGGAAGTCAGACTTTAGGAGGATAAAGAACCACGAGTCACGTACTGGAATACAAAAATTCCCCATTGTGTTCATATGACCTGTCACAAGCTTCTTCTTTTTGAGTGGAATGAGACAAGTCAAGTGCATTGCAGTAATACTTCTTGTTTATTCACTGTTAAAATGTCAGAATCACAGATGAGTTTCAACAAGCAATTTCAATACATTCATTTTCCAAATAATAGCATATTCAATCATTAATAAATATATAAATATAAATAACTCAATAAAATACATTAAATACACTCAAAAGTTATAAATAAATCTAGAATCCACAAAAAGAAAAAATTCTTTTGAACATCCTTACTATTTCTATAACGAAATATGCAAGATAATAAACATCACATTAGCTTAAAATAAGTATACGAGGTGTAGTGCCCTTGCTATAGTGCTCATGACTGAGTACATGGTATTCAGTGCATGGCTCTCACTGCATCTAATGTGTTTTAGAACCAAAACAATTTCATGATGCAATAAGGACTTTCATCATTAGTCAAACAACAAATAAAGCAAATGCCCTGAGAACATATTTTCAGAGTTTTAACATAAAACACTTGTTTTTGTACCAGTGCCACTTGACTCATGTGGCTAATAAATCACAACGCAAACACGCCAAAGAATGTTTTGGCATAATCTTCCTCGACGCTTGCCACACGGGTGGTTTTGGTTGACAACCTATCGCCCTCCATTAGCTGAAAGACGGCACCGAGGTAGATGGTGCTGTAGGTGGTCTTCTCGTCCTCGTGTGATTGGCAGACGGAGTGGGCAGAGCTCTGCAGAGGCATCGGAATGCCCACTGCGTCCGTATCACGCCAGATGCTGTGGCTGAGGAAGCTCTGAGCTGCACCTTCATCGTCGCTTTCGTCCATATTGCACTGTATGGCATAGGACACCTGGCTGTACACAAAGTAAAGGCCGTCGGCAGGAATGTGAATCTGGTTGTTGTCCAGCTTAAGACCGCCCTGTTCAAATGACTGATCCACGCCGCTGATCCATTGCAGTGATTCCTGCTTTGGGTCGCCTGTACGCTGACCTGGGAATGGAGAAGATAAATGTGTGAGAAGGTGGCACTTAAAATGTATCAAAATGGTGAAAACGGCATTCAAACTCTTTCCTGTGAGAAATCTACCTGTGTTTAATATATAATCTTAAAATCTGAGATCATAAACTAGCATTGAAGTGAGCCTGTTTCAGGTTTTTTGGGTGTTTGGGTTAATGATCACAGTCTGTATCTTCAGTAGAGCATGCAATGTAGTAATCATACATTTTATTGGAATGTCCCCACCTCTTGGCGAAGTAAATATGTGTGAGGAAGCTCTATTTTACTGTATTTGGATAAATTCCCACTAGACTAGGAAATCCACATTTAGCTAATGTTTGATTAAACATTCAGTCTTGTTGCATCCGACAGGCCATTTAGCAGCTCTTTTTAGAAATCTCAGATTTTTGAGTATCTGATAAGATGATCTTGGCTAAGAATACTCAATTCAGTCCCTTGAAATGAGATAACCTATGACGTGTATGAGACCGGTGCACAGAGAAAGTCAAAGACAGTTTGAGACTCACCATGTAAATGAATGGCTGCCTTTGTTTTCTCAGCGATCTGCTTTAGCATTTTTCCGTGCTCTGTAGAAAAGAGGATTGGGGTCAGTTTCACAGTCTGAGTCTAACAACAGAAGCTAATTAAAGTGTAAAATAACTAGAAAAGCAAAACACTGATGTAAAAAGAACATTTCATGGCAATTATTATTTTTACACTTTGGCGAACAGGTGGCTAATTTGTATAAATTTGTCCGATTTAATTCGCCCCTCTGACAGTTAGGTTTAGGGTTTAAAAATCGTACGTTTCCATACAAATCACATCACACGAATTCATACAAAAATGCCACCTTGTAAAATAGTCATTGATAAAGACAGATTTAGCTTTGAAAAGTGCTAACAGAGATGGAATGCTAGGAATGTTGTTTACCTGGTGGTGTGCTGATTTGTTTGTCTGAAAAGAATGGAATATCTCCTTGGCTTGGTTTCTGTGAAAGACATGGCAAATGTTGCTTATTAATGACTCATTTGAAATGAGGTCACACTGTAATGTACTTGAATAATGTCTCGACCCACAACAAAGTTTCAATCTTACCGTCATATGCCAGGCGAAGAAAACCGCTGCTGTGGCGCAGAGGCCGAGAAAAGCGATTACGACGACTGTCTTCCATATCCAGCTTTTGGAGGACTTCACTGGTACAGGTGCCACCGTTGTCTGATAAACTCCCCCTACGCCGGCTTCCAGATCTACTAACGTTGTTTCGTATTTCACCATGCTGCTGTTAGTTCTCTGAGATCTGTTCCTTATTGTGTGAGTTTTTAAAATGAAGTTATCTGCTGGTCAAGAAGTTTATATACACTAAAGATGGGGGAAACTCCAGTGATGTCAGTGAACAACCAGTCTGAGGAACAGAGGTTGGTTGAAAGGGGAAAGAACACTCTCAGCTCTCAAACACCAACTTTCCACCCACACACTTATACACACTCGCCTACAAACGCAGCACTCACACATACACACCCTCACACTTTGCATGCTCAATAGCAATACATAGTACATCCTCTTTACGCTTTCAAAAACTATTACACTTACATTAAAATAATGCTTTTGTGCATTGTTTGTTTCACTTTATAAGTTTAATTCATCTTATATTGCATTTATATTATGCTTAACAGACCATTAGTTAACTTAATGTACTTTTAAATTAGAAACAACATGTAACTGATTTAGGTTTTTTATATATATGTATTCATAATTAAATTCTTGTGAATTACTGATCTGTTCATTAATGGCTTTTAGATAGTTAAGGATTTAATATGTTATTAATAGTACAAGATTATATTAGTAATAAGGAATTTCATAATCCTTTTTCCGACCTGGCAATAAAACCCAATAAACCAGCTCCATGTGGTTAATGTTAATATGCCACTGGCGCTTTCAGTTTCCGTTTGGTGATGTAATAGCAGCCAGTCCAACACGACCAACAACACACAGCTGACTTACTTCCTATTGGGAGATTCCACGTCCTGAAATTCTTCTGGCCTTTACAGTCTTGTTTTTGTTTTCTCTCTCCTTTTCACTTTCGCTCAATTTCTGTATCAAAAGCTACTATACAGGTTTTTGTTACAGAAGGGGAAGTCTACTGATGTATTTCTTTGTTCATGTAGCCTAGCAGTCATAAAAGATTTCTAATTCAAGACACAGTCCTAATAAACATGAGCCATTTCGCAAAATACATATTTTGCAGACTCTGAGATCTAATCTTTTGTTTGTGGTTTCTTAAAAACCCCATGAAAAATAGTGTGAGATTATTTTAATTCTTTTATTTCATAACGTGCCACAACATTCCCCACAAGAAAAAAAAAAGGGAACATGCTGATTAATTTTGAAATTGCTAGAAAATAACCTCACAGCTGAAGTAAAAATCCTGATAAATTTGCGACAAGTGTAAATTTTGGATTTCTGGTGCAACTGGAAAGAACTTAAATAAGGCCTTAATTGGAGTCAGAAATATTTCGAGCACATGAATGACCAAATTACGTCTTATTTACAAGTGGGGAACTTCTAGATGATACATGAGATGTTATGTGAAGGGGGGTCTTGATTTAAAACATGGCGAAAACATATATCATAGGCCAATAGGCTATATCTATAATATATATAGATAAGTGAGCGTTAAGTTAAGTCTGTAGTGAATGGTGTAAAGATTCATTTATGTATTTGGGTTTACACGATATAATTATTTTTGTTTTGTTTAGGCTACTTAAGTAGCCTAGCCTATGTATCCAACTTTTTATGTTGCTGACTACCATAGTTTCCGCTTTAAGGCTATATGTTAAAAGTTTGGGATTGACAACAATATTTTATGACATATGTGACTCTCAAACCAGCTTGCTCACAATAAACTTCCATACTATTCGAGTCGCAAATGTGAACGAATTCGATATCAATCCAATGTCGATTAAATTTCTCTTCTCGTGCTAGCCTTTAATGAGTAAAAATCCAAGATGGCGACCTCCCTCATACAGAAAAGGCTCGCATTTGACACGAAACGAGCTCGTTCGCGGCGCGAGCTCACCCGTAATCGATAGTTACTTTTTTTTTTAGCCTACCCGAGTGGAAGCTGTGGAGCTGAGTGGAAAAGAGGAGTCACGGGCGCATCGCAAAACGGACGGGAGCAGCTCCAGTGGACAAGAAATGACTGGATCTAAAAACTCTCATGTCCGACTCTGTAAGTTACCGTGACACATGAAAACAAGCGACAGACAGCTAGGTGTCCGGTACAGTTCCGTTCAAACAGCACACTGTTCACACCCTTCATCCTAACGTATAGGATAATACAGTGATGATCGATAGATGTACAAACATTCCCCCAAACAATTTGTATCTAATTAGGTACTTCTAAAATATGAATCAATCAGATTACAGAAGGCATGTAGATTGTGTACAACAGGTTTTTCAGCAAAGTTTTGATCATGTTGATAATTTAGTGTAATGTAACTAATATTTTGAAATGAAAAGTTGAAAATATGACCTCCAGACTAAAAATTAATATATATAGGCTATATATATATATGGATCAGTGGTTCTAATTCATTTTTTTGCATGCTTGCAACATAAAGAGTATAGGGTATTAATGTATTTTATGCTGCCTTGCTGTCTTAAATGATGTATGCAACAATGCTATTATAGGCCTATTGCATTTCCTTTTCTCTAATCACCGAGAAAGGAAATGTTCACAGCCCCACATCGCTCAATCATGCTTTCCCCTTCCGCAAAAGCTTGAGTGAAACACCAAAGAAAGTGTGTTAACTCATTCCTCTCTTACTCACAGTATCTAGTTTATTTGTTTAAAATGAGTCATCCTATTCAAGCTGCTCTTTGCCATGTTATGAAATTATTGCTACATACTACGTAAATAGCAGGTAGATACATGAACGACAAATGGGAGGATTGCTTCCATGACTGCAACATGTGGCTCGCACATTGTTCCATGTAGTAATTCCTCATTCTGTTGTTGCCTAATTAAGGAAATGTGTTGGAAACTGTTTGCTCATTATGTCCTCCTCAATTTCGTTGAGGATCTGGCTTTCGGGCCTTGTTTGTGGTTTCTGTTGTAATGATGCATTGCGTGTCAACATGAAGTGATATTTATCAGGTCCTTTTCTGTAGCCGTGGGGCAACATGACATTTTCGTGCGGTGATTTGGGTCTATGTGTAGGAACTGAAAGGTTGTCCCTGCATAAATGTAAATGACCTTTAACATTATTATATTTCTCATCCATGTTCGGTGATAGCGGCAACAAACAACCCTTCTGAAGTTTTCTGATATAAACAAAGTGTTATGTAAATGACATCAGGGAGTGGAGAAATGACCACTAGATATATTTAGGAGTAAAGCAACTTTGCCTGTAAAGGAATTGTTTACTCAATAATGCAAATCTGTCATCATTGACTCATGTTATAAACATATTTGATGTTCTTTACGTCTTTAATTGACTATAAAAGGAGATGACGGATGAATCTTCACACTGTTCAGAATGATCATAAACACTGTTGAGCTTGAAAAATTACTGAAAAGCACCATCATTTAGTCCAGACAATTTGTGTGCTATATTCAAGTCTTGTGAAGATAGAAAATTGTCATTATTTATTATTTTGTCATTATTTATGCAAAGGAAAATATTTTGGTTTGCACTTTATTTTACAGTATGTGTACTTACAGTGTAATTACCTAAGAAAATACTGGGTAATATAAGGTAACTACATCGGTTAAGTTTAGGTTTAGTGGTAGGTTCAGGGTTAGTACCTAGTTATTATATTTATTACCGTAATAAGTACATTGTATATACATGGGGAACAGGGATGTGAAATAAAGTGCTACCAATATATTTAATAAAACCTGTGAGTTTTCTGTCCTTACATTGAAGGTTAATTTCACCTAATTTTTGAAGCATCTATAAGTTTGTAAAGACACCATAAAAGTAGTCAGTATGAATCGAGCAGTTAAATCCAAGTCTTCTGGAGAGACACAATCTTTATTTACCGAATACCTTGTCCTCTATATCTCAAGTCACACTTTTGTATTTTAAAACTGAATTGTCACAATTGACCCTTAGCAAAGAAACGCCCCCCTTAGCTACTGTTGCTATGTCCAACAAGCCATGGCGCTCTCACGCCACACTTCAGCTTTCAAATTTTGTCATTTTATTTAAGAAATTCAAATAATAAATACCGTAATGTGTCATGACAGGTCGCTGAAGTGCCTCAGTTCAAGCGACACGTAAACCGATCATCTTTTCCTAGTTTTTGCATGAAATAAACATTAATGAACATCAGAAGGTATGTCATTTCAACCGCGGAAATGAATGAACATCAGAAGGTATGTTGTTTCAATCGTGGAAATGAATGAATATCAGAAGGTATGTTGTTTCAACCTCGGAAATGAATGAACATCAGAAGGTATTTCGTTTCAACCACGGAAAGACATCAATACACACCAATTTTCAAGTCCATCGACATTAATGTACTAACTCTCCTGTCTGGTTTGTTTGTTGGACAAAATGGTGAATTCGGCGTTATGATTGGTCAGATCACCTGTCATTCAAACTCCCGGCGAAGGGGGAATCGGTTACGAGAACCAATGGCATGTGACATCTGCAACTGGGAATGAGATTTGAAAGCTGTGGCAAAGAGATTATCAGTAAATTACAACTTATATTTCTTACACAAAGCTAAAAGATGACTTTAGAAGTCTTGGAATATTTTTATATATTTTGTGATGCTTTTTGTCATTTTTGGAGCTGGGCAGCATCAGTCGCTATTTACTTTCATTGTATTCTAGGTATAGGTAACTTCCAACAAAAGACAGATATGTAGGTTGGGAAACACATTAGGGTGAGTAAAAATTTGACACAGTTTTTACCTTTGGGTGAACTATTTGTACAATAAACTTGACAGTAAAACCTTCTTATCATATTTGCACTAAAATTATTGTTGAAAGATTTTTTTTAATTAAGCTTCACAAATCTTAAAATCTTAAGTTGACAATAAGTAATTTAAGTTTTTATTACTCCATGATTTTGTGAGATGAAGCCAAGTTTTAGATTTATTTTTGTTTCATGTTTTCTAGCACATGTATGTGGCAATGTTGAGAGTCCAGGATTTGCTTTAAAATTTTCGATGTCATCATAGAGGTATAGATTCACATGCAGTGCAAATCTGTGACCATAGCAGGTGCTCTGTGTAGAAACCTTTAGAGAGCGCCGTGTTCAAAGAGCACCTGTGATGTAACATCAAAGGGCAGATCTTTGAGAGGGGGAAGTGTGGGAAAACCCCATTATTTTAGGTCATTTTAATGTGGTTATGCAGTGGTATGTCTGGGTTGATGATTCTGTAAGGATTCCCTCCATGCTTTCCACATTTATGACCCCTCTCCATTTTCCCTTTTCTCTTTTCCCCATAATGCTCCACGGGGGAAGGGATATGTGACGTAGAGCACGGTTAGTTTTACAGCTCCACTCTGTATATGGGTTAACACCATTACCACGAAGAAGAAAAAAAGCACCAATTCTCTTTTCAGAGCGTGATGCACGGAGTAGCAAGAGTTTTTAACCTGCAACTCTCCATGTTACCATCATTATCAACTGGCACCTTGTTTTTTGTTGCCATGTGACACATAAACTTGATAGAAATGCATGGGAGGAAATTTTCAGAGTGGATTTGCCAATGTGTGTTATGAGTACACCAACTCAGTAATTCTAACTCTGTAACTATGAGGTTTTGAGTCAAAAGTCCAATTACACTAATGTGTATTTTAAGTGGTTTTGCATGTTGTTTTCAAATATCTAGTTCAAAACCCTTTTCACATTTTGTGAAATTTGTCCAAAATAGTCACATTTTTAAATGCTAGAAATGTATTAAATAGAAAAAAAAAGAGTATTTACTAGCCAAAACAATTATTTAATATTTTTGAATGTTACCTTTTAAACTACCTTTTGTTGCTTGTTGCATAATATTTGTACCATTTTAAGGCATAGTTCACCCCAAAATGGAAATTCTGTTATTAATTACTCACCCTCATGTCGTTCCAGACTCATAAGACTTTCGTTCATCTTTGGAACACAAATGAAGATCTTTTTGATAAAATCTGAACGTTTTCTGTCCCTCCATTGACAGTCTATGCAACTACCACATTGATGAACTTTATGAACTTTTGAAGGGTCAAAGCGGTAGTTGCAAAGACAGTCAATGGAGAAACAGAAAGCTCTCAGATTTCATCAAAAAGATCTTCATTTGTCTTCCAAAGATAAACGAAAGTCTTACGAGTTCGGATCGACATGAGGGTGAGTAATTAATGACAAAATTTTCCATTTGGGGTGAACTAACTCTTTAAGTTGTAAATTTTACTGTTCATTTCTGCTGAAAAACCTATAATATGCTGTTTAATGTTAATTCTCTTTGTGACAACTTACCCCATTTAGTATGACAACATGCGTTCTAATAGCTCAAAGAGTAGAGCATGGCTATAGCAATGTCAAGGTCATGTGTTCGATTCCCAAGGAATGCATGAACTGATAAAATGTATACCTTGAATGCTTTGGATAAAAGCGTCTGCCAAGTGCATAAAAGTAAATTTAAACATTCACCGCTATTGGGGATATTTTGCTACATTTTATTGTTTGAAAAAATGTCCATGCATTTAATGAACTGTATTTATGTCTTGTGGAATAACAGTGGAAGGGTCTGAGCTGTTTTTTTTAGCCAAGACTTTATGGTT
Source organism: Ctenopharyngodon idella (assembly GCF_019924925.1). Taxonomy (NCBI): domain Eukaryota; kingdom Metazoa; phylum Chordata; class Actinopteri; order Cypriniformes; family Xenocyprididae; genus Ctenopharyngodon; species Ctenopharyngodon idella. The sequence continues at coordinate 14,067,407 of NC_067234.1, forward strand.
TGTTTCTACTGAAATCTTAAATATAACCCTGCTCAGAGAAATATTTACTGGAGTAAAATGTGTGAAAATATAGTATATGAAATTGCTCAATGCATGAGTCTTGTGCAAGAGTGCAAAAAACCACAAGCTAACAGGAAACGGTTGACGGTGCACAAACAGACATACACAAATAAAGACTAAGTTCAATTGCTTTGCATACCACTACAGAATTATGCTGACAAACAGTTTGCAGGTAAAGTTTGCATTTTTTATTTTTTTATTTAAAAAAAAAAATCAAAATCTGGTTTTAATAACACACTTAAATAGTCCTATGTCCATAAACGTACACAAATGTGCAAGGGGCTGGTTCATCACAGGACACAAGGGAAGCATTGTTTACGAAAGTAAAGATATAAAAAAAAATGTCATTTTCAGTGATACTGACGACTTTGGCGAAATTAGTCCCATGAAAGAAGAACAGAAAAACCTACCCGAAAATATAATGTTTGTTTAAAAATGGTATGATTTGCTTCCTCAAATAAGTTTCCACATCGTTCAACTACTAATAGAAAGAGAGCCTCAAATTGTCAGACGCTACACTATAGTGAACATGAGGGTCTTACAACTAAGGCTAGATAAACATTAAAGTCCCCCTGTGGAGAAAATCAAGTTTTTAATGTTGTTCATATGTCTATCTGGTGTTTTTAACATGCTTTAAAGGGTTAGTTCACCCAAAAAGGAAAATTCTGTCATTAATTACTCACCCTCATGTCATTCCACACCCTTAAGACCTTCGTTCATCTTCAGAACACAAATTAAGATATTTTTGATAAAATCCAATGGCTCAGTGTTTCGAATCAGTGGTTCGGATCACCAAAATCACGTGATTTCAGTAAACGAGGCTTCGTTACATCACAAGTGTTTCGAAATTTCAATGGTTCACGTGACTTTGGCACTTTGATACACGCTCCAAAACACTGATTTGAAACAAAAGATTCATAAAGCTTCGAAGCTTCATGAGGCAGTGTTTTGAAATCGGCCATCACCAGATATTGTTGAATAATGTTTTTTTTTTTTTTTTTTTTGAGCACAAAAAGTATTCTCGTTGCTTCATAACATTAAGGTTGAACCACTGTAGTCACAGGAACTGTTTTAAATGTGTCTTAAATAGCTTTCTGGGTACTGAAAAAGGAAATGATCTTGCTGTCAATGGAGGGCTCACTGAGACATCGGATTTTATCAAAAATATCTTAATTTGTGTTCCGAAGATGAACAAAGGTCTTACGGGTGTGGAACGACATGAGGGTGAGTAATTAATGACAGAATTTTAATTTTTCGGTGAACTAACCCTTTAAGACAAACCCTGTGCAAATTCATAAGTCAACACTGAGTATTTTCTCTTTAAAACTGCCGTAAACCAAAGACCTTTTCAAACCAACGGTTTCAAATCGCTGGTGTTTCTGATGTCACAAACGACCTTGTAACCAATCACGTCAATGTGCTGGTCGGGCTTTAGCATATCATTAACTGACCGCGCAAGGGAGTCTCAAAAGAAGGTTATCCCGGTATTTTTTTCTGTTGATATGAAAAATCGTGTAGATTTAGCAATATAGCGGGTGTATGATGTATGTTACGATGTTATGATGAACTATATGCCTTTCTCCACTGATGTTCTGAGTTGTTGAAAGCATTTCTAAGGATACTGACTGTTGAAGGCAGCTGTCTGACTCGTGAATGTGAACATGGTTTGTGTAACATTAGCAACACATTATTAGCTGTTTGATAACATAGTCAAGCAAAACGCTAATCATATTAATTACCATTATGTGTCCGACGTTGTAAAAAGCGATACCATTGTGCAGCGTTTACCTCAGTAAGTTGACCGAGTGGATCTCGTCTGAGCTCGTGCGAGTGAGTGGAGGCGGGGCTAATTATCATATTCATAGATCCGTGTATATTAAATGAGGCAAAGGTGTAGTTACATTTAAGCTATTTTAAGGCATTAAGAATTTTTTTTTTCACAGGAAAAAAATGTTTTAAGGGATAAAATTATTGACTACAGGAGGACAAAATCTTTCTGAAATAGAAATAAATACGATAAATAAATAAAAATCGTGAATTCATGCATGAATTCATTTTTCCCTTAATAATAAGTGAAGCACCAAACGCTGTTGTCACATGCTCTTTATACATTATGCAACTCATCCCTACCTCAACCACCATATGACATGATTTGAAGACATGAAGGTGAGATGACTTTTCAGTGTGGGCCGAGGAATAAACTAAAGAAGAGGATTTATAGATACGGGGAATTCAGAATTGTGACTCACAGCACATGAAATTAGCTGTCAGTGTCTTTTGCGGTTACAGTTTGTCAGCGAGGGAAGGCTTTTGGAAATATCTTCGACTTCGTACAGTATACTCCATCAAGATTAGATACTTAAAATGTCAACATTGTTTCAGGAGACTGTAACCGAAAAACCAAAACTACACTTTGTGCTAAATATTGACCTTGATATACACCGTTCTCCTTGACCTTAACTTTAAGTTAGGTAGTTCTGCAAAGCGGGGAAGCTTCCTCATATCTTTGGCCTTCTAGATATGATGCATGCGTACGCAATCGAAACACAATGTTTGTATCTGCGGCGAAAGTGGGTTTAAGTTTCGGTGGTTTGCTTTCAGAAGACCAAGAGGAAGGCCACTGTTCCTGTGATGAATGACTCCCTCGTGTGGCTGTCTGTAGTAAATGGGAAGCTACATGCTAAGTGAGTCGGAGGTTGTACAAAACACTGTTGTGCTGTTGCTTACAGTTGGGTTTGAGTTCAATTCAAGCAGGGATACAGATGTGTGTTGCAGTAAAAAGACTTTTATTTTGACATAGCTTACAGGTAGAACTACATTAGTTCACAAATAAATTATTTAAAAAAACAGGTTCTTTTCAAATGATCACATTGACTTCAGTACATCGTGATTTATGTATTAAATTAACAACTTACTGGACATTTTGAAGACTATTTACAGCACTTTACTTTAAAAAAAGAAATTAAATAAAATTAAAATAAAATACACAAATAACCTGAGAAACCATTTGCAATTCAGCAAGAAATCTCTAAATATTTAAACAATTACTCTAAAATATGTCATATAATAAAAAAATACTTTATGTTGAAACACATATAAAGAAGAAAATATTCCCTTTGAAACCCATAAAGGGCTTGAGAACTAACCATACAATCATCTTTTATTATTTACTTTTGTAAATATAAATACAGACGGATTTAATTCTTCAGGCGAACCACCGGGATAACAAACACTCAGAAACTGAATCGTGGGTCTTGTAATTCTTTAAGGAATAGTGAACTGTTCCTTTAAACCCTAAATCCCTTTAGAAGAATCGAAAAGATTTAGACTTCTTCTTTGTTATAAAGCAAGATTTCCCAGTAAGTATGGTAATCAATACTTGATAGGACCAGGGATCCAGGTTCTATCTTCAGGCTGATGCTGTCTCCCTTTGTCAGCTTGACCATCCGGATCATTGTCAATGATCCTGGTTCATAGCCCGTGACCTCACTCAGTTTTCTGGCTTTTGTTGCAGGACCACTGTTTTTGAGCAAGAAAACATTCGCGTTCGTCTTTATTTGATGACTGGATTTTTGGAAGGTTACCTGGGCATGGATATAATAAAGTCCGCCGGTTGTAATTTCGACAGTGCCGTTATTTAAGGAGAGGAAGCTGCTCCTACGTTTATCACTGAATATCCAGGTTTTTTCCAGGTCTGAGGAAGAGAATGGAAATATTAGTGTGCAGTCTGAAAACCTTTCCCAGTTATTAGCACTTTATTGTATGCTTTTAGGAGGAACACAATGCTTATATTAATATATAAAAAAGTTTGTTATGTTCAACCCCCCATTAAAGATTCTCTCCTGTGTTGACATATTTAATAAAACAGGAAGTTAAAGGGATTGGCTGAATTTGAATTTTAATACCATACTAACATACTACTCTATCAAACAGTATGCTATTCCAAATTCAGCCTCAGTTTACATTACAGTCATGAACCACGATTTGTTTTGATTTCCTTAGATTTTTTAAAAAAGTGTTTGCTTTTATTGTGGCCTGTGTAAAAAGTTGATATTAGAGGAAGTACTCAGTACAAGAGGATTTATTTGATTTATTATGCAAACAACTATGAACTTTGTTATCTATCTATCTATCTATCTATCTATCTATCTATCTATCTATCTATCTATCTGTCTGTCTGTCGTCTATCTGTCTGTCTATCTGTCTATCTATCTATCTATCTGTCTGTCTGTCGGTCAGTCTGTTTGTCTGTCTATCTATCTGTCTGTCGTCTATCTGTCTGTCTATCTGTCTATCTATCTGTCTATCTATTTGTCTGTCTGTCGTCGGTCTGTCTGTCTGTCTGTCGTCTGTCTATCTATTTGTCTATCTATCTATCTGTCTGTCGTCGGCCTGTCTGTCTGTCGTCTGTCTGTCTGTCTGTCTATCTATTTGTCTATCTATCTGTCTGTCTGTCTGTATCTATTTATCGTCTGTCTGTCTGTCTGTCTATTTGTCTGTCTATCTATCTATCTATCTATCATCTGTCTGTCTGTCCATCCATCCATCCGTCTATCTATCTGTCTATCTATCTATCTATCTATCTGTCTGTATCTGTCTGTCTGTATCTGTCTATCTATCTATCTATCTATCTATCTGTCTGTCTATCTATCTATTAGGGGTGGGACGGTTCGCTGTAAAAAATCGAACCGTTCGGTTCTCCACCCATTGTTCGGCACGCGCTTGCATCGCGGTTCATCCCAAATCTGTCGACGCATCTATAACATGGTTTGTTGAAAACAACAACGTGTAAAACAGACAGGCGGATTCGGCTAATGTATGTTTCAGTCGATGGATGCACATTCTGGTTTCCCAATACGTTACAACAGCGATGATCAAAAGAACATGGACAAAACAGTCACTCGTTGTAAACAAATGTTTAATAACGTGCCGAAAGCTCTATGAGCAGTCATTTACGCCGTCATCACCCGGGTGTTGATAGGGCGCGAGCGCAGGTGAGACCTGAAAATCTCACGTTGCTATCAGTTTAAACTGAACTTTTAAACCTCGCTCGCGTGCGCTGTGAGGAGATTTGTGTGTACTCATCCGAAGCGCGTACATGAAGAGCTGCGTCACAACGCGCAAATACTCTCGTGCAAATTCTCTTTCAAGTCTTGCACCTAAACGGACAAATACACACAAAAATCATGTCAACATGCCCATCTTAGCGAGTATCCTAACAAACATAGTAGGTTATGTCTTAGGAGAAAAATGAGACAGACAACGCATGTGTATCAGTATCAGTGTACTGGATCTTTGAATTATGCCTTAAAGGGACAGCAGTCTAATATTCCTGCTCTCTGTGTTTTAATGTTAATCAAACGACAAAAGACGAAGAAATCACTCTCGACTGAATAGCTTTTGCAACTTTTGCAATCTTTATTTAATTATTCAAAGAAGTTTATATGAAGTGTTATTTTATATTTGATTACTTCATTCAATTTCTGTACCTGAAAGCTGTTAGATACCTGAAAAACCTGTAAAGTATTGTTTATTTTATTTGTATCTTAGCTCTCATGTTATTTACATGTTTATTTGACAATTGTCATATTTTTTACTGAACATAGCACATACTGAACTGTACGGAAATCTTATTTTTGATTAGTAAGGACAATTTAAATTAAATTGATCACAAGTGAGTAAAGCATTTATAGTGTCATAAAAGATTTTTTATTTCAAATAAATGCTGTTCTTTTGAACTTTCTATTTATCAAAGAATCCTGCTTTACTCACTTTTGATCTATTTAACATTAACATTAAACATGTAAACCTGCTATTCAAATTTAAAAAAATAAATAAAATAAGAGTTGCTATGGGGCTCATTCATTTTTAATTCTAACACGAATACATTAAAGAGTCTTATTTTTTTTATTTAATTGCCCTTTTCATTTTCTAGTGTAAATGTTCCATTTGTGGGGGTCGGAGCTGCCATTCATCCCACATATATATGAAAACACACTTCACACAGGACGTGAAGTGAGGTCAGGGAAGGAGAGACTTTTAAAGGAACATTTCCACCTCCTTCCTCGTACATAGAGCCGTGCACATTTAGACTAGTTATATTTCCACTGATTCACAACGCCTCTGCGATAAACATTCAGCGTTACCTCAGAAGTGCCAGTGTGGTCACTGAATCTGGTTCATCTTGTAAGCGAGTGCAGGCGACAGTCATACGAATGAGATGAGAGTGCTTTAAAAAAAAAAAAAAAAAAAAGGTACAACCTCCTACTTGAATGGAGTGAAGGTGAACCAGGTGACCTTAAGTTACCTCGCAGAAAACGACTAGGGTGAGCTTTATTTACAGATGTGATGTGCATATTTGAAAGTGGTAACTTGACTTAAATCACTTTTCACAAAAGATTCTTTAAAAGCAGAGAACCACATGTCCAACTTCCTCAATGCAGCAGAGACCAAGAGACATAATGACACAACCAAAAGTCCCAATGTCTCTTGTTTTCATGATATAGAGAGAACCGAGAAATGCAGAAAAAGTGCAAAAGGGAAAGTGCAAAAGGGGAAAATGGGGAAAATGAAGGTCCACAGGAAGAAAGATGTTACCTCACCTCTGATAAAACAGATATAGTCGTTAAAAGATGGACCGAATGGGGATCCTGAAAGTGCAACATAATTATTTTAACTTTACAAATAAAAAAAAAACACTATTGTTTAAAGAGATACAAAGTGTCCCTAAATAGGAATATTTCCCAAAATGAAAGATGATAGCTTTAGAAAAAAATGAATTACCTAATTGACTATGGACAGAACTGATACTTTTCATCTATTGTTTACACTTCTTTTCACATTGGATATAACTGTTCACAATAAAAAGTTCAACATTTCTCACCTATCAGTTGGGCAGTTTTGGTGTTGGTTTCTGTAAAAGAGTATTAGATTTGTCATGAAAGTAACAAGGTATGCAATTTTTCATTAAATTGTATTTTTTAAAAGTGGAGGAAAACAGATTAATAAGCAAACCTGTTGAATTGGAGTCTTCATTTTTTTTCATGTCATCCTAAAGAAAAAAATAAAATAAAATCATGTTTATTTCAAAATGACCCAATCGCACAGGAAAACGTAACTATTTTACGTGCTGACGATTAAGCATTAATCCGTACAATATGAATTGTACAAAAATGTATGATTTTTAGAACAAAGTAAGCATAAAGGTCCACCCCGAACCACCACTGGGACATAAGCAGATTGTACAAAAAAAAAAAAAAAAAAAAAAAGGCAGGAATTAGATTGTATGAATTTTTATACGAATTAGCACCAATTTACCAAAATGTAAAACTGTTACAAATTGCCATGAGACTGTGTTGGAAAATGAACAAACAACTGAGAAATATCAGGTAATATTGCAGTAAAACTGAAGCGTGCCATTACAATACTGTACTCTAAAACCGTGACTTTCAAAACATTGCTATGTTTATCTGAGCAGCCCAACCACCTACATTTGCTCAATCTATAGCATAAGGTGGGACCATTGGGTATACCAATACCAGATGGGAGAATATGCTTGAAAACAGGCTACACTAAAGTTTTTCTAAATGATAAGAGGCAGTGAGGTTGGATGGAATCACAGGTTACTCTACCTTTTTTTGCCAACTTGTTGCAAGATATACAGTCACTAGCAAAAGAGCTGAAGTCATCAGGCAGCACCAGCCAACCAAGAGGCGGAACCTGGGGTTATTTGAGCTGGTCATCTCCGTGACTATAGCAGAGACAGAGAAAAAGCAATCAAGTGCATCAGTGAAACCAGTGATACATTCATGAATGATGTGGCAGAAACCACCATACAGCCTGCTGACCTAAATGCTTAGTACAACATCATTTGGTGAGCAAATATATTTAAACCCATAGACCATCTACTCTCTTTCCACACCGGTTTCTAGTTTTGCATGTATGTATGGCTAAAAGAGCAGTGGTAGGTTTGTCTCGAAGGTGAATTCCCATGTTGCCCACAGAGATACCCAGTCTTCACACTCAGGAGGGTAGAACGTAACCTACCCAGTGTTCTTTAAAGTTGAACATTTTTCTGTATAGTCAATTACCTTCCAAAATAAATGTTTTACTACTGATGTGACATTTTGATTTGATGACAGAATCGATTAGTTCTTGCAAAGAAAGTCTTGTCAATATCTATGCTGTCATGAAGAGTTTTCCAAAGAGTTTCCTATTACTGTTCCCCTCAGCTCTCTGAGAACCAATCAGCAATACAAAATGAAACTTCATTTACTAGACTGACCAATTAACTAATTAGTCTAGTTTAAAAATAGTGTCATACTGTATAATAAATCTATTTTAAACAGGAGACTCCTTGAAGCCTGTAGATGGCCATTGTGTTCAAGAATGTAACCACATATAGGTTTGGGAGAATCAATAGTTAAATTTTAAGTATTGGTTATTGGAAATTGCATATTGATCAACTTCTAATCTGAATGTTATGGATTACGCATTCCCCTATGGTGGTTATGGCCCTGAATGTGTTGTTCAACTATTTGAAGATAGACTATGTACATTTGTCACTGACCTATGGCTAAATTCAAAGCCCCAATGGAAATTAATTGTTCAATTAAAATCTGATGTAAGGAATATAAAGAATGACAATCAAATGGCTATATTCATTAAGCATAATCACCAAGCAGTATCATCAGTTTTGAGTATTAGATTATAATATGAGAGAGAGATTGCTTCACTCACCTTAGTGTGTGCTGTAGTGTGAAATGTGGCTGTGAAATTGAATGAGCATCTAGACATGGTCTCTCCCACAGGGTTTCCCCTTTTCATGCTCTCATTTTCTAGCCTTGGACCTTCTCTCTCTCTCTCTCTCTCTCTCTCTCTCTCTGTGTGTGTGTGTGATGTGTGTATCTCTGTCTTCCTCTGTTTCTTTCGCTAGTGGCTGTGGTTGGAAACATAAGAGAAGGTGGATGGTCAGAACATCACAGTGACAGAAATGAAGTATGAAGTTGCTAAAAGTGATTGAACATACACTTCGGCTATCAAATGCCCCTTTTCATTTTTGCCTATTTGTCTTAACAGGTGCAGAGATTTCAGCGGAAACACAACAGAGATAAAATGAAGATAAAAAGTCAATGACATGTGGCTGCTGTTTATAGGCAAATACTGTACATGTCAGGCCTAAAACATTCACATCAAGCACTTTCTCTTCAGCTCTACCAAACTTCTGAAAAAGAGGAAGATGTGGTTTGCCTAAGTAGATATTAGGGGATATGATGTTTATGCATGATTGTCGTTTTTCATCTTGGGTTGGGAGGGGGTGGCTATCATGTGTATACTGATACGAAGTTGTTGTTTTTTCACCTGGATCCAGTGCATTTCTTCTTTTCTTCCCTTGGATGTGCTGGGACATCCCCCATTCAGATGCTTGTACTTTCCTATGAAGACATGCATACCACATACTCCTACACAGCCCACACAAAGACAAACACTTGTACTGTCCCTGTCACTCTATTGTCAAAAGTAAAGCGAACAACCCTGGTGTTACATTAACATATAAACATAACACATTCCTAGAATATATGTGGAGGAATCCTTCAGATAATATCTAGGTTAAATGATTAGATGTGTGAAAATGATTAAAGGGTTAATTCACCCAAAAATGAATTAATTACTCACCCTCATGTCGTTCCACACCCGTAAGACCTTTGTTCATCTTCAGAACACAAATTAAGATATGTTTGATAAAATCCAATGGCTCAGTGAGGCCTCCATTGACAGCAAGATAATTAATACTTTCAATGCCCAGAAAGGTACTAAAGACATATTTAAAACATATTTATGTGACTACAGTGGTTCAACCTTAATGTTATGAAGCGACGAAAATACTTTTTGTGCACCAAAAAAAAAACAAAATAATGACTTTATTCAACAATATCTAGTGATGGGCGATTTCAAAACACTGCTTCATGAAGCTTCGAAGCTTTACGAATCTTTTGTTTCAAATCAGTGGCTCAGAGCGTGTATCAAACTGCCAAAGTCACGTGATTTCAGTAAAAGAGGCTTCATGTTATAAGTGTTTTGAAATTTCAATGGTTCACCACTGGGGGGTGTGACTTTGGCAGTTTGATACACGCTCCGAACCACTGATTCGAAACAAAAGATTCGTAAAGCTTCGAAGCTTCATGAAGCGGTGTTTTGAAATCGCCCATCACTAGATATTGTTGAATAAAGTCATTATTTAGATTTTTGGTGCACAAAAAGTATTTTCGTCACTTCATAACATTAAGGTTGAACCACTGTAGTCACATAAACTGTTTTAAATACGTCTTTAGTAGTTTTCTGGGCAATTTAAGTGCTAATTGTCTTGCTGTCAATGGAGGCCTCACTGCAGAGGTCTGCACGGGACTGTTTTTTCGTCCCGCTCCTACCCGCTCCCGCAATGGTTCTATTCCGCACGCACCCGCTCCCGCCTAAAATTCACTCTGTGTTCACCTGCTATCCGCATATAGTGATTTTCTTCCTGATCCGACTGGTCCCGCTAAAGATCGTTTCCAGAATCTCACGTTTAAACTTCCCCTAAAGAAAGAGAGTGATTGGGGATAACAAATATAAAATGTTGCATATACAAGATTTGTATTTGTTATTTGTCTATGATGCTGTCAACACCCTAAAAAATGTCAGAGAAAAAATGTCACAAAGAATAATAAGCTAAATATCACAGAGAAAAATAGGCTAAATTAAATAGCCTACAACACGTCCCTCAAAACTATAGGCTATGCCAAAATTACATAAACTAAAACTGTTGGCTTACTAGCTATACTGCAAAATGAAATCTTTTTCAACATCCACGCAAGAACAGAATGACGCTGACTGACGACCGTTTCAGAACGTCTCTCCTCCAAAATCTGATCACAAAGGTTGAATGTTCTCTGAAGGTGCACTTGCGCAGACCTCTAATGCAAATAACATATCTTGCCAGGTTTCTCAGGACAGGGAACTGGGGACTGTGTGAACGCCACCACTGCAGAAAGTTTTGTTCACTTCAAGTTCAAGCACAGATGCGCTGATGTCAAAGCATCTCGGGAGCGACCAGGTTATTGTCAGACCGCCCGCTCCCGCCTAAAGTACACTAAAGTTACCGACCGCAATCTGCCTTTCATTCAAAATTTAATCCCGCGCAGCAAGAAATCTTATCGAAAGCCGCGGGAATGCAGACCTCTACCTCACTGAGCCATTGGATTTTATCAAAAATATCTTAATTTGTTTTCCGAAGATGAATGAAGGTCTTACGGGTGCGGAACGACATGAGGCTGAGTAATTTATGACAGAAATTTCATTTTTGGGTGAACTAACCCTTTAATGTAGAAAAATAACAATGCCTCTAATAGGATGAGCCATATTTGAAGCAGTTAGAAAATTATAAATTATATTTTATAGATAGGCCTATATACATATATCTGCTGAACACAAAAGAAGACATTTTGAAGAATGTCAGTAACCAAACAGTTGAATGGGCCCCATTGACTTAAGTTTTTTTTTTTTTTTTTTCTCATACTATGGAAGTCAATGGTGCCCATCAACTCTTTGCTTACCCATATTATTCAAAACACTTTCTTTTGTGTTCGGCAGAAGAAAGAAATTCATACAGCTTTGGAACAACTTGAGGGTGAGTAAATGATGACAGAATTTTCATTTTTGGGTGAACTATCCCTTTAAGTACCGTTAATCCAAAGAAAGAGAACTATAAAGGCCAATTCACACCGCACAGACAAATGCCAACAGACACCAACAAACAAGGTGGCAGTTGGATTTAATTTTCTTTTATGAAAAATAAAAGACCCCAACAAACACTGATTGACTATGGTCAGTCAGGTGAAAACAAACTCCAACCAACTCTAACAGACGCCAACAGGGGTTACTGATCAAACACACTGAACAACAAATTCCTTGTGTGTTTGTGCACACCTGGCGAATAAGCTCATTCTGATTCTGATTCTGATCAGACAAAACCCAACAAACGTGTGTGTTGGTGTTTGTCTGTGCGGTGTGAATTGGCCTTAACAAACATTATATTGGCGTCCTCATTGTGTTTATTTTAAGCGCAAACTTTAAATGCTCAAGCTCTTTAAAGTCGTTCATCAGCTGGAAGAAAACTGGTTCCAACGATCTTTGAAATTATCCTTAAGGGACGTTCACATCAAGGACAATACTGTAACTATCCACCTTATTCCTGACTAGCCTACTGCGTTTCGAATTATGGGTTGCACTTCCGGTTTGGGGAACTTCCATTTAAAAAGACTGAAACGAATCGTTTCAAATCATAAGGTTGCCCTGCAAATAAAGCATATCTGTCATTTTGACTGAATGAGCTGTCAATTTTTCTTTCATGTTTTATTTTCAGACATCATGAGAATAACTTAACGGTTGGTATTTTAACGTAACGTTATAACAAGAATATCTATGGCAAGAGCTCTTTTCAGTCGCTGCTTTCTATCCTCGTGATTATTTTCTTTTGTCCCTTTGCATACTGCTGTAATAGTATGAAAAAGGACATTGCACATTTGTGGTCTGGTCTCCCGATATAATTTACGATATATCCCATTAATAATTCACTGGAATGAACGAAGAATCTCTCGTTTTTCCTCCTCAAAGCCTCACGTCTCTTTCCAGGTTTGTTTTCACAGGTAAATACAATTTATTATCTGTAAAAATGATGGAAATCACTTTGAAATAGTATCACGCAGTGCTGAAGTTCATGAACATTTTTTATTAAGGCAAAGTATAATCACATAATACAGATATATATCATTATTATATATATATTTTTATTCTGTTATTGCTGTGGAAAGAATCACGCTTTTTCATGGCCTGTTGAAACTACCTTGTTGATGCTTTTACACTTTTAAATGTCCTTTTAATGTTCGTTGGTTGAATGGTGAGTAGAATAATGTCATCTCGTTGTACCCAAACATATTATTGCGTTCATTGAGCGACCCTTTCACTGACTGTTTACAGCTTAACGGAAGGTACACCCATAATTCGTGCAAAGCGTCATGGGGCGTAGGAGTAGGGCGGATAATCACTCTAAATTCTATGAGAATAGCGAAGTCTACAACAACAGTGTTATAACGATAATGCTGGAATTACTCTGAGAACAGATGATTGATAATGTTACAACCAGCTAAAAATCACTCTCATTTTGACAAAACAGCCAGTACTTTTCTGAAATAACTTGCTATCTGAATATGAATTACCATATTCATGTACCATAGTACACTAATGTATTTAAAAGAATACAAGGTGTTCTTTACTCTAGAATAGATTACATGTACAACAATTCCAATTACTGTACTGAAAGTCTAACACATTATCAACTATGAATGTAGCCTGCATGTGTCATAAACTGCATTTAGCACAGATACGAAAGAGAAACATTTGAAAGTTTGAAAGGATTCATTTTCTAATTAATGAAGGTGGGGACTCATATCTTAATGAGAGGGAAACTCAAGCAGATGCTTGCTGGTGATAAGATCAGTTGCTGAGATAAAAATAGAAGGTCAATAACCGATTGTAGGTGGAGAATGTTCAGTGGGAAACTCTCATACTTGATCTTGGTACTTTTTTCAGGTCAGTCTTCCTAGCGTGTTTTGTGAGAGTCTCTACGTTTTCATTTGTAGGGGAGGGGGAAAAGACACATTTAGATGTATGTGTTTACAACAGGTGAAGGAGTCGAAAGAGAGATGGAGAGAGACAGAAAGGAGGAAAGATTGAGATTAGATTTTGGGAGCATCTGTGGCATGTTCTCTTCAATAGTCCATTTGAGAAACCGGTTAGGTGACATTCTTTATGAGGTTAGCCACAATGCTTATGAAATGCCCTGTGCTTTCCCCACCGTGGTATTGTACATCTGGTATAAACATCTATAGATTCGAGCCAAGATAAAACTGGATATGAAAGTAAAACTGTCCAGTTGACTGTAGTTGACTGCTGTTGCCTATAAAACTACAGGCATCATACACTTGCCGACTTTATAAATGGTTAGAGAGGAAATAATACACTAAATGACTGAGGATTACACACAACAGACTTTAAAGTCTTTCTGAACACAACAAACTCACACAATGCACCTAATTTCTAGGTGACGCATGACCAAAAAAAGAAAAAGTGTTCTAAAATCGGCTCAAAAAAAATCAAACATGTTTGATATTCTCTGACTGGACGGAATCTCAACTCAACTCAGACTGCCCAAAATCTGAAGATTGGCTTTGACTTTCAGTAACTAGCATCAACTCACCCAGACTACAAATCTTAAAGATGTCATGACATCTTTTGGCATATAAGAAGTCTTTTTGTTATCATTAATACATCCTGCAAGTTCCATAACTGTCCTTGTCATCAATAAAAAAAGCATTGTTTGAATCCGAGGTGGCATGTGACGTCACAGGGGCACAATAATTTGCATACGACTGCCTCTGGAATAAGACAACAATGGCTACTTTTACATCATCGCATCATTGTCCCCATCCGCGGGTGTTCAGTGGATGAGCAGCGAGTGGACCTAAAGTAGTTGTTTACGATAAGATTGTGATAATATCGCAGATGTTGTGTTCTTCCTGGCTCTGGAAAAACATCATCTTTGCATAAGCTGCTGAAGGATACCGACGTCAGAGAAAAATGGATTCAGTTTTTTTTTTAACGAACATCCTAGTTACGTCAGTGCTGACTTGCATGTTTGTACTGTACATTTTACCAGCGACTATTTTGAGAATAAGTTGCAATATGATACTGGCTTTGCCCAAAAAATTTTGCTCAAAGATCAGGCTGTGCCAACTGTTCTGGAACCAGCAAGGACCCCGCAAACTGTAAGTAACGTATTTCATTTTTAAATCGGTAATGACAGTTAAATTCATAATGAATAATGCTAGTATTTTTACTTCAAAGAACGCTCTCTTAATAATGGCTGAAGCTGTCAATCACGCAGCGCGAGTTTATTTGGACACTTGCCAAAACTCCTGTTATAGTGACGCTCTTACACTACACAATGAATCTCTTACTGTATTTACATTGTGTTTGCATTGTTAGTTATGGTGAAAGCATTTCGTGAGAGTGTGAAATTGCATTGCGATGACGAGATCACTGCATTCAGGCGATCAACAGACTGTCATCTGCTCAATGCTCATCACTGCAACCTTCCATGTGATGGGAATAGATCTAAATAAAATGCAATAATCAACGATTCATTAAAGAATTAGTTCACTTTGAAATTAAAATTAGCCCAATGTTTACTCACCCTCAAGCCATGCTAGGTGTATTCTGATGAACACAATTGCAGAAATATTAATATCATGACACATCTGAGCTTTATAATGGCAGTGATAGGGTTCATTGAGTATGAGCTGAACAAAGTACATCCATCCATCATAAATACGTGCTCCACACGGCTCTGGGGGGTTAATAAAGTCCTTCTGAAGTGAAGAGATGCATTTGTGTAAAAAAATATCCATATTTGACAAGTTATGAAGTCAAATATCGAGCTTCCGCCAGACCGCCTTCCGTATACAAGTTACGAAGAAAGTGTAAACTGGCGTCGCGTCAATTACACTTTTTCCCGTAAGTTTAATAGGGAAGGCGCATGATGTAGCATAAGCTTTGTGAACTGCAAGAGGTTTACACGTTGAATACAGAAGGTGGTCTGGCGGAAGCTCGATATTCGACTTCATAACTTGTTAAATATAGATATTTTTTACACAAATGCATCGCTTTGCTTCAGAAGGCCTTTATTAACCCCTCTGAGCTGTGTGGAGCACATATTTATGATGGATGGGTGGATGGAGACACTTTCTTCAGCTCATACTCATTGAACCCTATCACTGCCATTATAAAGCTTGGATGCGTCAGTATATTTATTAATATTTCTCTGATTGTCTTCGTCAGAAACAAGGAAGTCATATACACCTAGGATGGCTTGAGGGTGAGTAAAGGTTGGGCTAATTTTCATTTCAAAGTGAACTAATCCTTTAATTTCGACAGCTGTAATAGTACAAATGTAGTAAAAGTATTCGAGAGGATTCCACATGTAATACTTATTTCATATGCAAAGATGTTAGCCAATCACAGCAGTGGGCGTTTACATTGAAGTCTCACAGCAGACACGCCCCTACAAACAGAGCATTCAAATCAGAGTGCTAAAAGCCATTTATTTCTAAATTATGACAATTTTTTGATGTAAAAAATCATATTAAGATTATAAGTGCACCTAAAGAAACATTATAAAATTAAAAAAAAAAAAATAAAGTTCATGTCTCCTTTAATAAGGTGCTGAAAAGAAACCCCTAAAGTGACTGATATGTTGCTTTCCACATACCTGTAGGTGGCAATTACTGCTCAGAAATATTTACAATGCAGTTAGACATTAGTCATGTTACTAAGCTACAAAACACAAAAGAATGAGTAAAATAATTTATTTTATTTGAAATAAAATATTTTTGTCACTTTACAGTATTAAATGAACTTGATGTTTATAATTAACTTTTCTTCATTATCAAGGAATTTTTCAATGTCCCAAGCTTGGAAAAGGCATTCCTGGGACAGGTGTTCTAATAAAATCGCAAAGGTCATGGAAAAATTATAGATTTACATTTTTGTAGTTCTAAAATATTTTATTGGCTAGATCTTGCTCTTGGTTATAGAGCTTGTCTACAGTAAAACTCACCTGCAATCATGGCTGATTTGTGAGTAAATTGTTGTATTGACTCACTTCTTTTTAATAAATCATTCAAATCAACTAAAAATTGGTCTGATTGATTCATAGGAAAAGTATTGAAATGATTTCTAAAAATATCTTACACAGTAATCAGAAATAGCAGGAAAGGTCATGTAAATGAGTCAAAATGTGTGGGATCAGTTGAAATGAAAACTGGAATAATTTGCATACTGCTCACTAAACTTTCATCGTATAGATATTCAGACTCAAAGGCAAAACCTTGTTTGTTTGTGGACTAACTAATTTACATTTTTAGGGTATATGTTTAATGGAATAAACAGCCCCTTATGTCACAATTTCCAACTGTTTTTCCAGCATCCATCTTCCTCTCAAGTTGACTTCTTTCCATAGTTGGTTTCTGGTGAGGCTATTTTCAACATTTAGTGTTTTTCTGTGGAAAATATTAATATATAATTAAATAATTATATTATATTATATATCAATTAAAGCAGTCTACCTTATGATAAGATCAGTCACTGTGCAAAAAGCAGAAGCCTTACTTGTGAATTCTTAAGTCACATTGCAGTATGATTGCCACCAATGGTCTTTACAATAAGCTTAGCTCATGATGCTTTTGAGAAACACAGCCCTGGACAGTGGAGATTTTTGCAGCTGCTGGTGACCCGTGGGAGTGAAAAATTGCTTCATAACTGTAAACTCACTGTATTTTTTGTAAAAAAAAGAAAGCTGCAATGTTTCCACTTATAGTACCTCTGCATCTTAAAACCACAGGGGTTTTTTTTAGTGAATATTAGTCAGTGAATAGGATTTTTTTTTTCTTTAATCAGTTAGCATGTAAACACAATCTGTTCGTAAGTTTTTGCAGCGCTGTGTCATTTCAATTTGCAGTTGAAGGGTGGGTGATATAGTGGTTGACCCATAACACACTTACACTATATTGCCAAAAGTATTGGGACACCCCTCCAAATCACTGAATTCAGGTGTTCCAATCACTTCCATGGCCACAGGTGTATAAAATCAAGCACCTAGGCATGCAGACTGCTTCTACAAACATTTCAGGAGCTCAGTGAATTCAAGCGTGGTACCGTGATAAAAGTCCATTTGTGAAATTTCCTCACTACTAAATATTCCACGGTCAACTGTTAGTGGTATCATAACAAAGTGGAAGCAATTGGGAACAACAGCAACTCAGCCAGGGGTCAGAGCGGGGTCAGCGCATGCTGAGGCGCACAGTGCGCAGCTTTCTGCAGAGTGAATAGCTACAGACCTCTAAACTTCGCGTGGCCTTCAGATTAGCTCAAGAACAGTGCGTAGAGAGTTTTGTGGAATGGGTTTCCATGGCCGAGCAGCTGATCCAAGCCTTACATCACCAAGTGCAATGCAAAGCGTCGGATGCAGTGGTGTAAAGCACGCCGCCACTGGACTCTAGAGCAGTGGAGACGTGTTCTCTGGAGTGACGAATCACGCTTCTCTGTCTGACAATCCGATGGACGAGTCTGGGTTTGGCGGTTGCCAGGAGAACGGTACTTGCCTGACTGCATTGTGCCGAGTGTAAAGTTTGGTGGAGGGGGGATTATGGTGTGGGGTTGTTCTTCAGGGGTTGGGCTTGGCCCCTTAGTTCCAGTGAAAGGAACTCTTAATGCTGCAGCATACCAAGACATTTTGGACAATTTCATGCTCCCAACTTTGTGGGAACAGTTTGGGGATGACCCCTTGCTGTTCCAACATGACTGCGCACCAGTGCACAAAGCAAGGTCCATAAAGACATGGATGAGCGAGTTTGGTGTGGAGGAGCTTGACTGGCCTGCGCAGAGTCCTGACCTCAACCCGACAGAACACCTTTGGGATGAATTAGAGCGGAGACGTCCAACATCAGTGCCTGACCTCACAAATGCGCTTCAAGAAGAATGATCAAAAATTCCCATAAACACACTCCTAAACCTTGTGGAAAGCCTTCCCAGAAGAGTTGAGGCTGTTATAGCTGCAAAGTGTGGGCCAACTCCATATTAAGAATGGGATGTCATTAAAGTTCATGTGCATGTAAAGGCAGGCGTCCCAAAACTTTTGGCAATATACTGTATGTGTCAAAATGCCTGTCTTCGAGAGCATCCTTGCAAACACAGTCGGTTAAGTCTTTAGTAAACGTAAACAGTTGAGAAAGAAATCATATGTGTATCACTATATTAGATCTGTGCATTCAGTCTTAAAGTGACAGTAGCCTAAATATAAACCTGCTGTCTGTTAATCAAAGAACAAAAGTGAGAAAATCGTTGATCTTGTCTGAATCACTTTTGTCACTTTAATAAGAATAAATGTATATTTAATTTACAGAGTGAAGACTATGCAATGTTTTTTGAACATTTAATTAGTCTTCTTTATAGTGCTTAAAGTTTTTTCCAGCTAGGTCCGTTTCATTTGTGTCTTTATTCTATTGTTTTTTTTTTTTTTTTTTTCTAGTGCGTAAAGATTTTCAGGTAGGTCTATTTCATTAGTGTCTTTGTTCTATTGTAGTTTTTTTCCTATTGCTTGTAATTAGTTTCTTTGTTCATATTTTATTACTGTTTACTTGTCTTCAGTAAGCTTGACAGTTTTTTTTTCTTTTACTTATGTTAGAAATTGACAAGAATTATGATATTCCAATTGTATCAAAAATGTTGATATCATAAAAACCTTATTTAAAGGATTAGTTCACTTTCAAATGAAAATTAGCCCAAGATTTACTCACCCTCAAGCCATCCTAGGTGTATACGACTTTCTTCTTTCTGATGAACACCATCGGAGATATATAAATAAATATTCTGAAGCATCCGAGCTTTATAATGGCAGTGAACGGGACCAATGAGTATGAAGCTGAAGAAAGTGTCTCCATCCACATTCATCCATCATAAACATACTCCACACGGCTCCGGGGGGTTAATAAAGTCCTTCTGAAGCGAAGCGATGTGTTTGTGTAAAAAAAAAAAAATCCATATTTAACAAGTTATGAAGTAAAATATATAGCTTCCGCCAGACCGCCTTCCGTATTCAACTTAGGAAGAAAGTGTAAACTGGCGTCGCGTCAGTGAAGCTTTTTTCTGTAAGTTGAATAGGGAAGGTGTAGGACGTAGCGTAAGCTTTTTGAACTGCAAGAGTTTTACACTTTCTCCCTAAGTTGGATATTTACTTCATAACTTGTTAAATATGGATATTTTCATGGCCCTTCAGAAGACCTTTATTAACCACCCGGAGCCGTGTGTAGTACACGTTTATGATGGATGGATGTGGATGGAGACACTTTCTTCAGCTCATACTCGTTGATCCCACTCACTGCCATTATAAACCTCGGATGCGTCATTATATTTATTAATACTTCTCCAATTGTGTTCATCAGAAAAAAGAAAGTCATATACACCTAGGATGGCTTGAGGGTGAGTAAAGGTTGGGGTAATTTTCATTTGAAAATGAACTAATCCTTTAAAAAAAGTATACTGTGATATACATCGTTATCGTGAAATAAAATGACTCATATCGCCCACCCCTACACTAAATTTGCATTTCTTGCAATGCAGTAAACTTGAGCTGAAACAGTGCAAGCAGACGTATGATCAGATTTTATCCTAATTCCATGAATTTCATCCTGTTACACATAAAGAAATCATGATTTATAAAGGCAGAAACTGACATAAAGGCAGAAATGTTGCTCATCAAGCTGTGCAGGTGTTGCATGATCAAACTATTATGGGAACTGCAGTAAAATGTAAACCATCCAGCTGAATTTCAGTTTTTTCCCCCAGAGCTATGCATATTTTTATTCTAAATACAATTCAAACAATCAGATGCTGCAGTGTTTCCTTGTGCTTTGAGAGATTAAGAACGATGAGATCACATGTAAATGAAAGTGTAAGGGTGTTGAAATTATAATTGCGTATTCTCCTGAAGTAATAGAGGCATGCTACAGTCTATCAACACGTTTTGCCAGTGCCAGGTTTAACAGAACTGTGCATGATCAGGTTTTTTTTCTGCAAACCATAGCCTACATTGATATATGTCATGCTTGAATGGGTCTTCTCATCAGCTGACGCCTCTGCACTGTTCCACAGGGGCACTTCCCCTTCGCTCGCTCCCAATTTGGCTCACCTTATTTCATTTTTTTCCATTTTCCGTTGCCCCCTCACTGTCCTTATTAATATGCTGCATCACTGTTTTTCTCTTTGCATTGCATAGTCAGTGTTGTTTATCAGAGCTACAGAAATGCAGCTAATATTTAGTGGAAGTTAACCTGACTGAATTTCCATAGCAGTTGCTCTGTGTGGATCTCAGTGTTGACATTACAGTACTGAATACCACACATTTTCTTCAAACTTATCATTGTAATCTACAGATTTAAGAAAACTGATGACTGTGTTAAAAGCAAAAACAAATTACGCATGACTGTTTCTTTCCAACCAGAAAATAAATACATAACATAAATGGAAATTGTGGTCTTCAACTGTTCCACAGAGTGGCCACTGCTTAAGGGGAAATGCAAATCATTGAATGGCACACAAATACACATTTTACTGCATCTATATGCACAATAGTCTATGGGTGTTAATTAAAATGTAAAAAGATTATTTATGCACAACCAAATTTGCAAACTGAACAAATAAGAAATGTGAAATCCATTAAGAGTTTTGTGTTTTAATGTCTGAATCTCATGATGGCGTTCAAGTTCTTACCTCAGTGAATTTGTTAGATGTGCATTAGAAGTTTCCCTCTTTCTCTCTCTCTATGCCAAAATAGGCCTACATAAGTGCCTGGAAGCCTTGTGCATGCTGTTTGTGTAAACAGTGACCGTGTAAAAATAATATTTTAATTTTCCACTAAACTTTATCATTATTACTTCTAAAATTAAACTAATTAATACCTCATATGCCAATATGATAATTTATAATTATTAATCTTGCAGTCCTTTAGAGAAGAAGTTGATGCGGACGCTGTGACGT
Organism: Ctenopharyngodon idella; assembly: GCF_019924925.1. NCBI lineage: Eukaryota > Metazoa > Chordata > Actinopteri > Cypriniformes > Xenocyprididae > Ctenopharyngodon > Ctenopharyngodon idella. The sequence continues at coordinate 14,089,154 of NC_067234.1, forward strand.
CATCGTATACTTCCTGGAGCTTGTCGCGCGACACCGGCTAGCATGATAGCGCGAGGCAGTTAGCTTCGCTACATCAATAATGTTTTAACTAGTCGGTTTTATACCAGCAAGCACAAAATACAACCACACTGTTAGTAAACCCATAAACCTTAACGTATATGCAAAACAACGAATTTCAACCAGGAATAACCGCGTCTCGAGGTAGGATAAACATTGGCGAGCTAGCATGTTCCCGAGCGCACTTTAATTTGTCTGATTATTACTAATTGTTGTTTTGTTTATCACTGACAGCCAGTCGAAATGGGTGAATAAGCTATGCATTTTTAATAAATAGACATATTCTATGTTAAAAAGCGCTGGCTGAACACTTGTTTGATGGTTATTTAGCAGCAAATGACTGTTAGCATGTTGTTTGTAGCAGGTGTTTTGGACTTTGGAGATAATCTTTTCAGTTTATACTTTAGCTAATTGCTCTTTACGGTCTTAAAAACATGTTTATAGAATGTGCTTTTAGTTAAAGCAAGACATTTCTGGAAAGGTGCTGTGTGCTTGACAGTTGGGTATCAGTTGTGGCCTGTGTGAAATACAACACGGTTTTCCTTGTGGCAGTGATACCGTGTAGTTCATTTCAGAATTTTATGTATTCAGTGGAAGCAGGTATTTTCTTTCAACTTTCTTCATGGTTATTGTTTTCTTGCATAATACAGACAGAATGGAAGAACAAGCAAGCAGTACCATAGAAGTGACTGTGAAAACCCTAGACTCCCAGAGCAGGAGTTACACAGTTCAGGCACAGGTGAGCTGGAGTTTTTTTATTTATTTTATTTTATTTTATTATGCACATTGTCACGTGCCCTTTATGCTGATGACCTAATGTTATCCATTCCACTACAATTCAAGGTGAATAACGAGTTATGTGACCGCAGACTAAGACAGAAAGGACTTGTTTCCCTTTGTAGATGACCGTGAAAGAGTTCAAGGAGCACATATCGCCTTCTGTGGGAATTCCTGTTGACAAACAAAGACTCATTTACCAGGGCAGAGTACTTCAAGATGAGAAGACCCTAACAGAGTACAGTGAGTTGATTTGCATAAAACCAGCAAATCAAGTACTTAGAATCTCAGTTTTTGCTATTGTTACTTCTTGAATATAATTCCATAGAAAGCAATTCAATTGAATTACATAGCAAAACTACACTTTTTTTTTTTTTTTTTAATCCAACTCAGCATGTGCTTTTGAATAATATCCCCTTTGCAGACTTGTGACTTTTTCTGTACTTTTCCCATCTCTGTCTAGATGTGGACGGAAAAGTCATTCACCTCGTAGAGCGGGCCCCACCGCAGACCACCCAACAGGGCTCCGGCTCAGGTGGTGTACCAGGGTCCTCTGGGGTGACACAGGGAGGAAGTCAAAACCCAAATTCAACCAGTAGCTCCCAAGGGACCCCTCTTGGGCCTACACATGACCGCAACGCCAACAGCTACGTCATGCTGGGTACTTTTAATGTTCCGGTTAACATTATGGACCCTCAGCAGATTCAGGTAGAGATTTTTTTTTTTATGCTCAGGTGGCTTAATATGACTGTATTGCTTGATTTATTTATTTTTTGTCCTTTTTGATTAATGTATTCTCTTTCCTCAGATGTCCATTCAGCAGATGATGTCAGGCCTGGGAGAAAATGCAAGGAATCCACGAGTCAGTACCAGCACCGGGGTGAGTACCATTGTGAACTAAAGATTTTTTATAAATAAATTAAATCTTTTATTCAGCAAGGATGCATTAGATTGACCATAGGTCAGAGTAAAGCATGTTACAAAAGATTTCTGTCAAATAAATGTGGTTCTTTTTAACTTTCTGTTCATCAAACAATCCTGGGAAATTTTTGTATCACGGTTTCCACAAAAATATTAAGCAACAACTATTTTCAACATTGATAATAAGAAATGTTTCTTGAGCAACAAATCAGAATATCAGAATGATTTCTGCAGGATCATGTGACACTGAAGACTGGAGTAATGATGCTGAAATAGCTGCTTAGCCATCATAGAAATAAATTACATTTTAAAGTGCCTGTATTATACTATTTTAAAGGTTCCTAATTTCGTTTTGGGGGGCTACTACAATAGGTTTAAATGCATCCAAGGTCAAAAAACACTTTCTCATAATTTACATTGCTTATCACCTCATTTCTCAAAGGCCCTGTTTACACCTTGTATTAAGAAGCATTTTCGTTAATCCGATCACAAGTGGACGATGATAAATAAAGGTGTAAATGGGGTCTAAAAGGTTTTGAGCTTGTCCACTTTTGACTACTTTCAGAGGTAGTCGAAAACTCATTCGACCGGATTGCTTTCATAGTGAAGACGTTTATGTGGTTGAATGCATTCAAACTACCACAAAAGACCACCTATTCTCCACCTTTGTCAGCATAAGACCCAAGTTTGGTTTGAAGATGAAAAAAATACCAAGCACAATGTTCTCTCACCATTCCTGATTTCTAACACGTACTCAACGCGTTCGGTGTGGTCTTGCGTAGAGGTCGACCGATAGAGGATTTTACCGATAACGATAATAAGGTTTGACCATGCTGGCCTTTTTAAAATGGATAATGAATGAAAACAAACACATAAAATACTGCTGAACTTTATAAAAAAAATTGAAAAACAGCACTTAACAATGAAAATGTACTGTAGTCTTTAAATATAAATATATATTAATTATACCTTGATATTGAACAGCTTGAATTTGATTTTATATATATATATATATATATATATATATATAATTACAGTGCTCTCCATAAGTATTGGGACAGTAAAGACAAAATTGCTCTGTTAGCTGTGGTGTCAAGACATCTATAAATGTGATTAAAAGATTAATATGAGGCAGAAATACAGAATGTCACATTTTATTATTGACTGTTTCAACACAAAATGTTTTACCAGCTAAGAAGTACAGCACTTTTAGAGTTTCTTCCCTCTGCCTAATGTGAGCACAAGTATTGGGATGGTTTAGCTTTAAGTAAATGAAAATGGGTAAAAGCTAATATTTATCTGTAAATCCCTTGCAGGCAATCACAGGAGAGAGTCTGTGACCCATAGACATCACCACACTCTTGGTTTCACAGTTTGAAATGCTTTTCCAGGCCTTTAATGCAGCCATTTCAACAGTTCCTTGTTTTGGGGAGTTTCTGCCTTTAGTTTCCTCTTCAGCTGGTGAAATGCTTGTTCAACAGGATTTAAATCTGGAGACTGACTTGGAATGTCCAGTTTGGAATGTCCTGAGAAAGATAGATACCACTGGCAAGCTTCAGAAACCGGCAACGACCAGGTCAGCTAAGAATCAACAGCAGTTGATGATCGACAAATGACAAGGACTATGAAAAAAAAAAAAACCCCTCTAAAATAACTGTCAGTCAAATCACCAGCAACCCGCGGAAAGCTGGGGTGATAATCTCACAATCTGCTGTTCGCAGGAAACTTCACCAACAGAATTACAGAGGATACACAGCAAGATCATGATCAGTACCAAAAATAGGAAAGCCATTTTGAATTTACAAAAACACACAGAGATGAGCCAGTAGAGTTTTAGAACAGAGTTTTATGGACAGATGAGACAAAGATTAATCTTTATCAAAGTGGGAAAGCAAAAGTGTGGAGAGAAAAAAAGGAAACTGCAAATGATTCAAGGTAGTGTCATGTCATGGGCATGCATGTCTGCCTCTGGAACAGACTCACTCATCTTTATTGTTGACTTATTCAATGATGGCAGCAGAAGAATTAATTCAGAAGTGTACAAAAGAGTCTTGTGTTCAAGAAAATGCCACCAGACTCACTGGGAAGTGCTTCATATGGCAACAGGACAATGACCCAAAACACTAGAACTGCCGACTCAATCAAGGAGATTATCGTGGTAAAGAAATGCTGGATCTTAGATTGGCCAAGTCAGTCTCCAGATTTAAATCCTATTTAGTCCCATTTCACCAGCTGAAGAGGAAACTAAAGGCAGAAACCCCCTCAAACAAGCAACTGTTGAAAATGGCTGTATTAAAGGCCTGAAAAAGCATTTCAAAGTGTGAAACCAAGAGTCTGGTGATGTCTATGGGTCACAGACTCGCTCCTGTGATTTACAATTAAATAATAGCTTACATTTCAGGGTTTTTTTCTGGATCAAAAATGGTCTTCGGTGGTGGCTGACAGACATGGTCATCGACACAAACAGTAAAAAATACCCTACCCCCGTGATCTGTGAGCCCAATACTTAAAATAAATTACCTGCCACTCTCACTGTAATCTTTTCTTGCCCTCTTTGCAAAAAAAATCTGTGATTTCATAGCTTTGTAAGAGAAGATGCTTCTTTGCTAGACCTGAAAATTATTTTGGTATATATAATAATAGTAATAATAATAATAATAATAATTAATAATCAGTATTAAAAAGTAGCATTAAAAAGTTAATAATCTAATTTTCTACCATACACAATTGAATGCACCTAGCTAACAACTTGCTTTGTTCTGGTTTTACCTCACTCCAGTCTAAACTAACTGATTTTATAGGTAGGCCTAATTACTACACATTGTCATATAAATAACCCGAAAATACTGTGGATTATTAAGGCTAAATCTTACTAAACACTCTTGGGGTAAGCACACTTACGTTCTCATTTCAGAGTTCTGAGTTAATGCTTTGTTATAACTGTTACACCGATTCAGACAGTGAGTTCAGTGTTGTGTTAGACAGATCAGTTGTTTTCAGGATTTATTAAAATTAATCTGTTCGAATGAGTCATTAGGTCGTGAATCGGACATTAGTGGATGTGGATGCGTTGCGTGCAAATCGCGGACTATATATATAGAACTATATATATATATGTATACACAGTGCTCAGCGTATTTCCAAAATGTTGACAAGACTAAGTTTTATATAACATCTGTTTAACTTATAACATGAAAGTAAGGTTAATAATATAACTCAGAACAAAATTTTCAGTTTTACTCAAATTAGGGTGATGCAAAAATGAGTACACCCCACTGAAAGTCTCTGGAGCAAAGCTACATTTTAGACTACAAATGTCTAATTTAACAAGAATTCAACCACAGGTGAGTCTAATTATTCATTACACAGGTGTCCAGCAGACAGTTGACTATAAAAAGGGTGTTAAAACCCCTTCCCATTTCATGCTGTCAGCAATGGCACCACATGGAAGAGAAACGTCACAAGACCTGAGAAAGAAAATAATTTCTTTACACCAGAAAGGTGAAGGCTACAAGAAGATCAGCAACGCTTTACTTATCAGTCAGAATACTGTAGCAAAAGTGGTATAAAATTTTAAAAAAGATGGAACTGCAACCATCTCACAGAGACGTCCAGGTCGTCCATGGAAGTTAACACCTCGACAGGAGCGTCTTCTGATGAGAAGGGTTGAAGAAAATCGGCATGCAAGTTCACTGCAGTTATCTAAAGAAGTAGAAAGCCAAACTGGGGTGACTATTTCCCATGACACAATATGGCGTACACTGCAGAGGAATGGCATGCATGGGTGCCGTCTACGAAAGAAGCCTCTCCTAAAGCCCAGGCACAAAAAAGCCCGCCTAGAGTTTGCCAGGGCCCATGCTGACAAAGACTACTGGGACTCTATACTCTGGAGTGATGAGACCAAGATAAATGTTTTTGGAACTGATGGCTTCAAAACTGTATGGCGTCGCAAAGGTGAGGAATGCAAAGAAAAATGCATGGTGCCTACAGTGACACATGGTGGTGTCCGTGTCCTTATGTGGGGCTGCATGAGTGCTGCTGGTGTCGGGGAGCTGCATTTCATTGATGGCATCATGAATTCACAGATGTACTGCTCTATACTGAAAGATAAGATGCTACCATCACTCCGTGCCCTTGACCGTCGTGCACTTTTCCAACATGACAATGATCCTAAACACATTTCTGAAGAAGAACAGAGTGAAAGTGATTCAGTGGCTCCTGATCTGAACCCAATCGAACACCTATGGGAAATTCTGAAGAGACAAGTTGAGCATCACTCTCCATCCAGCATCCAGTCTCTAACAGAGCTCATTCTTGAAGAATGGAAAAAGATAGATGTTGCAAAATGTCGCCAACTTGTTCATTCCACGCCTAGAAGACTCGGTGCTGTCATTAAAAATCATGGAGGCCATACAAAGTACTAGATGTATAAGTTTTTGTTGTGGGGTGTACTCATTTTTGCATCACCCTAATTTGAGTAAAACTGAAAAATGTATAATCTAAGTTGTGTTATTAACCTTATTTTCATGTTATAAGCTAAACAGATGTTATATAAAACTTAGTCTAGTCAACATTTTGGAAATTGTTTTTGTGTTTATTGAGATATTGTTTAAAATGTTACTTTTCATATATATATATATATATATATATATATATATATATATATATATATATATATATATATATATATATATATATATATATATATATATATAAAATCATTCGATTTACATTTATCTTTGAAAATAAAAATAAACAGAAAACAAGAAAAAATGTCTCAAAGACAAATGTAACAATTTGAACACGTTTTCTTAAGCAAAAAATTATATATTTCTATACATGTGTATCTTTATACTCTTTCTTTCTTTCAGACCAATGGCTCTGTGAATGTTCAGATAGATTTGGACCAGTCATTGCAAAGTGAGCCCAGACTGCGGCTGCTATTGGCTGAGAACTTGCTGAGAGACACCAATGCTGTGATCCAAAGACTGGAGGTAAGCGATTTTGTTGACAGTTATCTTGCTTGGCTAATTGCATACCCAGGTATCAGGACGAATAAATGTGCATGCACCTTTCTTATTGATTCTTTGATTATTCCTTCATCTTTGTCTTTATTAATAGGGGCAGCCCACAGATGCTTCCTCTTCCCAGGACGACTCTGCACCTCCACCCACCTCCTCCACTTCCACTCCATCTCCTTCTGCACAGCCCATGGATACTTCTCCTCCTCCGTCCAGTACCCCACCATCCTCCTCCTCCTCCACCCAGACTGAGGGTGCTCCAGCCCCTCCAGCAGGCCTCAGGTAGGACCAGTTTAGTCATAATCATACTTTAATTATTTTGCTTAATATAATAAATCTTTATTGATAAATGTTTTTTTTTTTGTATTGGCTATTTTACAATGCCTTAATGGTGTTTTTTTGATCATTGTTCACTGTTTTTTGATCTTGATCACTGTTGTTGTATGTGAAGGTGCTGTATGTGTTTGTTAATGGCACAAGTTTGGAATGGTATAAGCACAGTTTTCATTCTTGGGTGAAGCAATGGACTATTCGTTTTTGTGTTTTGCTTTTTTTGTTCTTCTTGAACCAGGGCATTAATTAAATTGTGAAGTTATGAGTCAAAATGTACATCAAGAAGTTCAAATAAGGACCTTGTTTTAGTCATCAGTTATTCACACTTAAAGTTATTTTAACAGATTGGGGCATTTTAGGGGTATGTTTTTAATAGATGTGAGAATGTTCACTTGGATGGTTGACTGTTAGTTTACTCTAAGTCTGGTAAAGATTTGTAGGTGCTCAAACTTCCTCCTACCCTGTCCCTGTCATGGCTTCATGTGGGAAGAAATCTGGTGATTTCTAAAGTGTGTTTTTGGAAGAATTATGACTTGGTAATTATGATGCATGTGACACAAATGAACTTGTCTCACCCCCTATTATAAATAAGAAAACCACAAATGAAAATTGAATGTACGATTCTATTTATTTTTTTTAATTTTTCCTCAAACTATGGCTGTTTACTAAAAACGTCCCCATTTAAATTACTAGTGAATTGCCACATGAAAGATTGATTTTTGTGTCTTACTGAAGAATGACTAACTTGGAAAAATGAAATGTGAGTTTCTGTCTTTCAGTTTCATAAACACCTGACAACAATGTTGCTTTTGTCTCATTTTACCTTTTAGTTTGGCCCAAAAATGAAATTTGTAGGAAATGTACAGACACTTTAAAATCAACCGCCTACAACATGAGACAAAACAGAGGAAGTTCTTTAAACCGGGAGACACAGTTTCAGTAGTGAACGAGTAGGCATAACTTCAGTCTGCCTAGACATTATTGACATTTGACATCAGGTTAAGAAATGTGGGTTTGTCTCTTTGATTAACCTCACTGCTTAAGGAAAATAACGTCTTGCTGAGCTGTAAATAGTTCTATTATATATATATATATATATATATATATATATATATATTAATTTGATTTAGCTTAGGGTCAGTAAGAGTTTTAAAATGTTTTTGAATGAAGTCTCATTAATCATTTATTTGATCAGTAAAACGGTAATATTATGAAATATTTTTACAATTTAAAATGACTGTTTTCTATTTTAATATATTTTATATGTAATATATATTTATTCCTGTGAATGCAAAGCTGAATTTTCAGCATCATTACTCCAGTCTCCAGTGTCACATGATAATTCAGAAATCGTTCTAATATGATGATTTGGTGCTCAAGAAATGTTTCTTATTATCAATGTTGAAAACAGTTATGCTGCTCTATATTTTTGTGGAAAATGTGATGCTTTTTTCAGGATTCTTTTATAAATAGAAAGTTGAAAAGAGCAGCATTTATTTGAAATATTAATTTGCTGAATAATTGTATTCATTTGTCATTTGTTAACCCCAAACTTGATTGATAGTATATACTAAGTAAGCTAGCAAACTTCCGTGCTGGTGGAATGACCTGCCTAACTTAGTCCGACCAATTTTCAAGAAACGGCTAAACGGCATTTTTCATCAACACTTGATCCATTAATACTAACACTTTTTATTCAGGTTTTTTTTTTTTTTTTTTTTTTCATTAAAAAACATCTTGCTATGTGTGCTGTGCTATACTAACTGGAACTTGTCACAGCACTTATATATTGATGCCCTTTTGTTTTATTGCTTCTATTATTCTCAGTCGCTTTGGATAAAAGCTGCTAAATGATTAAATGTAAAATGCAGCTTAGCGTTGAATAACTTATGTAATATCCTTAAATAAGTTTTCTCCATTTAGGCTGCAAAAGTCCCTTTTATTTTACTGTTGATTTTTATCATATATTAATTTTTTTTTATTATTACCTGGTTCCCTAATGATATGTCACAGTTTTCTAGGTAAAATATTAACAATGGTTTTATTGTTCAGTTGAGACATTGACTCTAAGGCACGTGATCAGTGTTGTTTTATCAAAAAACTGTGCAGTTCATATAATACAATACATACAATAGCACTCCACATAGATGATGAATCATTTTCTCGGTTTCATGTGCAGTTAATCAGCGGAGACGATTAAAACCAACTGTGGGAGTTTGGCTATGGTAATATGCCTTTGCCAAGCCACTGAAAAGCGAAGCTCCCACTATTTCTGTTACTTCTATATCCTACTCACCAGTTTTAAAAGTCAAACAAACCACCATTCTTACCGCTAGTGACTTGCTTTTTGAGTGTCAAACAAAAGGTTATGTTTAGTGTAAGACGTCTTGTTTAGTTGACTAAGCAGAGACTGTTTTGTTTGATTTATTCACTGTATACTTAATAATACTCTACTGCACTTGCACTTACACAGTGATATAAACCAAGCAGCAGCTTGTCTGAGCCGGTGCGTTTTTATTTTCAGTATCACAAGCTTATTAAATCCATTAGTGATGCCCTGACGATCAATGTTTTAAAGCAAATTGCATTTAGAAATATTGATTTATGATGATGCTGTCTTCCCATCAGCCACCCAAGCCCGGCCGAGATGGTGGAGATGTTAACAGAGCTGAGGAGAGTGGAGGAGAGGCTCCAGCCCTTCATTCAGAGAGCTCACCTCATTCTAGAGGCGGCCACAACTGCAGATTACAACAACAATGTAAGAAGCCCACTCCTCATAAATGTTGTCCTCTTTGTAGACCTTAGCCAGACTCCATGTTTGAATGTGAATGCAAAAGAATTTGGAAATCAAGATCATTTATTCAGCCAACAGAACATTAAAAAAAATCTTTTCACATTTTCAGTGGACAAAGATATCAAAACCGAGTTGTGAAATTTAGACTAGAGATGCAGTCATACACCCAAACCAAAAATTATTCAGACATTTTTGATATTTTTGATATATTTTTACTAGTGGGTGCAGGACACTATAGTTCATTTATGTAAGTGAGGATAGCAAAATAAAGTAAACTGTGACATATTATACCCAAAAATTCTTCATACAGTGGGCTATCAGTAAAATTGATAAAAAATTGGGACAAAAATTATTCAGACACTTTGACCTGACCATGTTTTGCTTAAGTGTTATCTGACATAATTAAGATTAATTTTTTCTGACACAGTTTAACTCTGAGATCTTGTCATATTTTCTTACCATTTTTTTAAACTATACTGAATAAACTGTATTAATGAATGAAATGTTCAAGGTGTCTGAATTTGACTGTATATCAATATTTAGTGATTCTTTCATTTTCATGGCATGATATTAGCTTAGATCTTCTATCAGTATTTGTTTTTAAATGTGCATTAATGTAGGTTTCTGCTGTTCAATTAAAAGAGTAGTCTATTTAAGCACAAACTTTGAAAGCAATGTTTTTAGGTTTCTAAGAGGTGTCAAATAATCCTGAATAGAAAATGTATCAGTATTCACTATTTTGAAAATATTTCTAATTTGATAATAATAATAAATGTTTCTTGAGCAGCAAATCAGCATATTAGAATAATTTCTGAAGGATCATGTGACACTGAAGACTGGTGTAATGATGCTGAAAATTCAGCTTTGACATCACATGAGTAAATTACATAATTTTAAAATCTATTATTTTAATATATTAATTTTTTTTAATTGTAATATTATTTCACAATATTAATGTTTTTCTTCTGTATTTTGCATCATAAATGCAGCCTTGGTGAGCAAAAGAAACTTCAGTTAAACTTTATTTAGGTACTAAGTAATATTAATTAACTACATATTATGGATGTGACTGTGAGGAAATTCTTCCTCTTTTCGGTGGGGTTTTCCCTCTTTTTTTTTTTTTTTTTTTTTTTTTTTTCACCTTGCAGCCAGAGGACACGCACCATTATGAATGCCATTGCGGCCGTGCACATTTTACTTTCACTTTCGAATTGCCAGCAATTCTTGGGTGGCAATTGCTTAAATGGTGGCTTCATTATTATTCTTAATAAAAAAACACAGCAACAAAACAGTACAATGACAAACTCGCTTAAGGTGCTTTTACATTTCACTTTGAATTCAAATCTTCCAACGTCGTTTTCTCAGTCAAGATTGAGGCGAAGTGGACGAGGTGAAATCTGACTCCTGCTGCTGGTCTTGCTCGGCCCACGCTGAATTGAGCAGACGCGTTCAGTTTTTAATTGTCGTGTCTGTTCTCTAACTGAAATAAATGATTTTTATTACTGTAAAAAATCAAAACGACAGTGGGGGGCGGTGCCGCGGTGGGCAAGTGATGTAACCGGTGTTGCGGCTGAACACCAGTAACACCAACTATCACAGCAAGCCGACTACATATACTTATTATTAGGGTTAGTTGCATGTAATTATGCATAATTTATTTTTATTACTATAGAAACTACATGTAACATCTAACAAGGACACTGTTAAATAAAGTGTTATTAAAACTTCTTTCAAAAACATTAAAAGAATCTTACAGACCCCAAACTTTCATATGGTATTGTATATAATGGAAATCATCTAAATAAGCAAAACTTCAACTCTAAATCAAAATGTGGCTGATTGAATATAGTAGTATATATTTTTTTTGTTTTCTTTTTATAGATTTTAAAGGAATGTAATTAGTTTATTTTATTAATTTAAAGTAGGTTGATTTAATTGGCATTTGAGCATGATTTCATTGAATGGGTGGAAGAGTTAAATCCTTTTTTTTTTTTCTTTTTTTTTTTTTTTTTTTTTGAAAAACAGACCCAAGAGAGGGATGAGGACCAACGCATTCTCAATCTCGTGGGGGAGGCCCTCCGTCTCCTGGGAAACGCCCTCGTCGCCCTGAGCGACTTGCGGTGTAACCTCCTGAGCAACCCCCCTCGACACCTTCATGTTATTCGCCCCATGTCCCACTACACCTCCTCTGTGCTGGCTCCAGGAGGCGTGCATCACCTCCCCATGCAGGTAAAGATGTGGTCTGTGAGACTCGTGCAGTGGGAAACATGTGGTACATAACACTGAAAGTGAAAGTTTTGTAGAGCACTTCATAGATGACTACTGAGGTGTTTTTTGGAAGACGTACATTTTCCAAAGTTTCAGGAAATACTGAGACCACAGGGTCTATAAACATAATTTGTTGAAGTAGGCCTAACTGAAACAAGTTAGTTAATTTTTAAATTGACATTTAACTTGCCTGCAGTTGAATCTTGGAACAACTGTGACCATGTCAGCCAATGGCAGACCATCAGCTGATGGTCAACCTCAGTCAACTGGCCAATCAGATCAGCAAGGCCAGGTACCAACACCTGCCAGTCAGCCTGGTCCAGCCAATCAGCAGGCTGGACAGCCGGGGCCCAGAGTCATCCGGATCAGTCATCAAACCATGGAGCCTGTAGTGATGATGCAGATGAACATTGATGGTGGGTTTCATTTGTATGTGTGTTGGATGGAGGGGTGTAATTTAATGAATTAAATGAATTTAATTTGAGTTGTTTAATATATTTCAGACTCTGGAAACGCCACACAGGCTAATGGACAACAGAACGCTGCTGGCGCTGGACAGCCTGGTTAGTCCTTAGATTATCTGAAATTCATACTCTGAGAGACACTTAAAAGGGATAGCTCACCCAAAAATGAAAATTATCCCATTATTTACTCACCCTCAAGCCACTCTAGGTGTAAATGACGAAAAAACTATCGGAGATATATTTAAAAATATCCTGGCTCTTTCAAACTTTATAATCGTAGTGAACGGGGAGGGGGGCATGTTTTGAAGCCCAAAATAAATGCATCCATCCGTCATAAAAAATAATCCATACGGCTCCAGGGGTTAATAAAGGACTTCTGAAGTGAAGCGATGGGTTTTTGTAAGAAAAATATCCATATTTAAAACTTTATAAACTAAAATAACTAGCTTGCGGCAGACGACTGTACTCATACAGCGCAAGTCGACTTGCGCCACAAGAGTAACCCCTGACACGATGTATGACGCAGGATGTAGGAGTATCGTAAGCTTAGACAGCTTTGTTTGGTTCAAACAAATATGGCTGTGCAACAATCTCAAGCTCCTCTTCTCTTATATTGAAATCCTCCGACATTTATCTTTAAAATTTCTTCTAATTCGTGACCGGTGTTTTGCTCTATCCTCTAAGCTTCCACGTTCATCATTGCGTCATGCGTCAGGGGTCACTCTTCCGCCACAAATCGATGTGCACGGCCGTCTGCCGTAAGCTAGTTATTAAAGTTTTAAATATGGATATTTTTCTTACAAAACCAATCTCTTCACCTCAGAGGGCCCTTATTAACCCCCTGGAGCCCCCTGGATTATATTTATGATGGATGGATGCATTTTTTTGGGCTTCAAAACACGCCCCACATTCACTCCCATTATAAAGCTTGGAAGAGCCAGGATATTTTTAACAATATCTCCGATTGTGTTTGTCTGAAAAAAGATAGTCATATACACCTAGGATGGCTTGAGGGTGAGTAAATCATGAGATAATTTCCATTTTTGGGTGAACTATCCCTTTAATCTATGAATAGTTTTTTGATTATTATTTTTGTCCCAACCGTGATACATTTTTTCAGGATTCTTGAATACAAAGTCCAAAAGAAACAGTATTTATTTGAAACAACTGTAACAAAAGATTTTTTTTTTTTTCTGTCACTTTGGGTCAATTTAGTCCATCCTTGCTGAATAAAAGTCATAAATAAAAAAAAATAAAAAAAAATTAAATTTTAAATCTTATTGAGCCCAAACATTTGAATGGTATATATATTATGGTTGTGCAATATGGACAAAAAAGTACTATCATGAATTTTTTGATCAATATTACAATTTTGAAGCAATATTTCCCTAGACACACAGTTGTTGGGGGGCAAGTCCTTATCCTGCCCTGAAATCACCTTCCATGTTTCTTGCTTTCTTCCATGTCGTAATGGTAAACCCACTCTGTTCTGTTGTCAACCGCATTGCAATCAGTTTGCACACTGCGGGGGCTTTCTGCAGTTTAGAATTCGCATGTGTTTGCGTCATGATTTATTACAATTTTGATTAATCACACAGCCCTAATATATGTGTCAGTGTGTGTTAATGTATATTAAAACAAATTAATTGTACAATTATAATTATATACATATGAAATAAAATTATTTTGAGTGATCTGCACCAACATGAACATGTTTTGATATGATACACATATGTTTGCATGTTGCAGGTGCCCCCCCTACTGTTCAGATCCCTGGTCTACCTCCAGAATTCATGCAAGCCATTATGCATCAAGTAACTCAGCAAGCCATGGCCATGGCAAACGCTGCCTCATCTGGCCAGCAGGGGCAACAGTCCACCCCACCTACAGCAAACGTTGGCTCTGGCTCCACTCCACCCCCCATGCCCCCGTACCCTCCTCAGGCCAGAGTGGTTTTCACCAGGCCCTCTTTTACTCACAGGATGGCCAGCCCCACTTTCACCACAAGGGGGGCGACTCTCAACCTCAGAGCAGCTGTTCCACCGATGATGGGCCAACAACCAGGACAGGTGAATAAAAAAATTCCCATGATATTTCTAGAATATAGCAGTGTAAATACCACAAAGGGCAGATCAGGGAATTTAACAAGCTGTTAATCATAATGTTTTAGGTAATTTCCATTAAATTATATACAACAAATAACTAATTAAAAAAATGGGAAGTGTTTATTAATTATTATTATGATTATTAAATGGTTCAAATACTTTCTCCTATCCCACCTTAATAGAGAGGCAGCTACAACAAGCCATATTAAGCCATTCACAGGTTGTGTAAGAACTGAGTTTGGGGCTGAGCTACACAAAAAATTCCATTTCACAGGGTTCCCACGCACCTTGAAAGTACTTGGATTTCAGACACATGAATTCAAGGCCTGAAAAGTACTTAAAAAAACAAATATTGGCCCTTGAAAGTGCTTAAATTAAATTTGAAATAAATTTTGTCAAAATTATAACATGTCCCTCTTAGTCCTAGTATATTTGTTTTGGAATATTATTTTGCATTATATTGTGTTTTCAAATTTCACTTGTTTTCCATTACGGTACTTCCCCTTGCTTGTTATTAGGCGGGGTTTGGACATTTGAGCTGTGACACTTGCTGTGTCTGAAATAAACATTCTTATAGGGATGTACGATTTTGATCGTGGACGATTAAAAGGTCTCCACGATCTCCTTTTGAAGAAATACTGTTGTGTCATGCTATAGTGCTTTCTGTCAGTTGCAGTCCTCTGTCTCAACATACTGTGTAATACAAAGCGACATACATTCACATCACATGTTAACACAGCGGTAGAGTTATACTCACGGAACACTGCAGTTATTCACAATCACAAAAGTTTATTATTTGTTATATACAATACCATATTATGAGTTTTAAAGCCTTGCCGGTTAAACATTTTATCTGCGTGCTGGCCTGACACGTGCTTTTCTGAGCACCCGAAGCGCGCACACCCAAAAAGCCTGTCAAACGCTGCATTTGCTTGACAAAGTTATCATTCGCATCTTATTCTACTAATACTGTCAATACACACAAGGTTTACACCATCGGTTAAGTGTAAAGTTAAAGTAAACAGTTGAGAGAAAATCGAATGCGTGTCAATATATTAGATGCGCGCAAGAGCCTTAAAGGGACAGACAACACATGCTGCGACTTGTCCTCAAAGGTATATTTCAACCAAAAATGAAAATTCTGTCTTTATTTACTCACTCTAAAATTGTTCCAAACCTGTATTAATTTCTGTCTTGTGCTGAACACAAAAGAACATATTTTGAAGAACGTGGGTAACCAAACATTTGCTAGTACCCTTTGACATCCATAGTATTTTCTTTCCTACTATGGAACTCAAAATGCAACTGTTTGGTTACCCACATTCTTCAAAAAAAACTTGTATGTTCAACAGAAAAAATTTTATTTGGGTTTTAAACAACTTCTACGGTGAGTAAATAATGACAGAATTTCCTTTTTTTTTTTTTTTTTTTTTTTTCTTTCTTTAATACAGTAGCTTTAACAAGAAACTAATACTAAAAATACTAAATTAATATTTTTCTTCACCCACTTTATCTGAAAGTCTGTCATTCTTTTTTCTTTTATATTTTGTTACCTTGTAATGCTACCTTTTTAATATATAGGGAAATTAGTTTGACTGTACTGCTTAGTCACTGGCAAAATAGTAAAAACAACATAAAAAAGATTTATGATCTAATCATGAATCGTGATATTTTTGCCATATCGCCCACCTCTACTTATTAATAATATTATGCATATTATGTAGAGTTAGTTTTCCCCCAAGGGGGTGTTTTCCCTCACTTTACCCTAAATTCACAATTGTGAGTTAAAGGGATAGTTCACCCAAAAATGAAAATTCTGTCATCATTTACTCACTCTCAAGTAGTTACAAACTTGTTTGAATTTCATTGTTCTGCTGAACACAAAGAAAGATATTTGGAAGAATGTCAGTAACCAAGCAGATCTCGCCCCCCATTGACTAACATAGTAGGAAAAATAATTACTATATTATCTATAATATATTGTATATAGTCTGACTTTAAGCCACAATTACGATCCATATAATCCTTTTTTTTTTTCTTTTTTTTTTTCTTCTTCACTCAATTGCAAAATGTATTTTTATAATATTCTCTCTATATTATAATGTTTTTACTCAAGTAATGATTCATAAAAAATGAAAACCAAAACTAGTATGGAATAATTGTTAACATTAGGGATAAGAAAGCTGCAAATGGTTTTAATATATTTCCAAAATTAACATACAAATGATTCTGAACCTCTTCCGGGTTAAAATGGATGCAATAGGAGGATTAAAATGTTAAGTACTTAAGAGGTCTTTCATGATGCTCCATATGTGATGTGAATTTGATAGGTGCTTGATATAAAATAAACGGTGCTTTAAAAAGTCCTTGAATCTGGTGTTCATGAAAGAGTGGGAACCCTGATTTCAACTAACCGTTCTTTTGAAGTTAACATTTATAAAAGAATCCTGATAAAATGTGTCATGTTATAAATTAATTGTGGTAGTAATTTCTGTCATATTTCATGTGTCTATCACAACTAATATTACAATATAGTAAATTTATATGTATTATTAAATATAGTAAACATAACATTTTAGTATATTATTTTAAAGATGGTGGTAATAAGTTCCATAACTTTTAAATAGGTTTAGCTTGGGACACTTCCTCAAATTATAATTTTGTGCTTAATTTTCTCACTATTTCCATACAATTTTCTGCACTGGGAGTTGTGGTTGGCTAAATGCGGAAGCGTTTGTGCATTATGATCAATTCTTATAGTAGGTCTGGCTTGGACTTGTTCATTGCGTGTTTGGTTTTATAATGGTTGGTTTTATATGCATGTGTCTTCACTCAGGCTGGACAGTTCCCTCCCGCCGCTCTTAATCAGATGATCGGTGGACTGGTCGGGCAGCTTCTGACAGGAGCTACTGGGCAGATGGGTATATTTGCATAATACTTGCGATAATACTTGCCCTGTGTTTTGTGAAGTCAATAACATAATGGGCTCTTTGTTTAATAACTGACATGTGAATAAGCTCAAATGAGGTCACAGTCCTCTTGATGTTGCTGATTTTCTACGTAGACTGAAGAAATTTTATGAAATACAAATATAAAATTCCTCTGGTTAGGGCATTGTATAATATGTCTTGCTGTTCTTTGTATCCATAGCCAGCCAAAATACCACGTCCTCCTCACAAACATTCACTTTCTCCACATCCGCTTCCACAAGCACTCCATCCACCACCACGACTGCCACCAGTGGCTCTGGGCCCACGCAGTCCAGTAGTACCAGTACCAGCACTCCCCAATCTGGATCTGCACCACCACCCCCTCAGGAAAATCCTTTAGGGGGAAACCTGGAGCAGTTGTTAGGGTCTCTACTGGGAGGAGCTGTTGCCGCAGGCGGCCAGGGCCCTTCTATAACAGTCACTATGCCTGGGGTCCCTACCTTCATCCAGGGTGTCACAGACTTCATGCAGGTAAATAGCCCCTTTGGCTTTATAGACTTTTTTTTTTCCTCTCCATCTTAGTCAGTGAAGATTACAAGGAACAGTTAACCCAAAATACAACATTTCTGTCAACATTTACTAACACATTTTATTTTTTTCAATGGAAACCAAAGTAGGTTTATACAATAAAAGTGAATGGGAGATGGATGCTGTTGAGCTCCAAAAACTGCACATTGAAGGAAACACACATTGTGATATATAGTTTTTCTGTGATACATATTGCGATGGGTAAAAATGCTGTAATTTTCATCAGATGAAATTTGGAAATAATCGTTCTAGAATGATTGGTGATTTTGTAGGGGAGTGCATCTCCATAGAAAATAAAAGCTAAAATAAAAGCTAAATTTTAAAGGTTAACGCGTGTATGCCTTTTCAGCGCCTCTGTGAAGTTTACTTAATTTCACTCGTTTAATCCGACTCCAATTTCAAATGATTTACTCTTAGGTTGTGTTTCCAGTTAGAAATTAATTATTGGTTATGCATTAATTTAGATTTTTGATTATTCTGATTACCTTATCTTCAATTATTCGTTCACTGCAGTCCCGGTATCGCTTTAGAAAAGTCACTTCGGCCGACTGAGTGCTCTTCTCGGACACAAACTCGTCAGTTCTGACCTTAAACATTGGATGCAGGGTAAATATCTACCTTTAAGTCGGTCGCGCTCTGCTTACTCGTAACAAAAAGCATAGTTTTTATATATTTACGAAAACTGCAACTTATTTAAGGCAGCGATAGTCAGAAATCGAAATGGACTTAATTGATGTGCCCTATGCGCCATCTATTAAACCTTCCGTATGATCAATCCTGAACACAGATTTGCGGTAGTACCTTCGCTTTAATCTACTAGACGTAATGAATCAAAAATAATACAGTATAAACCAAATATAACATTTTATTTGTCAAGTAAAAATGTATCATGCAATTACATTACAGTTAGACAATTAGAAGCCAATTCAGAAATAATAAATGCATAACATCAATTACTCAAAGAAATGCATATACACACAGTGATGTGTGAATGTCTTTAGACATTCACCCATCTCTGCACGGGGGCTTCTGGCTACAGATGATCCCGCATGACTGCTTTGCACTTTACCTTATATACAGACCAGAACAAAAGGGTTGTAAATATTTATTACACCAACACCTGTTTTGGGGGGAGAGGAGTGGGTTTTTTCAACACCCAAAAGGAGGACATAATTCTCCTTAGTTTTCAATTTTCTTCATAATACCAGTGACTGCTGTGAAATTGAGACCATTTTACCAATCGCACTGAGACATTTAAAATGATACCAAACATGAAAGGGAAAAAACAATAGGTATACAAGTTACATTATACATCCAATATGAACTTTCAGTGACTTGAGTCAGGGGGAAGGAGAATTTGTGTTTGTGTGTGTGTGTGTGTGTGTGTGTGTGTGTGTGTGGGGGGGGGGGGGGGGGGGGTGTAAATCCTGTAGATGTTGTAAGGGCAAGGCGTTGTCCTATGCTATTTCTTTGAGATCTATTTCTTTGGGGGTTGCATCCTGTAGATGTTGTAAAGGCAAGGCGTTGTCCTATGCTATTTCTTTGAGATCTTCTCACCAAATGAGTATTATTGCTTCATTGCAGGGCACTTGATCTCAATTTTTGTCTAGCAGGAAAATCAAGTCTTACAGTCCGCCCCTGGCCCCTTGGGGCAAATTCGATCAGTCCTGAGGGGCCACTTTTGGACATTTCCTGCTTCCATATATTGGGTGTTGTTTTCAGAGTGTTCATAGGCCGGCACCTAGCAGCACCAGTCGATGGGTGCATGAGTCAAGTCCTCACCTGAAATAACAACATTAAGGCAGGTTGAACATTATGATGAAAGTACTGCAGAATGCATCTCTGTGACACACAGTCCCTTTAGGTGTGGGTATACTGCGGTGAGTGGATGCTGCGGCAGCTGGACCTGATGTCTGTGATCCTCTTGGTCAGGTTTGTTTCCACCTACTCTTGGCTGTGGTGGTGTTCTGTCTGTAGAATGACTGGTTGTACCAAGTCTGTTGTGTTGGTCAGCATGAGCAGAACGTGTCAGGAAAGTCTCATTACACTTTACGGAAGCATCTGTGTCCGCCCCAGGTTTAATTGATCCTGTGAGAAGTCCTCGGTTACCTTCAAGTAGAAGGTTTCGTTTGCCGGGCAGGTCAAATCTCCATGGGTGAAGGATTCATTTCACTGATGATGCTCCATTGCGTGCAGGACACCTGAACAACTTTTGGATGATCATGCAATACTTGAACGCTAGTGAATTTGGTGTTATTGGAAGATGAGAAAAAGGGTTGTTGGAAAACAGAATAACACAAAATAACACATGATGAACATGTCAAAAGTGCGAATGGTAAACAAGGTCTCCTTTTCAGAGTCCTATCTTTAGTGAACAGGTCTCATTCTAATCACCAGATTCTTCACTATCACTGTAATATGATAGTGGAATTTAGACTTGGTCTGGATAAGTTAAAGGAAAGTAGCAAAGAGTCAAAATAACTAGTATATTTACCAGTGGTATGCATAATTAAATATATCACATACTTAAACATAGAAATACACAATTTCATAATTACAATTATAAAACTGTCTATAATGGTTGTTTTAACTGCAAATCCTTAATGCAAAACTAAGGTTTCAATCAAGTCAATTAGAGAATGAAATTTACAGAAACAGAGATTTAAAACCTCTAGTTTAGCTTTTACAACCATCATCTGTGCATTTGATGTACAGGCTAAGTCACACTCAAGAATACAGGTCTGACTGGGAATTGAGTAACAGATTGACAGAAATGCCTGCATTTCAGTTCTAATTCTTTTGTTACATTTGTTACATTTTGTTACATTACAGTGTTTCCATAACACCTCAAAATTGACACAATTAAAAAGAAAAGAAATTATGGCAATAATTTCCCTTGTCCTATATGTATGAAGGTGAATGATGTATGCTAAATTTGCATTATGTGAATAATTTTAGCCTAGATAGTCTTATGATCTATGCCAGGTAGAGATGTTGTGAGTTTGTAGTAGGGTGTGTGTGTTCTATATGTTTGTGTAGAAGATGGGTGGTGTCTATCCTACCATGATTTGTGTTGCATAATTTAGTTCCAGTTCTGCATTGGGAGGCCATGTCTCTATGAGTGCAATGAGGTTTGAATGGCCTCTTGGAAGTTTCTACACACCCATCTTCTGCAAGTAAAGTTGTGTCCTGGCTAAATGCAGGTGGGACCAGACACCCTTGTGGAATCTGGCCCTAAAAATGGCAGCTGTCAGTCCTGAAAGGGAAACAGACACACAGAAAAAACAGTTGATCTTGAACCTTTAAACAAATTGCATTAAGATAGATGGTGCCATCTTAATTTTCTTGAATGGTCTTATCCAGACAGTTGTTGCAGATGGCTTTAATCTGTTAAGATTTTATGCCATTAGAAGAAAATTTGTTTTAGTTTACAAAGACATAGATCATTATTATGATTATGTTTCTGCAAAAAGGCCAGATATAAATCTGAATGTTAGTGGTCAGTTTAAGCATTGTCAGAGAATCTTGCACCTTGAGTTGCTGTTGCAGCTGTGCTTACACAGTCTGTTGTGTTGTGAGGATTATGGCACCCAGGTCTCCTGGGGAAATCTCACACTAGCCAGATCTGTGATTAGGGCACCAGATCACCATTTGTGGTGTTGTGCTGTTTGTTTAACAATTGGTATTTATGGTGTCATTCAAATACTTGACCATTTGGACCTCTGTGGTCTGTAAAAACAGAAGAAGCTCTGCCTGATATTAACATTTCACACAACTTTAATTACATTTCCAGTAAAATAGCTTCCCTGATCAGATCCCATATTATCTCCCAGAGAGGAGTTTGCTAACACTTGTCCACTTTGTTTGTGGTTTTATTGCAAAGGAAAATCAAAACTTGTACCTCCCCTTGTCACTGGGTTACAGATCAATAGGATCCATTTTTTTTTATTCATGTTTTGATCTTGAATGGATTTAGCCTATTCAAGATATGATAATCAGGTTGATTGTTTTAGTTGATAGATACTGGGCATTGTAATTTTTCTCATTAAAAATTCTTGCACAGATAGAAGATAAAGAAGTTCTTTCCCATTAATTTTATTTAATGCAATTGTGAAGCACATTGTAGCCTTATGGCAATGCTGTGCTCCTGTACATGGTGTAACTGCAGCTATGCAGAAGATAGCTGAGTGTTCCACTTATAGGAGACAAACAGATTCAACATAGACACACGTTTCAGTACTAGTTATTCCAAGCAGTCATGTGTTTTAAAGAATAAACTCAACTGGTCTAGGTGCACATGTAGTCGCACAAACAACTAGAATGTGTGTTCTATGAGAACAACGTGTCTAACACAATTACAAATTTGAACCCTTCCGTTAATTCCTTATAATTCTTCCAGCACTGATAGTGCTCCCAACTTCTGTCTACATTCTGGTTCCATCTTACTACATTCTAATTCCTTCTGCTCTTCTCCAAAATTCTTTCTTCTTCCAAACTATTGCTTGAATCATCATGAGATTAAAGGCCATCCCTGGCCATTATAATATAATATATATCATAATGTGATTATAATATAAATTATATTATATTAATATAGTATAAATTAAAAATAATTTTATTTGTTGGTCTCAAGAGGGTCTTGGCTGAGTAATTTGTCCAGAATGACTTATCTCACTGATCTTTTTGGAAGGCATTTGGCCCTGCAGCTACAGCTGTGGTGGCATTGCATTGTGTTCACAGCAACAAGGCAAACTGGGAACCAGTTATAGACTTTGATGCTGTGAATGCTGGGTCAAATCATTACTCAAATCATTTAAAGATTTTTGTGACTACAGTATAAAATTGGACACAATTTTCTTATTTTTGGACTAAGATGTAATCAATTACATTCTTCTGAGAATCTATTTGGATATGAAAAGAAAGGTTGGACAAACACAGGTCTGATTGAGAGTACAAAGATTAATTTTTGGTCTGTTTGTTTTTTCAGTCTCTTTTGAGACACTGAACAACATACAAGAGTGCAGTAATTTTAAATAAGACCAAGGTAAAATATGTTTTATAAGACTGAGCCTTAAACAGTGCTGTTTACACTATTTGTGACATCAGTCGTAAACCTTCTTAGCACCTCTTGAACAATTTCAAAGTATAGTGATGTGATTCATCTTATTCTTCGGCTAAATTTCTTTTATGAAACAAAGACAAGCTGAGCTCCTCTGAATGGGTGAAATCCTCAGGCTTGGTTACAAGTCTCTCAGTGACATCATAATTATCATTATGTACATCAGTTTTAAAATTTAGTGTATTTTCCCAGTTGCAGTCTCTAGGACTTCTGCATGGCAGCAGTTCTCCAGGACTGAGACAGAATTTCAACCAAATCTTTTCTTTTGAAAATTTTTAGTTTCACAACACTGTTTTGTCCAGCTTTACATTTCACAACCAAAGCATTACAGTAAGAGATTTTGTTCCTTGTTCTCTTTTGGTTTATCCAATCACAAGATTTTTCACAAGTTAATGTGACCATTTGCTTATTTTCAAAGTTGCAACGTTGTTACAGCAAAGCAAATAAACATGTAGCTGGGCATTCTTTACCTCAGAATTTAGGTTTTAATTTACAGCCCTCTGTTGAATACTAGAATAAAATTTGGATGATGTTATTCCAATTTAAGGTTAATCTCTTGTTGCGTAGGCAAACAAGGAGATCTTTAAAGTTAAAGCAAGGGATCTCATTTTTCATCTACGCTGCCGCTATCATGTCCCTGATAAAATGTGGTTGTCTAATTCTCCAGACCCACCGGATTTCGGTCTCCGGTCTTAATATGGGTATGCCGACCCATTCTACAAATGTGTCTATATAGGATGCGGCTATCTTTCCCTCAACACTTCTAAAAGGCAAATAAGAATGGACTTACCACAACAGCTGAAGAAAGAGAAGAAGATCAAACCTTGGTTGTTGCAAATCCCAATTTTCCGCTGAAAAGACACTTGCCAACAGGATATGGGAGATCACGTCGGGGTCACCACGGAATCCGACGGCCTGGGCGAAGGTTAACGCGTGTATGCCTTTTCAGCGCTTCTGTGAAGTTCACTTAATTTCACTCATTTAATCCGACTCCAATTTCAAATGATTTACTCTTAGGTTGTGTTTCCAGTTAGAAATTATTGGTTATGCATTAATTTAGATTTTTGATTATTCTGCTTACCTTATCTTCAATTATTCGTTCACTGCAGTCCCGGTATCGCTTTAGAAAAGTCACTTCGGCCGACTGAGTGCTCTTCTCGGACACAAACTCGTCAGTTCTGACCTTAAACATTGGATGCAGGGTAAATATCTACCTTTAAGTCGGTCGCGCTCTGCTTACTCGTAACAGAAAGCATAGTTTTTATATATATATATATATATATATATATATATATATATACAAAAACTGCAACTTATTTAAGGCAGCGATAGTCAGAAATCGAAGTGGACTTAATTGATGTGCCCTATGCGCCATCTATTAAACCTTCCGTATGATCAATCCTGAACACAGATTTGCGGTAATACCTTCGCTTTAATCTACTAGACGTAATGAATCAAAAATAATACAGAATAAACCAAATATAACACTTTATTTGTCAAGTAAAAATGTATCATGCCAATTACATTACAGTTAGACAATTAGAAGCCAATTCAGAAATAATAAATGCATAACATCAATATATGTACAATATACATTATACATAGAATATGAACTTTCAGTGACTTGAGTCAGGGGGAAGGAGAGTTTGTTTGTGTGTGTGTGGGTGGGGTGGGTGGGGATGGGGATGGGTTGTATCCTGTAGATGTTGTAAAGGCAAGGCGTTGTCCTATGCTATTTCTTCATAGATGAGTTTTATTGCTTTATTGCAGGGCACTTGATCTCAATTTTTGTCTAGCAGGAAAATCAAGTCTTACACCTGCATCACATATATTTATTTGTGATCTGATAATCGCCTTATTTCCATATCAGTTTTATTCCGATGTATTGTGCAGTCCTACCAAAACATGAACCACTGATCTTGATCAGTACATCTTGAGGCTCTCATTTGCCATTTTTGGTTTTCGACTCTTGTTTACTTTAAGTGTGAAAAAGCTATGTTTCTGCCATTTTCTCACTGGTTTTTGTAATGCATGCTGGTGTGTATAAGACAGTTTTATGCATCTCTGTCATCAGGCTTCCCAAACACTTTTCTCTCAGCCTCCCTCGGGACAGCCTCCCACCTCGACACCCACCGCTCCTACAGCCCCACCAAACGCAGCCACCGCTTCTGGAGCCGCCGCACCCGGTGAAGGTTTGAACCCAGAACTCTTCACTGGGATAGTGCAGGGCGTCCTGTCCACAATGATGGGCTCTCTGGGTACACCTCAAAATGAAACCGAGAGCATCGCCCAGTTTATCCAGAGACTCTCCCAGACTAGTAACATCTTCACCCCTGGTACTGGAGATGCTATGGGTAAGCTCCATGGGGTTGATGCTTTTTCTTTTAGTTTATTTTCATTTTGTGCCAGCTGAATGAGGAAACTAAAGAATCTGGGTATGTGTTTAGGTTTCTTTGGTGATCTTCTCGCTTTGGTGTGTCAGAACTTCTCCATGGTGGACATGGTGTTGTTGCTCCACGGGCAGCACCAGCCTCTGGGTCGTATCCAGCCCCAACTCGCCCAGTTCTTCATTGAGCATTTCCTGCAAGGCCGTGAGCCCACAGAGGCCAACATCACCGTAAGTTGTATTTTTCACATGTCACTTTCACTTTCAAGCTGCCCTGGTTCAGTGAAACCCAACACTGTTCTTAAAATAATCCCAAAACTTTCCCATTTTGTATGCCTCCTTAATTAAACACACCTGTTTTGACTCATCAGTAAAGACTCCAAAACTTAAAATAGGAAACATCCAAAATGTTGAGTAACAGCAGTCCAAAACATATTGACTCCTTTGGAGTTCCCTAATCTAACATTCTAAAAATCCCACGGTTTTACTTTGGCTAAAATGAAATGCAAACCAGGAAGTCACTGTAGTTTGCTTTGGAAATGTTTTTCCATTTTACCTTGTCTGTTTTTACAAGTGATAGATAATACAACTTCAACACAAACACACAGAGGAACATAAATTTAATAAAGCACAAAGACTAATTTACAAAGTAATGGAACACGATTACTGTTGATAGCATATGCTTTGCAGACAAGATGTTATCACAGACAGCATTCAGAGATTGTACACAGAGTATTTTTATCTTTAGGCACGCACGCAATTTACCTCCATAGAATTGTTCCAGAATTTGAATGCCCATACATGCCCAGTCATTTTTGCATTTTGAAATAGTTTAAATATTTGTTTAAAGGTAAATGTAAATTTTTTTGCATTATTTTTTTTAATAATAATAATAACTAGAATATAATATTCTTGAGAAATGTTTAACAGTGCGATTACATTAAAAGGGATTCCAAAATGCAGAAGTGAAAAATTTATTTGCAGGCTTAATTGTCTGCATTTTTATCCACCTGTACACTGCTTTTGCTTCCTCTTGTCTGATTCTTCAATTTTCCCTCTTTCTGTTTTCTTTCCAACTCTTACTTTCCATCTTTTTTATTTCCTCTTTCTGTTTTTATAGGCAGCTGCTGATGACTTAATCGCTGAACTTGAGGAATACATCACAGAAAGTTTTGTAAGAATCTCTGGATCTTGACTCTTTAAAAACAAGCTATGAAAAGCATCTGTGACAGTCAATTTCACCAATCCCTTAGTTTGTAACAAGCATAAATGTTGTTACAGTGGAAGTCTGTTTACCTGTAAAAATCTACCTATACACTACCGTTGAAAAGTTTGAGGTCATTAACTCAGTATTTTTTATTTTTTTTTGTAAGAAATTAATACTTTGATTCAGCAAGGAATTGAACATTCTATTCATCAAAGAATTCAGAAAATAAGTCATGTCATGGTTTCCACACAAAATTGGGCAGCACATTGATAATAAATATTTTTTAAGCACCAAATCAGCATATTACGAATGAATTCTGAAGAATCATGTGACACTGAAGACTGGTAGATTGCAAACACAATATGTGCTTTTTACAAACTTAGATGAAGTTGATTGTCTGTACAAATTAAAAAGCATAGAAAACTGATGTCGCTTAGCTTAAAGAAAAGGAAAAACAAGTTTTACATATTTAAGGTGTTTACTTTCTGTCAATCCCATATAGTCAACCGTCGCAGTCCGCGATGGGGTGGATATTACCCAGACAAACCGGTCTTTTCTCAGACAGCAACTTTCAGGCATCGCCACCCACATTCTGCATTGCACCGGTATGTCTAGACGAGAGGCATCATGAGAAGAGATGAGTCTCTAATTAGATTTATAAATGCATGCATACAATTTGAAGACTGTAAATGTTTGTTTTATTTTCTCAGATCAAACATTTGGACCCCGGCTCCTGCAGCTGTGCAACCGTGCTCTCTTTGAGTGTCTGGCCCTCAACCTCTATTGTCTGAACGGAGAACAAAGTGCGCTTACCTCCGTCATCAACCACCGCATTGTTAGTACCCAAAACAACTAATATCTGATTCCTACACCCCCTTCGTCTTGTTTATTCGTTTATTGTTCATCCTATGACCTTTACGCTGAATAATGAAAATTGTGGAGGAGACATTTCCATGTTGGTGGGGGCTTGCGTTTATGCAGGAAACTTGATTTATTTGCGTTCAAGTAGGCAACTGTTTTGATAAAGGCGTCAGGGGTTAGACACGCGAGATAGGAGTTTGCAGTCATGGAAGACCTGAAAATATTACTTATTAAAATAGTTATAATTTCTATATAACAAAAATGTAAAAATGATTTTGCAGGGCCTGGAAGGGGAATTTACTAAACTCCTTCTTCTATTATATATATGCCTTTCATTAAAATGTAAAATTAGTTAGTTAATCTATGTAAAATAGTGGTTATGTAAGTGTATGTAATCCCTAAAGTGAGTTTGCATGTCTCCTCTATCAGAGGACGATGTCAGCTGAGGTAAACCCTAGCCTGGTGAACTGGTTAACCAGTATGATGACCATGAGGCTGCAAGTGATACTGGAGCACATCCCCATCACAGAGGAACAGATCACCCATTATGTCATCCACACACAGGTTTGATTCCACACCTTCCCATGGCATATTTCCAGACCAAATGCTACCAATTGTTATGGTTGGTTGGTTAGTGTGGTGTAGTGATTGATGTTTGCACAAAGGAGTGTTTCAAAGTTGAGGTGAAATTATTTTTTATATTTATATAAACCTTTAAACCGTATTTCAGTGGTGTAAATTGTTAGTCATTATTCAAAATATTTCATGCAGGTTTGAATGTGTCCTGCACATTCTATTTAGGCATTGTTTTAGGCACCACTGTAATGCTTGCACACTGCTGTGGCTGTGTGTGTGTGTGCACGTGTGTGTGTTCACTACTATCTGCTCTTAAAGTGTGTGGACTAACTTGGATGGGTTAAATGCAGAGAACAAATTCCGTCATGTCACTGTCACTTAGGTAATGCCACCTTTCTAAAAATACTTCAGTAGTTAACGTTGACATAATAAAGGTTATGATAGTAATAGACAGTCTACAGCAGTGGTTCCCAAACCTGTCCTGGAGGACCCCCAGCCCTGCACATTTTGTATGTCTCCCTATTTCTGACACACCCATTTCAGGTCTTGCTTGCTACTAATGAGCACATGAGTTGAATCAGGTGTGATATATGGGCTGGGGGTCCTCCAGGACAGGTTTGGGAACCACTGGTCTACAGTAATAGATTTATGCATTTCTATGGCAACACTATCAATGCCAAAATGAATGGAGATCAGGTGGTACTGCAGCCATGGGGTGCAAGTCAGAGATTACCAGTTTACGAGTTGTAATGATGAGTTCTATGAGGACATGAATGGTTTTTACAAGTCAGAATCTTGTAATTACGGTAATTCTGACATGGTGTGAACGCACCTATGTTACGCTATGGAAGTTATGAGGTGTAACAGTACACAAACGTGACGGTTTGGTATGTACCTCGGTATTGAAGTCAAGGTTCAATACTGGTTCGGTACAGCAGGGGGAGAAAACTAAACATAACATTGCTTCTTTTTTCTTTTTTATTAAACAGTGGTTTATTGAACAAATTGTGTCTCTCTCTTTAAATAAATTCAATTATAATTAACATTTTCTTAAGGATAAAAAAAAAAAAATCTATTTCTGCTAATGCTGTAAACTATATATATAGGGCCCTATGAAATCCGTTTTATTTTTTCCCAAATTCCGTTTTGTTTTATTCCTAAATTCCGTTTTTTTTTTTTTTTCGTTTTAATTTTTCTGGATTTTGTTTTTTCAGGGTTTTTTTTTTTTTTAACTCCATTTTAATGGCTTATTAAATATTAGTAATCAAAAAGCATGTCTAATTGAAATAATGAAACATCCAATATACCAAAAATTTATTGAAAAATTAACAAAAAATGTAATATTTTTTAGGGCCCTATGATACACGTTTTATTCTTTCCCCTCAAATTGTGTTTTATTTTTACAAAATTCTGTTTTCTGTTTTAACTTTTCTGGATTCCATTTGGTTTGATAATGGTTTAATTACATTTTAATAATCAAAAAGCATGTCTAATTAATTGAATTCTTAAAAACAACAAAATTTATTAATTAAAAAATGTATTTTTATGAAATGTTTTTTCAGAAATTTGGTTGCGTATTTTAATTTTTCTGGCAATCAAATGAACGCATAACATTTAATTTATCTTTTAATCATGAAATTAAACTTTTTTTGTCAAATGTGCTGCACAACAGAGGTTTACTGTTAAAATTAAAACATGGAAGAAAAACTGAGATTATTCCTTAAAAATATAGTTTTAATAATTTATTATTAAATTAATTAATTTATTCTACTGTACAACATTAATATGTTTCTGTCATGTTAAATCGAACTTTTATTTTGACGGGTTGCCGAGAGCTTTGAGTTTCTCTGCGTTTATGACGATAGTTTTCTCAAACGAAGCGGTTAAATGCTGATGAAGTGACTTTCAGAGCGGCTCTGGAGATGAATTTTGTGCGTTCATTTCCTCATATAGTGAGGCGACATAGGATGAAAACACTGCGAGCGTCGCATGTGCTTCATTGTGTGTGCGTGCGTGAGCATGTGTGTGAGGTAAATGAAAACGCGCTTCCGCGTCATTCATTTCAGAGGCACACAGGCATGCAATTCCGTCCGCGTTTTCTGCATCGCGGAAATCATAGGGCCTTATATATAGGGAGCCCTTTTGTGCACATTACTATAATATTAAAGGTTACAATCAACAACAGAGGCCAAACTATTATATTCAGTTGCTATTTAGTTTTAGATAATAATAATAATAATATAATAATCAACACTAAAATGATAAAAAAAAAATTTTAAATTGCACACAAGGCAGATTTTGCGTTAAGTTCTAAATCAAATTATAAAATTATTTTTCTACTCCAATTCATTTTTGAAATATAATCTACACAGCAGCTGTCATAACTTGTTTTCATGACAAATTTATTTATAACATATATTAAATAATTACAACTTTACTAACAGGTAAATATAATTAATTTATAAGCTAATATAGTGCATATATATAGTACATATATTTAGTGAAATGCTTCCCTCTAGAGTTCATTTCTCTAGTGAACTAACATGCTGTGGACGATAAATGACTTGCCTGAGGTAAATGTAATGCTACATGTGGTGATATTCTCAAGCTAATTCCACGGTTGAAACACTGGTTGAGAAATTACACACATATCTAGATATCTCGTCTATTCTTCTTCTGCGTTTTTTCCGAGTTGTGGCTGTTAGCAAACAGCATTGCATTATCGTGCACCCCCTTCTGGATTGAAGTGTGGATCGACTGTGACTGACTGTATTCGTCATCTGACTGTACCGTGTTGGTTCGGGATGAATACATGTACCGTTACACCCCTATTACATGGGTTTCAAAGGGTGTTTCACCTTGACTTTTGAGAATTCATGTGTCTATCTCTCTTACAGAGTGAAGAATCTGTAGAGAGGCCCACACAGGATCCTGAGCCTCAGAACGTAGAGGTATATAAATATAGAAATATGGTTTGAAGTTGATTAACAGATTTAGGTTGAAATGCAACTCATTGGATGTTGAAGACTTAACATGTATGTACATGGCTCTGGGTGTTACTCTGTGGTCTTACCTGTAACCTCTCCCATACATGGTTCAGATGGGGGACAGTCTCTCTCCAACACCTGCTACTACTGCAGAAGAAGCTCTGGCCTCCTCCCAGGAAGCTGGAGCAGTGGGAGTTCCAGCTAGGGAAAGTGAGGGAGCTGTTGGAGGAGAAGACGCAGGAAGAGATGCTGAAGCCTGGGCAGCTGCATTGCCTCCAGTGAGATATTTCCACACATTTTAAATCGAAAACAATCACCTTTCTACAACAGAAAACCTCTCCTTTATCATTTACCCTATCAAAAAGGAAACTTTTTTTCCATTTTGTTGTGGGTATTAAATGAGTAGCACCTTTGATTCCTTCAAGGTGTCTGATGAGATCTTTGTGTACCACGTTCAGATCATGGAACTTGAGGTTGAATTTTGTGGTGAGTGTGGGCTTGATGAGCTGTATTGTTTGCAGGAGTGGGTTCCCATCATCAGACAAGATCAGATCAGTCAGAGGAAGATAAAGGCCCAGCCTCCTCTTTCTGACGCATATCTGTATGGGATGCCAGCAAAGCGCAGGAAGGTAAACATTCAGTTTCATGCAGTTAAATGTTAACAATGAGATTATATGTTTTATTTTGTTTTCTATTCATTAAAACTGGTTTGCCATTATACTGTAATGTTTCAACCTTGCCCCTCCTGAAGCATCACAATAAACAAATGTTTTCTTGTTGTGTGTCTCCTAGATGGTAAAGAGTGACGGGCCCAAATTGTCACTCTCTGAGGCAGTGAGTCAAGCCGCCAAATCAGCCGGCGTAACGCCCATCACAGCTCCCAACGCCCTACAAGGGGATTTAGAAAAGCCAGAGCTTCAGGAAGCGTACAGTGAACAGGTGTGCGGAAACTAAGATATATAAAAATAGCAATATTGTGAAATACTATTACAATTTACAATAACTTTAAATTATTCGTGTCATATTAAAGCTTAAATTGTCCATTACTCCAGTCTTCAGTGTCACATGATCCTTCAGAAATACTGAAATAATTTACTAATAATAATTAGAAATATTTTAGTGCTCAAGAATCATTTCCTATAAGTATGTGTTGCGCTGTTCATTTTTTTGTGGAAACCATGACACATTTTTCTGGATTCTTTGATTAATAGAAAGCTCAAAAGAACAGCATTTGCTTGAAATGGAAATCTTTTGTAACATTAAATTAATCAACAGTGACAGTAAAGACATTTATAATGTCTTTGCTGAATAAAAAGGTGTTTTTAAATGTACTGACCCTGAAATATGACTATATATGACAAAACCCACTGATATCTCTTCTTTTTATCAGCTGAAAAACGACATCAAGAAACGAGTAAAGGAGGACCCAGATTACAATTCCAGACGATTTCCTAACACGCATCAAGCCTTTTCTCCGGACTCGTAACTTTTGTACCTGCCAACTTACACGAGTTCACCTCAGCCCGGTTCCTTGTGTGAGGTGTGTGTTTTATTTGCATAGTTATGTGTTGTCAGACGACTTCACTCCTGTTTCTATCTATATCTTTTTAACGTATGTGTTGATCATGCGTGGCTGGCGGTGGTGAGAGAAGTCCACGCACACTGGACATCTGCTAAGCGTCTCTTTCTTCTCAGCACAGTCACATGCGTGTAAAGCGCCAGCATGATGTATCAGAACTGTTGTTTTTATGATTCGGTCCGATAGTATTGTAACTGATCCAGAGGAAATACATGTTGATAACAGAAGGACAGAACCGATAAAGTAGAAAGCTACATTTTTGCAATGATGCTGTTGTTTAAAGCTTTGACTATATAACACTATGCCTTGCCTTTCAGTTCACCCATGACTCTGCTATGGCTTTATCTATGGTACACTGCAAAAAACAATACAAACTATGTAATTTGGAACCATGAATGTAAAATGCTTGAGATTAAACAATTTTGCACCAGTTTAGTGCATATTATGTGTTATATGGTCTTTTGTGAGTAAAATCCCAGTGCATTTTTTATGAAGTTAATTAAATTATAGAACTTTAAAGTCATTCTAAGTTTATTTTTATTGTCATAGAATAAAATATACCAAAACAAAACTATTCTTTAGAATGTTTTATAAAAGTTTAATTTTCTAGAACTTAAAGGGATAGTTCACTCAAAAATGAAAATCCTATCATCATTTATTTGCCCTCCTCCCATGAGACTTTAGTTAATCTTCAAAACACATATTAAGATTTTTTTTAATTTTTTTTATGAAACCTCAGAAGTTTATTTTCCTCCATTTAAAGTCCAGGTAACCAAAAACTTAAGATCATATATACAGCTCATATATCCTTTGCTAAAACAAACTACCGCGTCGTCATGGAGAGCGCCACTCATGGTTGCTTAGTAACGGCAGACACCATCGGAGCACAAGCTCCCGAGTGCTTTGGAAAGTTTTTAGACACGACATACGAACGGTCCCTAAAAATGTTCAAATGGTTCAACACGCCAACGCTGAAACGTGTTACTCACCTGGTAACTTTTTAATGAATGGTGGTGAGAATTTAATATAAAATTTGCAACGGCTGTGATGTAATTATATAATTAATAGTCTGACGTGATGCAGGCTTGCTGTAACAGTGCTGTTTTCATTTTTGATTTACTGTAAATGCTACTGCGTTTGTGTCTGTGTTTAATTTGCATTTCGTCATTAGAAACGCTTATAATTCTGTTGTTGTTTACAAAGATAAGTTTGTGTCACATAATCCTTCAGAAATGCTGATTTGCTGCTCAAGAAACATTCACTGTTTATTATTATCAATGTTAAAAAGCAGCTTTTGCTGCTTAACATTTTTGTGGAAACAAGGATACCATTCAAACATTTATGGTAAGATTTAAAAAAAAAAGAGAAGAGTGAAGACATTTAAAGGGTAGATATCACACACAGTTTCTGCCAATCTCATGTTAATCTTGAGTACATCTAACAACGCATTCTTCGTATCTCCAAAAAGTCTTTTGTTTTAGCGTATCTATCTTTTATAAATATGACAAAACTAGTCTTTTCGATAAAAGCCGAGCTCCTGGAGGCGTGTCTGCCGTCAGTGCCATGGGCGGAGCTAAAGAGTCACGAGCGCGCACAGCTTCTGCGTAGAGATCGCATGCTAGCTGCGACATCATTATAAATAAAAAGGAAACAAAAACATTCGTGTTGTTTACATTATATGCACTTGCGCGCCGATTGCCAACAAAACAGACATCTGATGCAGCTTTACTCACCGCCCCCGATCTGCAAATCCAGCGCGGAACTGGGACTTGTTTACAAAGTATTCGTCACCGAATTCCCAGGAACAAACAAACATACACGCACAACTCCGCTGCTGCCCCGGAAAAACAAACTTCATCCTCTGTTCTCTTAACGCTGGGTTCATTGGGAAGCTGAAAAAGGTAATCTTTCTCTCACAACCAAAAACACACTCCTTCAGTGACAGGAGCTGCGTCTCATTTCGGAGGCTGCGTCCTTCGGAGGTCGCATTGCTGTTTTTACTTTACTGAAGAGATTTTAAAATCATTAATAATTGTTTCCAAACTTTTCGCAGGTACTTTAATAACAATTCTATTAATACGTTTATTATATTAAATATTATATTATTATCATGATTATTGCTTTTTATTTTTACAAAACAATAGTGTGTTATTACAATATAGATATATCTTTTAATGTGATAAAATATATATATATATATATATATATATAACTTTATTTGTATAGCACCTTTCACAGATATAGATCACAAAGTGCTTTACAGAGTACAACAAAACTAACAAAATAAAACTATAACAAATGACAAAAAACCATAAAACACAAAACAATAAAACACAAGCACCCCTACAACCCATTCAACCAAAAGCCTGTTTAAATAAAAATGTCTTCAGCTGCTTTTTAAAAGAATCTACAGAATTTTCTGCACACAATGACAGGGGCAAGGCATTCCAGAGTCTAGGTGCAACTGCTTGAAAAGACCGGTCACCCCGAGTTTTAAAACGAACTTTTGGAACCATTAAAAGGTTTTGGCCTGAAGACTGAAGAGTACGGGAGGAAGAATAAGGGGTCAACAGGTCAGTAATGTACTGGGGGGCCTGTCCATGCAGAGCTCTAAAAGTCAAAATTAAAATTTTAAAATCAATTCTGAATTTCACAGGAAGCCAATGTATTGAGGATAATACTGGTGAAATATGAGTCCTTCTGCGTGTTCCTGTTAAAAGCCTGGCTGCAGCATTTTGCACCATTTGAAGACGACCCAGCGAGGATTTATTTAAATAAGTAAAAAGAGAGTTGCAGTAATCAAGACGAGAAGAAATAAAAGCGTGCATAATCATCTCCAAGTCCGCTTTAGACAATAGCGCCCTCAATTTAGAAATGTTTCTCAAATGATAAAAACAATTTTTGACCAGCTGTCTAGAATGACTGTCCAAAGACATAGTTTGGTCAAACATAACACCAAGATTTCTGAGGCTCGTCTGAGCAGAAGAACCCAAGGAGCCAAGGTGCTGTTTAATTTGAGGTAACTTATGGTCTGGAGCGAAGATTAAAGTTTCAGTCTTTTTAATATTCAATTGTAAATAATTATTAAATAACCAGTTCTTTTATACAGGACAGGCAGTCCAGTAAATCAGTTAACTTGTCAAACTCAGAATCTCTAAAAGAACAGTACAGCTGGATGTCATCAGCATAAAAGTGATAAGATACATTTTTAAAACCATGAATTATTTCACCAAGAGGGCAAATATATAATAAAAACAAAATGGGACCTAGAACTGAGCCCTGGGGTACTCCATATGGCAAGGGGGTCATCTCAGACATAATATTATTAATTGACACACAAAATGTTCTGTCGCTCAGGTAGGAGGAAAACCAGTCAAGAACTACTCCAGAAAGACCTGTTTCAATACGTAAACGATTTATCAAAATATTGTGGTCAAGTGTATCAAATGCAGAAGATAGATCCAATAGGATCAAGACCGAGTACTGGCCAGCATCGGCCGCCATCATAATGTCATTTGATACTTTCAGCAGGGCAGTCTCAGTTGAATGACATTTCCGAAAACCTGACTGAAATTTATTTATCAAATTATTTTCCTCAAGGTATGCAGTCAGCTGCCCCGCTACCACTCTCTCCAAGATTTTCGATAAAAAAGGCAATTTGGAGATGGGCCTATAGTTGTTTGGATCAGATGAATCGAAATTGGGTTTCTTCAAAAAGGGGCAGACAACCGCTTGTTTAAAAAAGCTAGGCACAGAACCAGTAGAAAGAGAAAGATTGATCAAATTAACAACATAAGGTCCAATTAAATCAAATACATTTAAAAGCAGCAAAGTTGGAATTATATCTAAAGGGCTTGATGAAGGTTTCACCTTTTTTAATAATCCCTTAATATCCTCTTCAGTGGCAGGTAAGTTAAAAAGGCTGACCAAGAGTATTGAGGAGATAAGCCCCAGGAAGTATCAACAAGAGATGGATTTATAGAGGCTCTAATATTATTTACCTTATTCACAAAGAAATTTAAAAACCTATTACAGTCTGACTTAGAATGGACTGGTACTTGAGGGGCTAAAGGAGAGACCAATTTTGAAATAGTGTCAAACAGGACTTTAGGATTCTTCTTGTTCAAAGCTACAAGATTAGAAAAATAGGCAGATCTAGCCTGTTTTATCTTGTCATTTAATGACATAATAAGCTCCTTCAAGTGTAATCTATGCACTTCCAAATTCCAGACGTATGGCCTTTTGTATGAGTGGGGCCCGTAACATACTGTTTAAAATTAAATGATTCAGTAAGTGCTAAAAACTCAGATGCCAAGTTACACGAAACATCATCAATATGGAGGTTGAAATCACCAAGTATCAAAACCTTTTCGAGTTTGATAATTGAAGATAAAAATTCAGAAAAATCCTCTAAAAACAAACGAGCAGGACCAGGAGGTCGGTAGATTAATATACAATAAAATGCATCCATATTGCCAACCTTAGTCATCTGTAGCTCAAAGGAATCGAAAGATACATATATTTAAATGAGAAGTCCCAGGGTGTGCTTGGGGACGTGGTCAGATTTTCCTGTTTTTTTTTGTCTCTAGCTGATCACTTTGCCTGATCTACCTGATCCACAGCATATTTGGTAAACAAGGAAACTCAAAAACACATGACTCATGAGTTTCTGTTTACAATATTTTGTGTGTAGATCGTTATTTAAATGTAAATAAAAGCCTAAATATAAGACTTTCAATTCATAAGTTAGATGGAATATGAATCGTTTCTAATATAAAACCATATACTCTCAGAACGGTAGTGGGGTTTTTTTGTTTGTTTGTTTTTTGAATGAGAAGACACAACAACATACCTCTTCTGCTTGTCATCTGTTTATCTTTTGTGTTCACTCTCGGATGCCGACAATAGCTGGTCACTCCCACTGCGGGCGCTTCCTATAGATCCAGGTGTATTAAAATCAGTGATCTTGCCCGGCAGGTAGCTATAAGTCAGTAGTCGAGCTGCTGGTATGTGGGGAATGTCATTTAACTAATTTATCTGTGGTCTTAAAAGGGAGGCCTTCACTAATGAGCTTGAAGTCCAAGAGAAAATACAGGTAGGTTCATTTTAGTTTTGCTTTGTCGAGAAGTCTGAAATCATGACATATTGTGAAGGAACAAGCTGACAGGGGCCGGTTTGACCCGCTGGACGTACACCCGGTCGTAAGACTAAGCTTAACGTAAAATGCGTTTTGAGTCCTGCGTAGAATTAATACCTGTTGCACCATCTGAGCGTAGCGCACGTCTGAGACTAAATCTTACGCCTAGTCAAAGGCAGGTGTAAAGTGAGAAGTCTTGACTTGTTTCCATGGTGAAAATAAAGATAAATAAAAACGTTGAGACGATGGCTCGTCTGGTATACAGGCTACACGATCAGCAGGCTTTCCGGCGTGAAAGAGTAATGAGAGACCGGACCAATCCTCTAGATATATATGGAGACAGAGAACTTATTGAAAGGTTTCGTTTCGGCAGGGTTGAACTGTTCTATTTAATCAACTGTTATCACTGCAGTTACAACACGCAACAGACAGGAGCGGAGCGCTGTCCCCAACACTGCAGGTGCTAATTTCTAGGGCTGCACAATTAATCGAATTTCTAAACGTGATTACAATTATAGATGCCACAATTACAAAAAAAAAAGAAAAAAAAAAAGTCCACTTACATTATTCTGCGTGCTTAAAGTGTTTTTTTTTTCCTTACAAGTTATCTTAAGGTTTTTTTCCCCCCATTGTTTTAATTTTAGTATATCATTATAATGCCATGCATATTTTTTACTTTTTTATTTAAAGAATAAACCAAACCAATGTATAGTTGACATTTGAGGCTTAATGCTATCCACCCGTATCCACCTTATTCCTACGCCCCATGACGCTTTGCGCAAATTATGGGTGTAACTTCCGTTAAGCTGTAAGACTCGCTCAATGAACACAATAATACGTTTTGTTTTTGTTTTTTTAAGAAACTGGGTACAATGAGATGACTCACCCTTCAACCAACGAACATTAAAAGGACATTTAAAAGTGTAAAAGCATCAACAAGGTAGTTTCAACAGGCCATGAAAAAGCGCGATTCTTTCCACAGCAATAACGGACGGGTTAAATATAACTATAGTCATATTATGTAATAGGCCCTATACGTTGCCTTAATAAAAAACGTAAGCATTTCGTGATACTATTTCAAAGTGATTTCCATAATTTTTTACAGATAATAAATTGTATTTACCTGTGAAAACAAACCTGGAAAGAGACTTAAGGCTTTGAGGAGAAAATCGAGAGATTCTTCGTTCATTCCAGTGAATTATTAATGGGATATATCGTAAATTATATCCGAAACAGACCACAAATGTGCAGTATATGTTGTCCTTTTTCATACTATTACAGCGATATGCAAAGGGACAAAAGAAAATAATCACGAGGATAGAAAGCAGCGACTGAAAAGAGCTCTTGCCATAGATATTCTTGTTATAACATGTTATGTTAAAATACTAAGCGTTAGGTTATTCTCGTGATTTCTGGAAATAAAACATGAAAGACAAATTGACAGCTCATTCAGTCAAACTGACGGATAAGCTTTATTTGTAGGGCAACCTTATGATTTGAAACGATTCGTTTCAGTCTTTTTAAACGGAAGTTCCCCAAACCGGAAGTGCAACCCATAATTCGAAACTCGTTAGGCTAGTCAGGAATAAGGTGGATAGAAAAGTATTAATAGTTTTTCAGGAAGAATGATTTCAGGTTGTTAATTTTCATATAAAAATATGGCATGTTGCTTCAAACAATGGTATAAAGCAGGGGTGTGAAACATACAGCCCGCGGGATGATTTGAACTATAATAAAAAAAACAGAGATGCACTAGTCCACTGGTCATAAATCCAAACTTTTTTTAGTTTTATTTTGGTCAATCTTTATTCGTTGCAAACAACGTGCTTTGTAATAATTTCCCAAAACTTCATTTGTGTGGAAATATTTACGATGTCTGTGAAAAGGACGTTAACACAGGAACACGCTGAACACGGACGCGCCAGCAGAGAAAATACTCTAGCATGCACAAGCTCACTGTTCGCGAAAAATAGGAAGAATAATATAAATATTAAATTGAGGTTGATATGAATGTATCTCTGAAGGGGACTGTCTTGGGAAAAGTTTTGATGGCTTTTCCTCTTATCTCCGTATAAAGTAGTAGCCTATTTACAAACGCAGCACTGCTTTGTGTATAGCGGTAACCATGGAAACGCTATATCACTGTTGTTCCATAAGCGCCACCTACTGTCAGAGAGTGAATTTGCATTTTCATTCAGTCCGTCTGCTATAGTTGTTTTGTGCAGGTGTCTTATGTAGCATAAGTTCACAAAGCTAAAGTCAGACCATGCTATTTTTGCTGTTAATCTTGAAATTATACAATAATTTAAATTAAAAACAACTGCTCATGCTCGTGCATAACATCTTTGTTGGGATTTTGATAAAAATGCAATGTTTGGCTCTAATATCAAAGAGCTACACATATATATATATATTTTTTTGAACAAATAAACAACAAATAAATTTGCTTCTAAAAAAAAAAAATGGAATTGGCCACGAAAAATCAAAATAGATGCACCACTAATAATATATATATATATATATATTATTATTATTATTATTATTATATATATATATATATTTTTTTTTTTTAAAAAAGCATTATTTTAAAAATGTAACAGTTTTTTCGCTGTAAAAAAAAATGC
Organism: Ctenopharyngodon idella; assembly: GCF_019924925.1. Lineage (NCBI taxonomy): Eukaryota > Metazoa > Chordata > Actinopteri > Cypriniformes > Xenocyprididae > Ctenopharyngodon > Ctenopharyngodon idella. Next base: position 14,129,888 of record NC_067234.1, read on the forward strand.
AGTTGTTTTTTTGTTTTGGTTTTTTTTTTGCAAATTAATTTGTTGTTTATATGGTTAATATTAATGCAACTATGAGCGCACTAAGGTTTTTTTTTTCTTCTTTAATTAATTCGACCCGCACATGGTTATTTTTTTCCAGTCCGGCCCTCAACCTAAAATGAGTTTGACACCCCTGGTATAAAGCTATTGTATGTGCATATTATATATGCCAAGAGCTGCCCCCGACTAAAGATTTTTCTAGTAGTCGTTCATTTAGGCCATTAAACGTTTATATTAAATTAATTAATATAATAATAGCCTACATTCCGCGCTCAAGCTCGCGCATAAATCTTGCTGCAGCCCCGGCAAAAGTAATGATTACGAATGAATGATTATGAATAATTGTGCACGCCACTGGTTCTGTGTAATGCAAGCTTCAATGAACAAAATCAATTGAGAACAGACATATGTTTACGTTGCTAAGACAGACGCAGCAACACATTCAGTGGCGCAGCGATACTCATGTAATGCGGTCGACTGTATGTTTTCTGGAATTTTACAACGGCTTCGAGCGCGGCTCAGCCAATCAGAATCAAGGGCCTTTTTATACAGAACATTTATTTAGATCATGTATGGGATTATTTAAATGGTCATAAACACACTGTGGCCCTTTGCTCTAACCGCTGGATTTCTAAGGCAAGTTTCTGTTTCTCTTAACACAAGCTTCTCCTTTTCTACCCTCAACTTCTCTGTCTCCATCTCCACTCTCATCATTTCTTTCTCCAGTAACACAGAATGGGGATTCTGATTGTCGTGTTTTTCGGAGCTGTCCTCGGTACTAAACAGGCCTATAACTAGCCTATTTATTAGTGCACTATTTTAAGAGGCAGTACCTTCATAACTGGTGTCTGATGAAACATTTGATATGGAAGAAAAACTTGAGTCCTCTTCAGCTTCAGCTTGCTTTTCTTCTGTTAGAACTGGCGCTGTCACAGCCTTTTAGGCCGGTAAAAGCTGGTGAGTCCTTTCCAAACACATCCATTATAATGCTGTAGGGTGAGATTTTAGGAGGGGGATTTTTGAGCAGGCTAGAGTCTCTCCTGGCTGCCTGAAGAAGGTCTTTCTATTTTTTTTTTTTTTCTTCATCGACTATTAATTTTCTTTTTTTCGGCTCAGCAGTCATTTTTCATCTATTCGTTGGAGGCCATAAATTCACATTTCTAACCATAGTAACGCGAACGGCGTCTCCACAAACAGTGCGGTAGAGCATGTCATTGTGTAAGCGTAGCTGCGCCTGTTTTGGATGGTGCAAATCGGAAAGCTGGACGTAAGCTTGGGGGTAGAGCTTACACCCAACTTTTTTACGTCCAGCTGGTGCAACCGGCCCCTGGCAGTCTATACTTTGACTTGCAAATATTCAGTGTGCGTGTAAAAGAATTCTAACAATTGATTCTGATTTTATTTTTTATTAATCAAAATACAGACTGAAAAATATCTGTGTTGACTACATTCCTTACTTCTGTGTACATTTGTGAAACTGATAAAGAGGCGTGGAAATGGAAATGTTTATATTTTATCAGCATTCACTTCCAACCATGCAGCTGAAATGTGACGTAATGATGATATAATGTTAATTTGCATGTGCGTTAGAAGAGAAGAAGAAGAGGTCGTATGTGGATCCGTGTTCCTGCCATATAAAACATCTCAGACAAGTATGCTAGTTTGAAGTGGTAAGCGTTTAATACATTTTATTTTGAATTAAAAATGTAAAATAATTTTTTTTTGTGTGTGTGTGCAAACAATTGACAAGACAATGTTGATCTTTGATATTTGTTGATCTTTTGATAGTTGATATTTGTAGTTACCTTCAATTTTATACAACAAAATGTAAAGAAATTTCACAGTAATTTACAGTTGTGCTCAAAAGTTTACATACCCCTTGCAGAATCTGTGAAAATGTTGATCATTTTAACAAAATAAGAAGGATCAAAAATATTGCATGTTATTTTTTATTTAGTACTGTCCTGAATAAGATATTTCACATGACAGATGTTTACATATAATCCACAAGACAAAATAATAGCTTAATTTATAAAAATGAACCTGTTCAAAAGTTTACATATTGGTTTTTAATACTGTGTGTGGTTACCTGAATGATCCATGGCTGTTTGTTTGTCATATTTAATATACACAAAATGTACTCTATTTGCTAAAAAAAATATGAACTATCAATCAAAGTCTTTTTTGCTCATAAATTTGTAATGATTTTTCTAAAGTAAATGTGAGATAAACATTTACTGGACTGAAGCAACTCGATTATTCATATTCATACACTGTTTTTTTTAATGTAAAAAAAGTAATTCTTTTTACATTTTTTCTTCATGTTAAAGTAAATGTCAAATATGACAGAACAGGCTTTTGGGGAACATTTATTTTTCCATCTCTCAATTATCATTGAATTGCATATGTGAGCTTTAAAAGCAAACTGTGTAAATATGATGCTCATCAAAAAAAGACATGCATTGTGCGTGTGTGTGTGTATATATATATATATATATATATATAATATATATACACATTATATACATGGGCGACATTTGACTCTCGAGTTAGAGGGGGGCAAGAAACATTTTTTTTTTTTTTGCAGGTACAAAACGTCTTTTTGTACCTGCATCAGCAAATTATTCGCAGAAATTTTAAGCAAACAAGTTTAAGTTTGCTTGTTGTTTATTTAATTATTTATTTAATACTTCACTTAATTTTATTATCACGGGAAATGACGCGGACGACATGTAAATCAGTGTCCATCATTTTGCGAGCAACTGGTGATAAAGAAAAATGCCACGTCACAATATTGAAAATATTTCCATTTTAAACCAGGAAGGCGAGCCAATGGATATCACACAAACAATATGCAAACTTTGCGTGAGAGTTATACGGGTGAAGAAGTCTCACACGCCAGTCAGAAAATGAAAGTAAAAACGGACTGAGCTTTTGGCATCTGACGCTTAACGGCGCATATTCTCTTGGAGACGATGAGAGATGAATCAAATTTATTTTCTTATTATTTCTCTTGTGGCCCATAGTGAGAAACGAAATTAGTATTTTTCGTGAATCGAGAAGTATTTGGTGTTAAACAAGTTGTTTTTAATTGAGGAGTAAGCTATCTAATATTTTATTATCCTCGCAGCGCGTCGGTGATGCGCTATGATATCGCGGGGCAAATAAATTGCAATATTAATTTAATAATAAAAGTAGCATGATAATAATAATAATAAGAATAATTTAATAGCTCTGCGTGCCCTATACGCCACTGTGAAGGGATAAATGGCGTTCAGGCACGGCATCAAAGCATTAACTATTTTATCCAAATCCACATGCATGGACCTTTCAGTGTTTCAGTACTGCAGTGTACGAGTCTCTCCTGTCTCATGCTGTTTCTCATGCGTTTTCAGTCTGCGCCAGTGGTGTAATGTAACGAAGTAATAATACTTCGTTACAGTACTTGAGTATTTTTTGGGAGAATCTATACTTTATTTGAGTTTTTATATTTCTGTCAACTTTTACTCTACTACATTTCCTAAATAAAATGTATACTTTTACTCCGATACATCTTCCCAAAGCATTTTCGTTACTTACTACAAAATAAAGTCGGAGGAACACAGACTGCAAGCAAGCATGTGCAAACAAGAGCTCGCACAACCGCGGTTGATTTCATTTTCCGGATTGCGTCCGTTGCTGGAGCGGCCAAAGACTATAGAATAACACAAGACATGTCACTCGTATTGTTTTGAATGGGAGAAAGTGTAACGCTCAATATGGCGGAATAAGTCCCGCCTTCAAAATAAGAGCCAATCGCCGACCTGTAAAGTCATCGCGTCACTGCAGCGGCCGTTAGAAGCACCGGTTTCTATAGAAACAGTCAGACGCGCGCCTCAGAAATGAGGCACAAGAGACGCGCATTTAGGTCTGCGCATGCGCATTATCTTGATCCAGCCTAAATACTGTTTTTTTTTTTTGTCATGATTGGAGCGTTTGGGAAAAAAAATTATGAGACAGTTGTTGTCAGATTTCATTGGTGATTTCAAATATGAAATTTAATCGAAAGCTTGGCAAACAGCTTTGGAGAATTTGATGTTTCCCCATTCAAAGAGATAGGCTGCATGATGCCCAGGATGCCCGAGAGGCGTTTCAAAGATGGCCGCCGAGTGAAATGACTTGTCTTAAAGGGACTTTGGAGCGGCTGATAAGAGTGCGCTGTCATTGATTATACAGTACGAGAGCGGCCTCTAGAGGCGACATAAAAACTATCACTGACGCCTCGTAGAGTTTGTTTTGACGTGAGCTGCGCGCTGCACAGAGCGAGACACTTCAAAAATGGATTTAAAACATAGACAACAAAACGGTATGTTATACAGTGTACACTACAGTACATGTTTTCATAACATTATAAAGTAATTAGTTTGATGCCTACATGCTGCATTAGTGGAGAACAGCAGTATGCTTGCCGTCGAGGCTGAGAGGATGCTAACATTAGTACCTCAAGGGGTTAAAACAATGTGACAAAAAACACCAACTGTTTAATGTGACGATTGTTACCGTTTATTTGCATTAGTTTATATCTATTTATTCGCTGTTGTACATTCGTTATCCAGCGAAGTTGCATATTTAAACTGTATCCTCATCATGCAATGACAGAAACATAAATCAGAAATTTATTCGATTTGACACTGTAACACATATTTTGATTAGATAATCATCAAGTTTCCTAAAATAGAGCTAAATAATGTGTGAAAGTATACATATAATAGACCTATATGCCTTTGTGTGTAAAGATGACAATTTTTAAGCATGAGTGTTTGGATTTATATGAAATGGTAACACTTTACAATAAGAGTCCATTTGTAACATTAATAAGGTTAATAAAAGTATTGTTCATTGTTAAAGGGTTAGTTCACCCAAAAATGAAAATTCTGTCATTTATTACTCACCCTCATGCCGTTTTACACCCGTAAGACCTTCGTTAATCTTCGGAACGCAAATTGAGATATTTTTGTTTAAATCCGATGGCTCCGTGAGGCCTACATAGGGAGCAATGACATTTCCTCTCTCAAGATCCATAAAGGTACTAAAAACATATTTAAATCAGTTCATATGAGTACAGTGGTTTAATATTATAAAGCGACGAGAATATTTTTGGTGCGCCAAAAAAAACAAAATAACGACTTATTTAGTGATGGCCGATTTCAAAACACTGCTTCAGGAAGATTCGGAGCGTTATGAATCAGCGTGTCGAATCCGCAGTTCGGAGCGCCAAAGTCACGTGATTTCAGCAGTTTGGCAGTTTGACACGCGATCCGAATCATGATTCGACACGCTGATTCATAACGCTCCGAATCTTCCTGAAGCAGTGTTTTGAAATCGGCCATCACTAAATAAGTAATAACGAAGGTCTTACGGGTGTAAAACGGCACGAGGGTGAGTAATTAATGACAGAATTTTCATTTTTGGGTGAACTAACCCTTTAATTTCAACATTAACATTTTAAAGTTGTCTCTTACATTAGTTATAATGCACTATGAATTAACATGAATGATCAATGTATAATTACTATATTAGTGTTTTTTATATTTTAAACTTACAATAAACATTTTGCCTTTTAATTCAAAGAAAACAAAATGTAAAAAAGAGTTAAAACTGAACACAATCTTGCTGCTCAAACTGTGTAAAGAAACAATTTTTAATATTATTTACGTTACGTATACGTTTAATATCAAAAAAATACTTTTCATACTTAAGTACAAAAAATATCACATACTTTAAAACTTTTACTCAAGTAATATTCTAAACAGTGACTTTAACTTTTACCAAAGTCATTTTCTGGTGAGATATCTATACTGTTACTCAAGTATGGCTTTCAAGTACTTTATCCACCACTGGTCAACGCAAGCAAGAAACATTACTAGACTGTGGACTAGCTTTGACTCTGAACAGTGGCTGCGTGCAGCCGAATTTTTATGACCACGGACGGTGCGCGTGTGCATGTGCCGAACCAGGGGCGGATCTAGAAAATTATTTATAGGGTGGCATGAGGTCTATGAGGGGTGGCAACACCAAAGCAAGCGCCCATGCATAGTTTTTGGAGATTTATGGCCTGACATACACAATTTCGTTCACAAATATTGCATTACCACAAAATAATCATCTATACAGTTTAAAATTAAAAATAAATAAGATTTCGATATCCATCATGGCACCAAGTCAAGACACTATATGAAAAACATCAACAGATTATTATTTTGAGCTTGTATCACTAAAGGAGATGAGCAGTTTTATTAATATTACATAGGCTACTTTGATGGAATAAATCACATGTTTTAGTGCAAGTTAAAGAGCAACAAAAACTTTTGAATTTCCACAGTTTTGCAAACAATTTGAGTTTCTGTTATTAAAGGATTAGTTCACGTTCAAATGAAAATTAGCCCAAGTTTTACTCACCCTGAAGCCATCCTAGGTATATGACTTTCTTCCTTCTGATGAACCCAATCTGAGATATTTTAATATCCTGATGCATCCGAGCTTTATAATGGCAGTGAACAGGGGTCACGAGTATGACCTGAAGAAAGTGTCTCCATATTCATATACCGCCTTCTGTATTCAGTGTACAAAGAAAGTGTAAAACTCTTGCAGTTCAAAAGCTTATGCTACGTCCTACGCCTTCCCTAATCAACTTACGGAAAAAGTGTAACTGACACGATGTCAGTTTACACTTTCTTCGTAACTTGAATACGGAAGGCGGTCTGGCAGAAGCTAGATATTTTACTTCATTTGTTAAATATGGATATTTTTATACACAAATGCATCGGTTCGCTTCAGAAGGCCTTTATTAACCCCCCAGAGCCGTGTGGAGTACACGTTTATGATGGATGAATGTGGATGGAGGCATTTTCTTTAGCTCATACTCGTGACCCCTGTTCACTGCCATTATAAAGCTTGGACGCGTCAGGAGGATATTTATTAAAATATCTCTTACTGTGTTCATCAGAAAGAAGAAAGTCATATACACCTAGGATGACTTGAGGGTGAGTAAAGTTTGGGTAATTTTCATTTGAAAGTGAACTAATCCTTTAACAGTGATGGGAATGTCTGTGTGTGTTCACCCAGAACACCCTATCAACCACATACTCTAGCAACACCCTAGCAACTGCATCAAGAACCAAGAAACCACCCAGAACATCTATCTATTCTGGCCTAACTGACCAAACTATTTAAAACGAGACTTTAAATTGGCTTTATGACAAGCCAGCATAAATTTGTCTTTCAAACTTTTTAATCTAGTTATTGTTTTTCTTGATTGCTAACGCACAATTCCTAACACCATTCAACATTTTCTCACAACTATAAACACAATCTCAAAACTATACATCAGCTATACAACACCTCAAACTTCCATGTCAAAATAAAATGTTCTAGTCAAAAACGTATTCTCTTCTGACTAAATGAAATGCACCACAATACAGTAGCCTATACTGTCAATTACAGTACAGTAAACAAATAAATTCAGCATCCTCTGCACATTTGGACAAATTTCATTACAGTAGTACTATAGCAGTATATTGGTCTTCTGACACAAGACTATATCCCTAGGCAGTCATTTCTTAGTTCTGCAAAAATACAGTACACATAAAAAATGGCTACAAAGAAAGTTGACAATCATAAGTTTGAGGGTGTTACAACATGTGCTCCAGTTCCCTCATCTAAAGTAGGCTACTGGTACTGTGTACTGTAATTATACTGTATGTGTAAGTTTAAAACACTCGTAAATGATTCTTTCAGCTCTCTGTCTCTCTCTCAGATTTTGACTGGTGCGTCGTCAGTTTTGCTATCTAATGTTGTCATTTTAAACGTTTTGAGCAATGTGTCTTTGTTTTGAGAACTGAACGAATGGTTTGGGATCACTTAATGTGTTAGCAATAGAGTACCTCAGAGATGACGTGTTTTTGTATGCAAAACCCGGAAGCGAGTTAGCATTTTAGGACTTCCGGTTCCATCGCCCCGAAGTCAATGGGTTTTTTGAATGGGTTTTTGCTAAATCACCTGAAATAAGGTCTGTGGTTAACAAAGCCTCTAAATATTTTCATGTTTTGATCTATGACATAAAACACACCAGTTATAACCCGCTTGTGATTTTTTTTTTTTTTTTTTTTTTTTAAACCTTTATTGTGTCTTAAAAACGGCGGTTGCTAACAAATTGCTAAAAGGGACTACTTCCTTTGGTGGGGACTTTAGACGTCATCATGACAAACAGGACATTTGGACAGCATTTCTCATGAAAAAGTGGATAAGTATTCATACACAGCGCAGATCATAATCAGCGAGCATGGTTTTAAATAAAGTTGTTTTTTAAATAAAGTTTGAGGAAGCTTGGTGGTGGTGACGTTGATCCGCGACCATGGTGTGCTGTAGTCCGTTTATAGCCTACTGTTAGCTTTTTATATCTGACCACTTTATTTAGACTTCAAAATGTATAAATGTTGTGTTAACTTGTAAAGATTATCTTGATAGACAAAACGTGTAAGTGTCATAACCCTTTGTTAAACACAGAGCTTATTGTTTGCGATTTTCCAAAAGTCTATGGGAAAAATGCATTGGCTTTTGATCGAGGGAACACATGCGCCTCTAACTTCCGGGTTGGCCTACAAAAACAGCTCGCCAAAACAATATCAAATGAATCTCAGGCATATTCAGATTACATTTCTCAGAGGACCTCTGAGTTAGCCGAGAAGCAGTAATTTTCCGATTCACGATCAAATGGAAAAACAATTTGTAAGTGAACTTGGCTGCGCTGTGTTTTTGACTCACTAAGAACCCATTCTTAAGAGTCTTTTGTTAAAGGTGCAATATGTAAAATTTTGTCCGCTAGAGGTCGCTAGAGGCCTATTCAAAACAAAGGCGTAGCTTGATGATGCCAAGTTTGAGCATGGAATCTTGGGACATGTGGTCTTCACCTCAACAGACGGTGCAAAAGAATAGGGATAGGACTCGGGAAGAAATCATGTTCATGGATGCGATTATTAACATTACTGCAATATGAAGCAGAGCAGGAACGAGTGTTGTGGGAGCTGAACGAGGCCGCTGGAGCGATTGCGCAACACATGCCTCACGAGCAACGGAACTTTTATTATGCCACAGTCGCCGGCGCTGCTTCCGCTTTTCTGGTCATGAGTATGAGGTAACACAGCTCTGTTTATCATATTAGATACATTTGAGAGTGTTGAAAATGTTATAACGTTACTCTGTGCGTTCGCTTGGCGACTGCTGTGAAACACTGTTGCACACTGCAGTAAGATAGATCGATTTTAGAATATCATATTAAATGCTGGATGGCTTGTGTTGATAAATGGCATGCAATTCATTTTAAAACACATTGTATCATGGAGAAAATTCTGTATTATTGTTACAAAAAATAAAGCTGCATCTGATTATGCTATGTTAGCTACTTCACAAAATGGTGTTTTTCTCTGAGGCATGGTAAAGCATGGTACTCGCAAAAAAATCAAGAAAATTAGATTTAAACAATAAGACTAAACGTGTTGAGCTATATAACAACAATTAGTTTTCTATAAATATATCAAAACAGTTGTTCCCTTGTCTATTAAAAAGTGTAATATATTAAAGCGTCTTTTGGTGTTTCCATGGTTTCTACAAAATAAAACCGGAAACCGAGGCAGATCGAGGGTTAACGCGGGTACGACAGGCGACTCCTCACACGTCCCAGAGCCTTGGTTAAAATTGCAATTTTGTCACGATTTACAAATAGTTGGACACATTTGGGATATTGTAAGTACTCAAGTGAACTAAATATAGTGAACTAAAACACCTGCAAAGGCCTTTAAATGGTCTCTCAGTCTAGTTCTGTAGGCTTCACAATCATGGGGAAGACTGCTGACTTGACAGTTGTCCAAAAGACGACCATTGACACCTTGCACAAGGAGGGCAAGACACAAAAGGTCATTGCAAAAGAGGCTGGCTGTTCACAGAGCTCTGTGTCCAAGCACATTAATAGAGAGGCGAAGGGAAGGAAAAGATGTGGTAGAAAAAAGTGTACAAGCAATAGGGATAACCGCACACTGGAGAGGATTGTGAAACAAAACCCATTCAAAAATGTGGGGGAGATTCACAAAGAGTGGACTGCAGCTGGAGTCAGTGCTTCAAGAACCACTACGCACAGACATATGCAAGACATGGGTTTCAGCTGTCGCATTCCTTGTGTCAAGCCACTCTTGAACAACAGACAGCGTCAGAAGCGTCTCGCCTGGGCTAAAGACAAAAAGGACTGGACTGCTGCTGAGTGGTCCAAAGTTATGTTCTCTGATGAAAGTAAATTTTGCATTTCCTTTGGAAATCAGGGTCCCAGAGTCTGGAGGAAGAGAGGAGAGGCACACAATCCACGTTGCTTGAGGTCCAGTGTAAAGTTTCCACAGTCAGTGATGTTTTGGGGTGCCATGTCATCTGCTGGTGTTGGTCCACTGTGTTTTCTGAGGTCCAAGGTCAACGCAGCCGTATACCAGGAAGTTTTAGAGCACTTCATGCTTCCTGCTGCTGACCAACTTTATGGAGATGCAGATTTCATTTTCCAACAGGACTTGGCACCTGCACACAGTGCCAAAGCTACCAGTACCTGGTTTAAGGACCATGGTATCCCTGTTCTCAATTGGCCAGCAAACTCGCCTGACCTTAACCCCATAGAAAATCTATGGGGTTTTGTGAAGAGGAAGATGCGATATGCCAGACCCAACAATGCAGAAGAGCTGAAGGCCACTATCAGAGCAACCTGGGCTCTTATAACACCTGAGCAGTGCCACAGACTGATCGACTCCATGCCACGGCGCATTGCTGCAGTAATTCAGACAAAAGGAGCCCCAGCTAAGTATTGAGTGCTGTACATGCTCATACTTTTCAGTTGGCCAAGATTTCTAAAAATCCTTTCTTTGTATTGGTCTTAAGTAATATTCTAAGATACTGAATTTGGGATTTTCCTTAGTTGTCAGTTATAATCATCAAAATTAAAAGAAATAAACATTTGAAATATATCAGTCTGTGTGTAATGAATGAATATAATATACAAGTTTCACTTTTTGAATGGAATTAGTGAAATAAATCAACTTTTTGATGATATTCTAATTATATGACCAGCACCTGTGTATATAGAATATGCAAATCAATGATAATTGAGAAATGGACAAAATAAATGTTCCCCAAAAGCCTGTTGTGTCATATTTGACATTTACATTAACATTTACATTAACATGAAAAAATATAAAAATGATGCATGAATAATCAAGTAAACCCAAGTTGCTCAAGTCCAGTAAATGTTTATCTTACAAGGACAGAAGGCATGAAGTGGATTGTGTACAACAGATTTTTCAGCAAAGTTTTGGTCATATTGATAAATTATAGGCCCTAGAAATTTGCATATTAAATATGATAGAGTAGGCTAATATATTCATAAATAGGCATTATATTTATTTTTCAACAGAATTTTACAAAGAATGCTTTCTTTAAGTTATGAGAGAATAAATGTTTTAAAAAAATTGGCTAATATGTAGTAACACGCATTGCCAAACAAGCGTTCTTTTTTTTTAATGAATTTATACCCTCAAACTTGTGACGTATCCTGGGGGATACAAACATTTACAGACAGATTATGAAAAATGTAAAAATTATATTCATAAATTTTCAACATTAACGTAATAAGCTAACACTCAACGACAACTTTTTAAACATGCAAGTCCCCTCCAGATATTGTAAATATATATCAACTTTTATCTGAAGGTGAGTAGATTTCCCATTACAGGTAGTCATGTTGTTTTAAATGCTGACCATGACATAAAAAAATGTTGTATGAACAAAGTCACCAGATCTAAATATTCACAACAAACACCCTTTCAACATGAAACCAAGAAATGAGACATAAACTTTCCCTGACTCTCCCCACATCCTTGCAAATGTTTGTATCCCCCAGGGATAAAAGGATTAAAGGGTTAAAAAAGGTTCAAACATCTAGAAATTGTGTGATATACATGAAAGACAAGCTATTTTACTTGGTATGATAATTGCTAAGAGGCTGATTTTACGAATGTGGAAAACTGATTCTGTGCCTAAGTTTGAAATGTGGGGTAGAGATCTTGTAAACCTGCTTGCATTGGAGAGATTGAGATACATTAACAATGATAAATCTGAGGTATTTGATCAAATTTGGGGACAAATTTTAGAACATCTTAAGGTAACTGATGTAGTGCATTCATAGCCAATGACCCCTGTTAATGTCAAAGTTATTAGTAATGGAGTGTAATCTCTTTGTATTTATTGATAATGTGTTTAATGTAGTGCTAGACAGCTGACAATAGTCAGGATAATGCACTTGATCTCTCCTGTTGTATTGTACACATTAGTCATAAAGGCAGTAGATATTTTATTTTAATGTATATTAAAAGGATTAAGTGACTCTACAACATTTACGAATTTGTATCTAGCTTAAGCATTACCTGTCTATAAGGATAATTTGTCTTTGTATGCATCTGTCCCTCAAATGTTGTTTGTTTTGTTATAGGGTTTTTTTTTGTTGTTTTTTTTTTTCCCCTTTTTCTCATTGTTGTCTTTGTTCTGTTTGTCCTGTGAAAAAGAAAAAACTAAATAAATGTTTTTAAAAAAAAAAAGAAAAAAAAAAAGGTTCAAACATTCACTGATGATCCAGAAGGAAACACAATTAAGATAAAGTGTCGGGGATTAAAACTTTTTTAATTGTGTGATCAGGATAAATGTACTTTTTTGTCTGCTGAGAAACATGCAAGTATTTTCTGTAGCTTCTGGAGGGCAGCACTAAATGTACTAAAAATATGATCTTTAAACAAAACAAGAAAAACATACACATCATCATCCTGTTCAAATGTTTACACCCTCCAGCTCTTAATGTGTTGTATTTCTTTCTTGAGCATCAGTGAATGTTTGAACCTTTTGTCACTGCTGGAAAGGGTTCAAATATGCAGAAGATGCTGGAAACCAAAGAATTTGCAGGACCTGGGGGATTTTTCTAAAGAACATTGGGCAGTTTAACTGCTTTGTTCTGAGCAGTTAAAGGGACTCATGAACAACCATCACAAAACAAAAAAAAACAGCCATGGATCATCCAGGTAACCACACACAGTATTAAGAATCAAGGGTATGTAAACTTTTTAACAGGCTCATTTTTATAAATTTAGTTATTTTTTGTCTTGTCAACATATATATGTATACATACATACATACACACACACACACAGATGATATCTACATGTTTATCCTGTTAGCATACCACTAAACCACCTTTGGGACAAATACCATTCAAAAGAGACCCTGGGAATGCTACAAAATGAGTACAATTTTTGTTCAATATTTTGAGTTCAATATTTTGCAAGGTGTTGTGTATGTTTATGTTATCCGAAAATCCAGTTCTTCAGGTTTTGTAAAACACTTCTGCAACTTACAAAATGTTTTGTGTTGCATTGTTTTAGATACACCAACCCATTCATTTATGAAACTGATCCGGAGAGACTTTATTTTAACTGCAGGATGACTGACAGTGATGATGAGCAGCAAATATTAAGGATTCTTTCATGGAATGTTAACGGTTTCAACCGCAAAAGGAATGAGGTTCTTCGTCAGTTAAGTCTTCTAAAGGCTGATGTAGTCTTTCTCCAAGAAACTCATGTGGGTCCAGATAGAACCTACTCAACTGGGAGTATCAAAGTCCAAGATTTGGAATGTGATTACAGCATGGCGGCATTCACTGTATTTAAAGGAAGTTCACGAGGGGTGGCCATACTGTTCAAAAAGAATCTCGGATGTGGTGGTTTCAGTATTGATGGCGACGGAAAGGGGAGATTCATAATAATCAAATGTCAAATTTGGGGGCATGACTTTGTATTTATCAATGTGTATAACTCAAATGATGAAAAAATTAAGTTTACGGAGTTTACACAAATTTCGACCCACATCCCGCCGTCGGCATATCTGGTGATCGGTGGGGATTTTAACACAGTCATGGACGCCGACCTTGACAAAACGTCAAATTTACGAAATCGAAGTCACCGAAAGTCTTTCGACGCTCTCCACAATTTTTTGGAAACCTTAAGCTTAGTGGATGTCTGGCGTTGTCTTTACCCGGAGGTAAAAAGCTTTACGTATTTTGATGGGAAAGGTCAGTCGAGACTAGACTACTTCTTTTTGCGAAGTCAAAACTTAACAAGCGTAACTACTTGTAACATTCACAACAGACCAATGTACTCGGATAAAGAAGAGTACATTTCTGATCACGCCCCGTTGTCCATTCAAATCCAGACACACGGACCAAAATGGCAGTTTGATTCTTGTCTTCTTGAAGATAAAGCCTGTATGGAACAACTTTCAAGCACAATAAAGAAAATTTCACAAATAAATACCAGAAAGAAAGAATACCTGTGGCCAGGAGTGAAGGTCAGGCTTATATGTGAGGCGATAGTTTTGCAAAGACGCCTAAAACGGTCAAGATGCTCAGAGATGATTGAACTTCCTCAAGAGGTTGAACACATGGACCAAGAAGGTAGGTCAGCTCTTTTCCTTCACGTATTGGATATAAAGTTATTTAATAACAGTTTTAACATGATTTCATTTTTTAGGGTGTCCAGGTTCAGAAGAATCCATTGAGGTTCATCAAACACCAAATACTTCATCCCAGAGTCTTCTGAACTTCTTGAATCATTTATACCAAATTGAGAGATTTGATGACATAAAATCCATCCTGTTTACCGTTCTAACTGAACCAGTTTCGAGAAAAGAGATTCTGTTTGCTATACTGTCCCTGCCTCAGTCTGAAAGTCTAACAGCAGATGGACTCACAGTACATTTCTATAAGCATTATGCTTCTAAAATGATTGACCTCTTACAAGCATTTTTCAATCAAATCTTCGACCTCAAACCAATGAAACGCACAGTTTTTGAATCACTCAACCGAGACAAATACGATCACACCTACAGCTATGATGTTCAATATCACTGCAGTCCGATGACAGTAGTTAATGTGGATTATAAAATTCTGTCTTTGATTCTGGCAGCAAGGCTGAATGGCGTTATTAAACATATTTTAAACCCAGGTCAAAGCAAACAACACAGTTCTGTTCAACATTGCATCAGTGATCAAATCCCAGTGATTATTTCATTAAAACTAGATCCAGGTGCACTGAAGTGGCCGTATCTGTTCAATAGCTTAAAGTCCGTGAATCTACCCGACAGATTTAGATCCGTGTTGAAGCTGTTGTTGATGACAGATTACAGATCACAAGGTCTGAGGGTGGGATGTCCACTGACTCCTTCACTAATAAGCATCTGCCTTCTTCCTCTGATCAACTCCATTAACAGCGAAAACAGGTTTTTGGGACCTGAAGTCCAAGGAGAAATGCTTAAGTCAATCATCAATGAAGACAGAGTCCTTGTGTTTCTTTCTAATTCTAATGAGGCTTTGGATAGTTTTGAAAAGATGCTCAATGATTTTATTGAGGCATCAGGATTTATCATAGATGAACACTGCTCTGAGGTATTCGTAGCAGGTCCTTCACGCCTCAGTTTAAGCAAAGACAAACTTAAGTTTTTTAAGAGAATGGATGATAGATTCTGTGGTGTTGTACAAGAGGAAATGGTTGTCGAATCGTCAGAATAATTGTGTAAAAGGACGTTCAAAATGATTCAATACGGGTTATGCGCAACAAACTTCCGTTTTCTGTAAAACAGTTTGCATCACATATGGAAAAAAATATCTAAAAATGTATTTTTCTTCTCACTAACATTTGGATATTTAAATTGAGTAAAACAGCGACAATAAAATTTTAGACCTATCGATTTAGACCTATCTGTATTGTATTTATATAAAGCGTTCACAGGCCGATTTGCTTTATGTATTTTCCCGATGTTGAAATCAGGCGCATATAAATGTCAGGAAACACGATTCCTGGCTGCATGTCAATATCCATGGATTAGGTTTCTTTGACATGTTAAGGAACACTTTCGAGCCCAACCTTTAGTGTAATCGTTTGTTTTACTCGCGTTTTCTCAGTTTCCCCTATTAAATCCAGTCATGCAGCAGGTTCTTTTGCCACTCAGTCCAGCTGAGGGAGCGCGTTCCGGCGGGAAAGTGATGTCTATGCATACCCTCTATTCCCGGTCACCATTATTAAACAGCGTTGTAAGAAAAGTTCAGTAAGAAACGTTTCCATTCGACACACAACTCTCGGTTACAAACCACAAAACACTCGATGATTAAACTAGTTTTAAATCGGATGAAACAGCCTCAACATTCCCAACAATGAGGAAAACAGGAGAAACGTGCCATGAATGAAGATAGAAGACTTTTAAATCCCAAAATCACCACACTTACAAACATTTACTATGAATGAACTGTAGCTAGTAATTTACCATGGACTGTGGAAATGTGGAATATTTATATTGAATACCAGACATTTATATTGCAATATATTTATTAGGTGGGTAGGGGAATATATAATTCATTTCTTTATGAAGGTTTGTTTAGTTTTTATCTGCATTTAGGCGTTTTTTATAGGCCTATATAACATATAATATAATTTGACAGTGGTAGTAGTGAGTAGCCATGTATGGTTTTACCTGTGGTTACCAAGTCTCACTGTCAGAATATTTTCATTTAAGCTTACATTAATTATAGATAAAATAATTCAGAAGGCAGTCTGGCAGAAGCAAGATATATTACTGTATAACTTAATATTAGGGATCCACGATATTTATCGGACATATAAATTATCGAGCGATATGGGTGAAAATGTCGTCATTTTTATTGGTCCGATAAATAAATGAAATCCGATAAAGCACTTCCTGGTAAATCAATCAATCAGTTAGTCTGATTTATCCGAGATTCATCCGCTTTCCGAGTGCAAGTGACTGCAGCTTTAAAACTGTGTCGCGCTCATTGCGCTCATGTCTTCGTCGGTCTGGACGTTTACTCGGTGGCAGCGGAGGACAATGCCATTGCTATTTGCAAAGCATGTTCAGCAAGGATTTCGAGAGGAAAAATGCGTCAAGTTTTAACACAACAAATCTTATATCTCACATGAAAGGTCGTCATCGCGGCGAATCTGTAAAAAGTATTGTAAAAAGTTTTCCAGAGACAGCAAAAAGGCTAAAGCCATAAACGACAAAGTAATGAAATTTATAGTCATTGATGACCGACCTTTTTCCGTGGTAGAGGCTCCGGGTTTTCGCAGGTTAGTAGAAAAGCATGAAGCATGTGACTATATACCTTTCTCATCCCTCATATTTATTTTATGTTAAACTATGTAATTTCAGAGAAATTTCAACTATGAAAACTAACCTATGCTCTTTTGTTGAGGATGCACTTTTTTGTTTTTCATTTTTTTTAGAGGTTTGTAATGTATTTTATTATGTATTTGAAAAACATGTGACTTAAAGTCTATATATTTCTTCCTCATGCACTAAAGGTTGAATGTATGCATTTCTTTGTTATGCATGAAATACTTGAATATAAATTTGTTGTTAATGAGTTGTTAAGTGCAGATAAACCATAGTTTTGTCATTGTTCTGTTAAACACTTTCTGTTACTAAGTATTGTGGTGCCTTACACAAAAAATAAAAACATTTGAAGAGTCAGGACTGATGTTTGCTATTGTAGTTAGGCCAGAGATACTAAAATATCAGTTTCATCAGTGCATCTTAGATTTTCTATTCTCCTGGGAGCACAAACTGCAGATTATATGAAAATTATAATATAAAAATATGAACTTATTGGTTATCGGTATCTGTATCAGAATACGAGAAGGACTTAATTATCGGTTATCATATTTTTCATATCGTGCATCCCTACTTAATATTACCTTAATATGGATATTTTTCTTACACAAATGCATTGCTTCACTTCAGAAGGACTTTATTAACCCCCCGGAGCCGTGTGGAGTACGTTTATGATGGATGGATGTTTTTTGAACTTCAAACAGGTGGTTTCCGTGTACTGCCATTATAAAACTTAGGAGCATCAGTGTGATTATTAATATAACTCTGATTGTGTTCATCAGAAAGAAGAAAGTCATATACATCTAGGATGGTTTGAGGGAGAGTAAAGCTTGGGGTAATTTTAATTTTAAAAGTGAACTAATCATTTAATTACTTGTTCCACACCCGTAAGACCTTAGTTCATTTTTGGAACATAAATGAAGATATTTTTGATGAAATCCGAGAGGTATATGACTCCTCCAGCAATTTAACCGCCACTTTCAAGGTCCAGAAAGGTATTAAAGACGTTGTTAAAATAGTCCATGTGACTACAGTGGTTCAATATTAATGTTATGAAGTGATGAGAATAAATTTTTGTGCCCAAAAACAAAACAAAAATAATGATTTTATTTAACAATATCCTCTCTTCTGTGTCATTCTTCTATGCTGTTTACATTCAGCTCTTCCAGGTTGTACGGATACTGTTGAATAAAGTTGTTATTTTTGTTTTGTTAACATACTCACTGTTTGTTGTGTTTGTTTTAATACAGTAATTGATTGATTCAATGTACTTGATAGTTAAAATGACTACACACCACTGTCAGATGAATATTTTGAAAATATTTCATTATGATATTTTATAATTGTTGAGGAATTGTTGGTCTTACGTAAAAATGTAATCTGTCTGCTAACATGGGAATGTGTTTTGAAATGTTAAAATCATCTTGATTTCTCTTAAAGATAAAGTTAAAGTTATATTTCACAGTCCAATTTAAGAAACACAGATGGAAATCTTTATAATAAATATATATATACATATAGAAAGTTTTTTTTGTGTGTGTGTGTGTGGCCTCTGTCTGCCTTGGTAAAAAATTAGTGTTTACTATACATTTTATAGGTCTTGCATAATGTGAGTGAAAATTAATTTGTGTTTTTGGTATCTGATGGTGTTGACACAATATAAGTGATGGCAAGTTAAAAAGCACATTTTGATTAAAAAGAGTTGGGAGGTTGTATCAAAGCATATCTCAGTAGCTTAGTACATGTAAGATACATAAATGTAGTTTAATTTATCTGAGTATAAGGTTTATTTTTTTCAAAATTGCATCCTTTTTTGTCCCACTTCTCAAGAATCAGTGAGTGGCTAAGTTTATGCAGCTGGCCTGTTTTCCTGTTTATTCATGTGACGTAAAGCCTAATGCTGGAGGTCGCAGAGTCATCAGCTGCATATAAAATCGCATACTATATAGTAGGTCAAAAAACGTATGTGACAAGAGTAGTATATCTGAATTCACAGTACTCATAAAAGAGCAGGCAAAAAGTATCCGGATGACCATCTACTTCCAGCAAGATTTTGTGTGAAGTGTGCATAAGATGTTTATGACACTTTACTAATTTTTTAAACATTGGCAGTTAAGCGACGTAACTAACGCTGGTATGTCACATGATAATGACATCAAAAGTGGAAAACGTTGGTCAAAAACTTTTTAGCATGACTGCCACAGAATGGAACACACAGGATTGTGGGTTATCAAAGGCAGTGAAGGATGCATCTGTGCTGCCTTCAAAAATTGATCAGATGAAGGTATCTCTGGAGACAGGAAGTGAAACTAACATTGGATTCGGATGAGCCTTGATGCCTTCCTCCTACCTTGAAATGCGTTCTCCGAAGGCAGCATTTTTAAGCTTTCAGAAACAGCCATTGAGAGCAAGGGAAGTCCAAAATGCTTGATCGTCATGATTCGTGCAGGCTTCAGATAGTTCCAGGAAGTGCTTTGCTTTGATAGAGTTAGAGAGACAGAAGTTGAGATTTTTTGTTAATTAGTGACAAAGTATTTTACAAACCCGATTTCAAAAAAGTTGGGACACTGTACAAATTGTGAATAAAAAAGGAATGCAATGATGTGGAAGTTTCAAATTTCAATATTTTATTCAGAATACAACATAGATGACATATCAAATGTTTAAACTGAGAAAATGTATCATTTTAAGGGAAAAATAAGTTGATTTTAAATTTCATGGCATCAACACATCTCAAAAAAGTTGGGACAAGGCCATGTTTACCACTGTGTGGCATCCCCTCTTCTTTTTATAACAGTCTGCAAACGTCTGAGGACTGAGGAGACAAGTTGCTCAAGTTTAGGAATAGGAATGTTGTCCCATTCTTGTCTAATACAGGCTTCTAGTTGCTCAACTGCCTTAGGTCTTCTTTGTCGCATCTTCCTCTTTATGATGCGCCAAATGTTTTCTTTGGTGAAAGATCTGGACTGCAGGCTGGCCATTTCAGTACCCGGATCCTTCTTCTACGCAGCCATGATGTTGTAATTGATGCAGTATGTGGTCTGGCATTGTCATGTTGGAAATGCAAGGTCTTCCCTGAAAGAGACGACGTCTGGATGGGAGCATATGTTGTTCTAGAACTTGGATATACCTTTCAGCATTGATGGTGCCTTTCCAGATGTATAAGCTGCCCATGCCACACGCACTCATGCAACCCCATACCATCAGAGATGCAGGCTTCTGAACTGAGCGCTGATAACAACTTGGGTTGTCCTTGTCCTCTTTAGTCCGGATGACATGGCGTCCCAGTTTTCCAAAAAGAACTTCAAATTTTGATTCGTCTGACCACAGAACAGTTTTCCACTTTGCCACAGTCCATTTTAAATGAGCCTTGGCCCAGAGAAAACGCCTGTGCTTCTGGATCATGTTTAGATATGGCTTCTTTTTTGACCTATAGAGTTTTAGCCGGCAATGGCGAATGGCACGGTGGATTGTGTTCACCGACAATGTTTTCTGGAAGTATTCCTGAGCCCATGTTGTGATTTCCATTACAGTAGCATTCCTGTATGTGATGCAGTGCTGTCTAAGGGCCCGAAGATCACGGGCATCCAGTATGGTTTTCCGGCCTTGACCCTTACGCACAGAGATTGTTCCAGATTCTCTGAATCTTTGGATGATATTATGCACTGTAGATAATGATAACTTCAAACTCTTTGCAATTTTTCTCTGAGAAACTCCTTTCTGATATTGCTCCACTATGTTTCGCCGCAGCATTGGGGGAATTGGTGATCCTCTGCCCATCTTGACTTCTGAGAGACACTGCCACTCTGAGAGGCTCTTTTTATACCCAATCATGTTGCCAATTGACCTAATAAGTTGCAAATTGGTCCTCCAGCTGTTCCTTATATGTACATTTAACTTTTCCGGCCTCTTATTGCTACCTGTCCCAACTTTTTTGGAATGTGTAGCTCTCATGAAATCCAAAATGAGCCAATATTTGGCATGACATTTCAAAATGTCTCACTTTCAACATTTGATATGTTATCTATATTCTATTGTGAATAAAATATAAGTTTATGAGATTTGTAAATTATTGCATTCCTTTTTTATTTACAATTTGTACAGTGTCCCAACTTTTTTGGAATCGGGTTTGTATCTATCCTAATAGAAAACAATTGTAGAATTAGTTTGCTTACTATAAAAGCCAGAAGTGTTTTGAGGCCTCTTGGCATATGTGACTGTAAGGGTCAGATGTATCTGAGAAGTTAGCTTGGCCACTAAGCATATTTTGCTGGTAATTTTCCACCAGACAACAGGTGGCTATGAAATGAATATTATCAATATTAAGGATGTCACGTGAAAGCTTCTTGCCTCCGGGGAGTGTTGATTGTTTTCGATAAAATTGGTTCATTTTGCCAATGGGAAAAGGGTTGACCATCAATAAGTCAAAAGATGTAGAGTAGTTGGCAGTCGCCCACCCTTACAAAGAGAAATATCTCTTGCATGAGCAACACCTGCAGTTTAATTGGGGAAGTGACTGTAGTGAAAATGTTGGGGAGCACGTGGGAGACTTCAGGAAGAGAAAGGGAGGAGAGCACCTGTAAGTGAGAATATGGAAAAAAACTGTAAGGTCTTACTAGCCAATTATACTACTTTGTTGTGTTTTAACAGATAAGAAAAATATATAAAACTGTGCCGCTAGAGAGATTCAGATGAACAGCTGGCATCTCACTTTGTTGCTTGACAATAAAGTTAATGCTTCTGAGACCTGGAACTTTGACTCTGAGAGTTTTTATCTAATTATTTTCCCTTTAAATACTTTGGTCAGTTCAAGAATAATTTATGCAATTGTATATTATTTATTTGAAAAAATCAAAGGTGTCTATAACAACTGGTTTAGGTTGATATGGGATTAAATAATAGGGTCCCCTTTAAGTTGTGGGACTTTATTAGTTGTGTTCATCAAGCTTTTGCTGCTGATGTTTAACAAAGTATGACAACTCATCATAATTTACTGATTCATATGAAGATGACCAGCCAAAATCACTGCTCCACCACCCTATATTAAGTTCACATACTGGTTAAATATGGCATCTAACCTGAGGTATTTAATTGTGGTTTAGTCTCAACTGAATCAGCGTTGTGTGAATGATTAAAGAATCACTTTTGTCACCACCTACTGGTGTACTGAAGAGCCACCAAATGTAAACTAATAAAAAATCTGAATGAGTCTTTTTGATGAACTGAATTAAACGATTAGTCAATGGAGTGAATCAAAATCCCCTCTAAATAGATCTCAAAGCTGTTTTTTTTTTAGAAGTAGCTTATATACATTTGAAAATATACACTATATTGCCAAAAGTATTGGGACACCCCTCCAAATCATTGAATTCAGGTGTTCCAATCACTTCCATGGCCACAGGTGTATAAAATCAAGCACCTAGGCATGCAGACTGCTTCTACAAACATTTGTGAAAGAATGGGTCGCTCTCAGGAGCTCAGTGAATTCAAGCGTGGTACCGTGATAGGTTGCCACCTGTGCAATAAGTCAGTTTGTGAAATTTCCTCACTACTAAATATTCCACGGTCAACTGTTAGTGGTATCATAACAAAGTGGAAGCAATTGGGAACAACATCAACTCAGCCACGAAGTGGTAGGCCACGTAAAATCACAGAGCGGGGTCAGCGCATGCTGAGGCGCACGATGCACAGAAGTCGCCAACTTTCTGCAGAGTCATTAGCTACAGACCTCCAAACTTCGTGTGGCCTTCAGATTAGCTCAAGAACAGTGCGTAGAGAGCTTCGTGGAATGGGTTTCCATGGCCGAGCAGCTGATCCAAGCCTTACATCACCAAGTACAATGCAAAGCGTCGGATGCAGTGGTGTAAAGCACACCGCCACTGGACTCTAGAGCAGTGGAGACGTGTTCTCTGGAGTGACGAATCACGCATCTCTGTCTGGCAATCCGATGAACGAGTCTGGGTTTGGCGGTTGCCAGGAGAACGGTACTTGCCTGACTGCATTGTGCCAAGTGTAAAGTTTGGTGGAGGGGGAGATTATGGTGTGGGGTTGTTTTTCAGGGGTTGGGCTTGGACCCTTAGTTCCTGTGAAAGGAACTCTTAATGCTTCAGCATACCAAGAGACTTTGGACAATTTCATGCTCCCAACTTTGTGGGAACAGTTTGGGGATCCTTCCTGTTCCAACATGACTGCGCACCAGTGCACAAAGCAAGGTCCATAAAGACATGGATGAGCGAGTTTGGTGTGGAGGAACTTGACTGGCCTGAACAGAGTCCTGACCTCAACCCTGATAGAACACCTTTGGGATGAATTAGAGCGGAGACTGTGAGACAACATCAGTGCCTGACCTCACAAATGCGCTTCTAGAAGAATGGTCAAAAATTCCCATAAACACACTCCTAAACCTTGTGGAAAGCCTTCCCAGAAGAGTTGAGGCTGTTATGGGTGAGCCAACTCCATATTAAACCCTAAGGATTAAGAATGGGATGTCATTAAAGTTCATGTGCATGTAAAGGCAGGCATCCCAAAACTTTTGGCAATATAGTGTATGTATTTTAAAGCTCTGCATTCATACATTAGAAATGGATTTAATTCATTCATAGTAGATGAATATAGACATTACAAATATAAATAACCTAATTAAAAATGTTGTTAAGCACGGTTAAGATATCTTTATTTATGCAACAAATGTGTAGTAGATTATAAACCATACATTTAAAACAAGAAGTTGGTGCATACATTCTATGTATTTTACATGCTTAAAAATGACCTCAAGAACATGTTAAAATTGAATTAAGAAGGTATATTGTAGTGCATAGTATTAGACAAAATCTCTTTAGACACACAAATAAAATACAAAAATCATAATCTTTCAGTTAAATAAAAATACAAAGAATTTAATCAAATGTTAAATATTCACAGGCAGGTAGTTTATTGTGATCCAAATGGCTGTAAATGTGAATTTGTATGGCATTTTATCCCTGCAGCCAGCAGAGGGCAGCACTAGCACATCTCAATGAATACATCTGTGCTAAACCGGCTGGACAACCTCTGGGAGTGACACACCATTTACTAATATGTGGAATACAAACAGATGATGTAGAAGTTCCTGGTCATATCCTGATCAGAATTATGTGGAAATCAATTGGATGTAGTTTGAGTTTTACTGTGCAAACTGAGTGTCTAAAGAGCAAATGAGCTTAATGCAATGACATTATTGTTTGATCTATAAAGCAGGAAATGTTTGTCCTCATAAAGTTTCCTAGTTTGATTCATAATCTGAAATTAAAGATGCATTGTCATGTCTTTAATTTTTCATTCCAGTCCAACTCTTTATCTTTGTAAAAGTTGTTCAATTGGGAACAAAGTTCAAGCCCAGTTAACCTACTTGCATGATCAGTGATAATAACTATTTGTGAAGATGGAAAATCATAATGGCTGTTCGACAAATAAATATTTTAAAAGTTAACGGAACATTTAATTCGTTATTATATCCCCAAAATAAAGTAATTGGGTTTGTTATCAAGAAGAATATCACAGCATAAATGAAAAAAGTCATAAAAGACAAAAAGTTCATTCAAGAACAGACATTCAGAGTCTTGAATATGTGTGTCTGATCACAGTGCTCTATATGAAAGCACCAGGATTTTGCCGATAATCTTTCAGGTTCCTGTATCTATATGCTAGCCAGACACCCAGAATCTGAAACCGTAAAAAAACAACATAAAATTAACATAAAAATATCTTCTCAACCAGTTCCAAAAATAAGAAAAAATAACCAAAACTTAAATACATTGCCTAAGCTGCATGTTAATAGCTTTCATTCAATATTTGCATGTTTCATCTTCCATGTTTTCAGAACCAAAGGATGTGCAGTGTTTGCTCACCTCTGTAAAACTGAAAAACAGGCTGATTCCTCCAACAAAATGCAGAGCGTCGTCAGCATAGGTCTGGATTATATCTGAACATGGTTCACATGTTTTATCTTTGAAACAGGCCTGAAGTCACAGAGAAGACAGACATGTAGCAGAGAATAATCTTTACAACCACAATAAAAAGTGCATATAAACAATATGATATCATACTCAGGTGATCTTCACATCAGACTGTTTGTTCAAGCAGTTAAAGAGTCTGTCAGTTATTGTACACTGTACATTATAGTTTAATTTTGCCCACATTTAGTAACTTCTCAACAAAAATGGAAGCTTTATAATACATTAACCTTATATCTTGACGTATAAAAATACAACAGTACTTCTTAAACCAACATATTTACCAAAGCTCGCTGTATAAACCGCATGACTTCACATTCACAGACTATTTGTTCAGGAAGTCTTTCTAGAATGATGCTGTTTTTTCACATTAAGTTCAACTCGACCTCGAAATCAGAAGACACCTCATAAATCTTGGATAGAAAAGCAGAATAATAGTTCTTACAGCATCACATGGTTCACTGTAGTTAACATGAAGGAAGTCACAGCAATTCAATGATATTTCCAAATCCTTCTGCATTGATTCAGATTTATTCCATCCTATCTCCAGGAGAAGGCTCTGCAGGAGGACAAAACAACTCGCTAGAGGAATGAGGAAACCGGTATCACCGTGTCAAAGTATTAATACAGACTATAATTACCTGCTGTTGTTTACTAATAGCTAAGCAGGCACATGACACTGAAAACTGCACAATGAATACCAGAAAGAGAATGAGCATGTACTAAAGACCAGTTAAGGTTGTTTCGCCATCATTTAAAAAGCTGCTGATTACAAAGGAAATCATTACAAACAGGTAAGCCAGCAAAACTGGTGAATGTGAGTTTAGGGCCCAGACTACAACACAATCTGAGACTGCTGTGTTGAACAGATATAGATATGAGAATATTTCTTGAATGAGTAACTTAGTTGGAAGGATACAAAGAACAAGAGGACTTGATGATGCTTCACAGCCCCACACAGTCCCACAATGGCCACGACGAAGAGAAACAATCCAACTGCGATGACAGCAGCCATCACACTGAAACTAGACACCAGTCCGAACCATTTGCCCCATGCTGCAACACCGATCATTAGAAGACTGACCATCTGAAAACAAAAGAGCAATTGATGGTTTCATGCTTAGAAAAGGCAGTGCAATACTGAATAATGAATATCAGCATAAAAAACATTCACATAAACATTCATTTTACAATTTAAAGTAACATTTAATGTACATTGTTATTTCCATTATCATAGTAAAGAATAAAAGGAATATAGTAATTGTTAATATGAATAAGAAAAAGTCTTATAGGACTATACTTGCTAGACTTACCACATAAATAAGGTTCAAGATACAGAGAGACGTTTTTGAGCAAACAAAACCACCACAAGCCATGATGAAATATCTAATGTAGCCTACACTCGTGCCGCAAATGTGACTCTCTGCTCCAACTTAAGGCAGGCTGACTGTATCTATCTAGAGGGTTGCCCAGCATTTGCTCAGGTAGACACGACAACCCCATTGGTCCGTTTTTTATGCACATAAGCAAAGTCCCACTTGCAGTGGTAACTCAAGGTGAAGCAATTATAATGGGAAGTCCAACCCGTTTTAAAGTAGCGGTTCGTATTCTTCACGAATCAGACATGTTGGTTTTGTGACAAGTTTCCGATACGAATCTGACATCGCTAAAAGCAATTGCCTGGTGTTGCTGTGTCTAATACATCTCTTTTATATTTTTAAATATACAATATTATAGGCTTGCATTTGTCAAGTATGGTATTATATTTTTATGTAACTTATCTCATATGAACAATTCATTATTTTCAATCACTTTAAAGTCTCACACAGGTGGTGGGATTATTTTTGTTCACCTATATCTTAAATTAATATCATTTTAATTTTAATATCATTTTAATGAGACATATTTATCCTAACATGTCTCTTATTTTGAAAAATGAAATATAGCGTTGTACAAAATGAAAGTTCTAGACTTCACAGGATTGAAACATCGCCACTCAGATGGGGTACACACATTGTTAAACATATATAAATGAACTTTCACTACTCCCATACTTAGTAAAACCACTACAATTAGTATTTTATACTAATAGCGTTTTATATTACAATATATACTATATATTTTTAAAAATATAATAAAACCACAACCGAAGACGACACTTATTACGCCCCCTGATTTTTGTTGCAGTTGGTTCAGTCCGTTTGCAGACCGTAACGCCTTAACCCGTCAGTGGATCAATCACAGTAGAACAGAGCTGTCATATCAGTCACAGTAAACTTATATATTGCTTATTAAAAGCAAAAGCGTCACTTTGACTATAATAATGTCTTCACCAAAGAAAGGAGACCTGACCGACACAGAGAAAGAGCTACTTCAGGTTATTGCTGCAGGTAATGATAGCATGAGGCTAATAAGCTAACTGCAGATTAACACAATTAACAGTTCGGAAAATTATATCTTTTTTAAAAACTCTGCAGGCTATGGTTGCATACGGAATGCTTTCTCTCTGTGCTTTTAAATTATTCCTTCATGCGCTGCATTTTAAAAACTTGCATACGTGTTCAGTTAAACTGTATAAAATAGATTATCATATGCAATGTAAACGATAAATACGTAAAATCTTTCGAAATTATTCAAGCATAATTATTGTATCATTTAGTCTTGTGTTTTTCACAATGTAAAGATATCATGATGACCATTGAGGATTACACTTGTAGTGCGGCTCTTATGTGTAATTGTTGAAATATAAATAGTGATATATGTATAAATGTGAGTATAAATAATTCTCGAGGTCGGTCATACTGATTACTGTGGTTGATCATTTGTAGGAAATGTGCAAGAAGCTTCCAGACTGCTTGGATCCAAAGATGTCAGGGTCAACTGTCTGGATGAGGTAAGAAAATTAAGTGTTGTTATACATTATAATAATAACAGAGTTTAATTCCTCTCTATGTCAGTGGTAGTTTTTTGTCAATACTTTAAACGGCACTTATGACTGTGTAGAGTGACCTGTCCGAATCAGATGTTACTGACACTTGTGGGCTTTCAAAGCAGCTGCCTGGAAATGAAGTTGATTGGCCCGTCTTTCATTATATTTCTGTTGGAGCTGAAAACAAACATAATAAAAAGAATTATGAACCAGTTATTGGTGGATAGCGATTGCACTGAATAAAGCTCTTTCCACTTTCAGCATTTTAAGCAACAAGTACACTCGCATGTTTTATATGCTAATATGTTTACAGGTTAATGTTTTGAGTGCTTTTGGGAGTTATCAGGGTCTCTCTACACACCATAATCTAATATATGTGAAAATGCTATATGTGATTAATGCTGTTTTGATTGTTTGCATTTCTACTTCAGTATGGCATGACCCCTCTCATGCACGCTGCATATAAGGGCAAGGCGGACATGTGCAAACTGCTGCTGCAGCACGGAGCAGACGTCAACTGCAACGAACATGAACATGGATACACCGCACTCATGTTTGCAGGACTCTCAGGTTTGAATCACAGTTGCTACATTTTTTTTGGTGCTAGTATTATTAATTTGTCAAGATGTGTCCTTGAAGGGTTAGTTCACCCAAAAATGAAAATTCTGTCATTAATTACTCACCCTCATGCCGTTCTACACCCGTAAGACCTTCGTTAATTTTCGGAACGCAAATTAAGATATTTTTGTTGAAATCCGATGGCTCAGTGAGGCCTTCATAGCCAGCAATGACATTTCCTCTGTCAAGATCCATTAATGTACTAAAAACATATTTAAATCAGTTCATGTGAGTACAGTGGTTCAATATTATTATTATAAAGTGACGAGAATATTGCCAAAAAAACAAAATAATGATTTATATAGTGATGGCCGATTTCAAAACACTGCTTCATGAAGCTTCGGAGCGTTATGAATCTTTTGTGTCGAATCATGATTCAGATCACGTGTCAAACCACCAAACTGCTGAAATCACATGATTTTGGTGCTACGAACCGCTGATTCAACACAAAAGATTCATGACGCTCCAAAGCTTCATTAAGCAGTGTTTTGAAATCGGCCATCACTATATAAGTCGTTATTTTGTTTTTCGGATCCACCAAAAATATTCTCGTCGCTTTATAATATTAATATTGAACCACTGTACTCACATGAACTGATTTAAATATGTTTTTAGTACATTAATGGATCTTGACAGAGGAAATGGCATTGCTGGCTATGAAGGCCTCACTGAGCCATCGGATTTCAACAAAAATATCTTAATTTGCGTTCCGAAAAGGTCTTACGGGTGTAGAACGGCATGAGGGTGAGTAATTAATGACAGAATTTTCATTTTTGGGTGAACTAACCCTTTAAATATATTTCATGCCAGTGATACAGTATGATTATACAGTAAGTTGTATCCATTCTATTCAACAGGAAAGACAGATATCACCTGGATGATGTTGGATGCTGGAGCCGAGACGGATGCAGTGAACTCAGTCGGGAGAACAGCAGCACAAATGGCTGCTTTTGTAGGTATGCCAAAGTTATGGTGAAAATGGTGTGCTTTACCGGTCAAATCAGTATGATTATATAACTGCTGCTCAAGAAACATTGGTAACACTTTACAATAAGGTTCATTAGTTAAACATTAGTTAATGTATTAACTAACATGAACTAACCATGAGCAATACATTTGTTACTGTATTTACTAATCTTTGTTAACGTTAGTTAATGAAAAAACAGTTGTTCATTGTTTGTTCATGTCAGTTCACAGTGCATTAACTAATGTTAACGAGATTTTAATAATGTATTAGTAAATGTTGAAATTAACATTAACAAAGATTAATAAATGCTGTATAAGTGCAGTTCATTATTAGTTCATGTTAACTAATGTAGTTAACTAATGAACCTTATTGTAAAGTGTTACTGAAACATTTATTATTATTATCAATGTTAAAAACATTTGTGCTGCCTGATATCATCTTGTTGAATAAAAATATTCATTAAAGGGTTAGTTCACCCAGATGTTAAACTTCTGTCATTAATTACTCACCCTCATGTCGTTCCACACCCGCAAGACCTTCATTAATCTTCAGAACACAAATTAAGATATTTTTGATAAAATCTGATGGCTCAGTGAGGCTTCTTTTCTCAGCAAGATAATTAACATTTTCAGATGCCCAGAAAGGTACTAAAGAAACATTTAAAACAGTTCATGTGACTACAGTGGTTCAACCTTAATGTTATGAAGCGACGAGAAAATAAAAATAACGACTTTATTCAACTATTTTTCCTCTTCCCTGTCAGTCTCCTACACTGTTGCTGCAGTGAACACAGTGCAGAGCTTCCGTGTTTTACGTCAGAATGCCGACTCAGTATTGGCCAGCTCCTGTGTCAGCATCTCACGCATGTGTCGTGCTGCTCACGTGAACAGTGTCGGCCAATACTGAGCCGGCGTTCGGAAAAATTGTTGAATAAAGTCATAATTTTTGTTTTGTTTTTGCGCACAAAAAGTATTCTCGTTGCTTCATAACATTAAGTTTGAACCACTGTAGTCACATTGACTATTTTACTGATGTCTTTAGTACCTTTCTGGACCTTGAATGTGGTAACTTCGTTGCTTTCTATGGGAGATAAAAAACCACTCAGATTTCATCAAAAATATCTTAATTTGTGTTCTGAAGATGAAAGAAGGTCTTGCGGGTTTGGAACGACATGAGGGTGAGTAATAAATGACAGAAATTTCATTTTTGGGTGAACTAACCCTTTAAAAAAATCTTACTGGCCCAAAATTTTTGAATGGTAATTTATGTCAGATTCTTAGAGGAAGTTTAGAGGAAGTGAGTTCTTTTTTTGTTTCCAAAAGTGAAGATTAAATGTTGACATCTTTTTCAGGGCAGCACGACTGTGTGACAGTTATCAATAACTTCTTCTCTCGTGCGAGGTTGGATTACTACACAAAACCACAGGGGCTGGAAAAGGAACCAAAACTCCCTCCTAAACTCGCTGGACCACTACACAAAATTATCATGAGTACCAACCTCAACCCTGTGAAGGTACTTTTTTTTTGGTCTGATCAATATTCTTGTGGACAGCACTCCAGGAAAGGCCCGACTTATGGGCCTTTCCCAGTCTTGTTCCCCTTACTATACTGTCCTATCAAAATAAAAGTGGAAAACCCCAAAAATCTAACTTTAAAAGCTACAATTTTAAGCTAACGTACTACAATATGGTCATACTAAACCTGTCAGTTATATACTGATAAAAGGCAGTCTCAAAATTTTCAAAATGATTAAACCACTGACTATGGCCATAACATAATTCATCCTGTTAAGACTGGATGTTGTTGTGATTTGTTTGTCTGCAGATAGTGATGGTGGTGAAAGAAAACCCTCTGCTGATGGATGTGGAAGCACTTGAGAAGTGTCGCAAGGTCAGTTGCATGTTAATGCATTATGCTCAGAGCTAAGTTGCAGTTCATTACAATAAACTTGATTGAGTTAAAACATGACCCAACTTCAGCACCATCTTTACTCCTTAGGGCTTTTCCACTGCATGTAACCCTGAGTTATAGTCATTCTAAACCCCGCTTTTAACACTGGGACGTTTCAAACTTGTAATTTAGAAGCAGGGTTAGCACTAATTTTTTTCCCCCTGTGTTATGAAACCATGTTCCGGAGCAGGGTTAGTGCCGCTTTTGCAGTGCCAGACATGTGCAGCTAGCCTCATATACATGTGCATGGACAGTCACGGAAACACTGTGTATTGTATATAAACAGTCATTTCAGCATTTGAGGGGGAAATGGTTGAAAAGAGACCATTTCATTCTTACCTTTATAGTTGATATTGGAGTCGGCAATGTGTAATATGAGGACGCGCAATGCTAGAGCAGGTCATGTGTGGCTTTCATTCAATCAATGACAATGACACCACAAATAAGAACGTTAACCCAGGGTTTAGGAATGTACATTGTGAAACAGCAGCTTATGAATACCCAGGATTAGTTGTTAACACTGGGTAAACTATGAGCAGTGTGAAACATGAAGCAAGATAACCCAGGATTCTGAAAAGCCCTCTTGTGTCTTCCAGGTTCTGGAGCTGATCTGTGAGAAGTGCATCAAACAGCAGGATATGAATGAAGTGTTGGCCATGAAGATGCACTACCTCAGCTGTGTGCTGCAGAAATGTGGCTCTTTCCTAAAAGATCGACAGGACAAACTTGATAGCCTCATTAAGAGGTAGAATATTATACACACTTCCATTCAAAGTTTTTTTTTTTTGAAAGAAATTATTACTTTTATTTATCAAGAACAGTGTTGGGCACGTTACTTTAAAAAAGTAATTATAGTTACTAGTTACTTCTCACAAATAGTAACTGCGTTAGTAACTTAATTACCAGGGAAAGTAACTATTGTGTTACTCTTAAAAAAAAAAAAAAAATTCAAATATGTCAAATAACTTGGATGCCCCCAATATTAAATACAAGTCTAAAAATAAATCATTCTTGATCCGACTCGTGATCCGCTCTTGCTCACGACATGTAATTTCTCTGTACTGTACTACGTGTTGTTAGCCATTAAAGAAAACGTAGTTTCATATTTATGTTTAAATAGGCCTATGTTATGTATCTATTTGATTATGAAAAGTGAACAGCATGAGTAAAATAAGAGGATACACTACCGGTCAAAAGTTTGGAAACATTACTATTTTTAATGTTTTTGAATGAAGTCTCTTATGCTCATTAAGGCTGCATTTATTTCATAATAAATACAGAAAAAAAACAGTAATATTGTGAAATATTATTACAATTTAAAATTATGGTTT
The DNA here is from genome assembly GCF_019924925.1 of Ctenopharyngodon idella. Taxonomy (NCBI): domain Eukaryota; kingdom Metazoa; phylum Chordata; class Actinopteri; order Cypriniformes; family Xenocyprididae; genus Ctenopharyngodon; species Ctenopharyngodon idella. The sequence continues at coordinate 14,163,001 of NC_067234.1, forward strand.
TCTATTTTAATATACTTTACAATATAATTTATTTCTGTGATGCAAAGCTGAATTTTCAGCATCATTACTCCAGTCTTCAGTGTCACATGATCCTTCAGAAATCATTGTAATATGCTGATTTATTATCAATGTTGGAAACAGTTGTGCTGCTTAATATTATTTTATAACCTGTGATGCTTTTTCAGGATTCTTTGATGAATAAAAAGTTAAAAAATATCAGCATTTATTTAAAATAGAAATATTTTGTAACAATTTACACTACTGTTCAAAAGTTTGGGGTCAGTAATTTTTTTTCTTAATTTTTTTGAAAGAAATTAATACTTTTATTCAGCACAGATGTGTTAAATTGATAAAAAGTGATAGTAAAGATTTTTATTGTTAGAAAAGATTTATGTTTTGAATAAATGCTGTTCTTTTTAACCTTTTATTCATCAATGAATCCTGAAAAAAGTATCACACGTTCCAAAAAAAATATTAAGCAACACAACTGTTTTCAACATTGATAATAACTGAGCATCAAATCAGCATATTAGAATGATTTCTGAAGGATCATGTGACACTGAAGACAGGAGTAATGATGCTGAAAATTCAGCTTTGCATCACAGAAATAAATTATATTTTAAAGTATATTAAAATAGAAAACCATAATTTTAAATTGTAATAATATTTCACAATATTACTGTTTTTTCTGTATTTATTATGAAATAAATGCAGCCTTAATGAGCATAAGAGACTTCGTTCAAAAACATTAAAAACAGTAATGTTTCTAAACTTTTGACCAGTTATGTACATCATAAGATGCGCAATATATCGGGAGACATGGAGTGGGTCAGACATGATTTTGACCACTTCATTAAGTTTTGTTTTGTAGAAAGCCTTTCTTTAAAGTGAATTTCTTTTTGTAAAAATTGTATCTTAATTTTAATCAACGTTTCATCAACCAGTTGCCTGGATTTAATAAATTAGAAGCAAAAATAGCAGACAATATAATCATAACATGGAGGCGCCGGCGCGATCACTTGCACGTGAACTGGAGCGTGTCTATAGGCTAAATAAACCAAAACTCAGCGGCTGCTTGCCTCACAGACATGAGAAATATATCTATAGAAAGCTTGAAATGTCTACTTTTAAACAAAATAATTCAAAACGAAAAGGAGTAGGCTACTCTCTGATTATGTAATCTGAAAGAAATGTGCATTCTCTCTATAGGAGCGTCCACTGCGGAGATGATGAGAGTCAGCAATGTCATCTTCATCTTTGCAGCCGACACTGATTCAGAAAACATTACTTTATTAATAAACAATTAAAATATCTCCTTGCTGTTTTTGTCACATCCATAATCACTTAATTACTTTTGCCAGTTCTTTATGGCAAGCTTTATGCGTGCGCTTGAGTGCTATATAGCCTATATTAAATGCTCATTATTATGGTTTATTCTCTCCAGTATTTAAGAAATCAAATTAATATAAATGTGATTAGTCAACTAATGGCTTAAATGAACAACTACTAGTCGACTAGAAAAAACTTATTTCACATATTTTCGATCCAGCGTGTCACAAAGGGAATTCTGGTTTGAGCTTGCACTCCGCTCGCATGCTCTGACACAGACACACACAGAGCATTGTACATTATTATCAGTTTCAAATTATATTTGTGTATGACTAACCTGTACTATTTCTTTACAACAAAACGCTTTGCAGGTCTATTGTCACACACCAATCGTCATCAGTTAGCATGCAGGTCCTATGGCTGAGAGAGAGGGAATTCCATAGAAATATGAAGCAGCACTGTTTTCAACACTGATAATAATAAGAAATGTTTCTTGAGCATCATATCAGCATATTAGAATGATTTCTGAAAGATCATGTGACACTGAAGACTGGAGTAATGATGCTGAAAATTCTGCTTTGCATTCACAGGAATAAATTACATGTATTAAAATAGAAAACGGTTATTTTTATAAACAGTTATTGTAATATTTCATAATATTACTGTTTTACTGTACTTTTGTTCAAATAAATGAAGCTATGTTAAGCATAAGAGACTTCTTAATGATCTCACCGATCCCAAACTTTTGAACGGCAGTGTACATAAAATTTTTTACAGCAATTAAAAGGCCCTCTTTTGATCTGTAGAGTAACTCAGAAAATTTTTTGTCAGTCTTTTGAAAGGGCGAGACAGTGACGGCTTCCCGGTATTCCAGGAGAAGTTCATCCGGGAGTGCATTAGGAAATTTCCATACTGTGATGCCACATTACTGCAGCAGCTGGTCCGAAGTATCGCTCCAGTGGAAATTGTGAGTTACAGTGACCTCTATTTGCTAATGTAGAAGATAATGGAAGTGAAATAAAATTATGGAAACATAGCCTCATCTAGAAAGACTGAACCACATTCCACATATGGAAGCCTCCTCACCAGCTCTTTTCCGACAGGGAAGTGACCCAGCCGCTCTGTCAGTGCTCACCCAGGCCATCACGGGGCAGGTGGGCTTCATGGATGCAGACTTCTGCACATCCTGTGGTGAGAAAGGGGCAGAGAAAAGATGCTCCATTTGCAAAATGGTAATTATCAGGTTTGATCTTATGATTATTGTGCTCCGCATTAGAAAAAGTGTTTTCTTGGTTTCCTGAGGTGCTTGCTTAAATCTGCGCATATATTCAGGTGATCTACTGTGGCCAGGCCTGTCAGAAACTGCACTGGTTCAGCCATAAGAAGGTCTGTAAGATGTTACAGGAGCAGAGAGAGAAACATGAAGCTGATTCAGCATCACGACTACAGAAACAGGCCAAAGGTATCCAAATCAAATTTGATTTGCTTTGATATGACACTTACGAAAAATATAATGGTGTTATCATGCTTTTGCGGGCATCGTACCATAGTAAAACCATATTCTTTAGACATGCACCAAATTTCCTGCTCTGCCATTATTCATTCTACTGCATTTCAACAAGAAGAAATGATCTATCAAAACAAATGGTGAGCTTGCAGTCTGAATTAAATGTAATGAGATAAAAAGACATACGAGTCATTCTTTTTAGTAATCAAGCTGTAAGGTTTTGATTCACTAAAAAGAACCAAATCTAAAGAGTCATTTGTATAAGGAATCAGGCTACACTGTTCACACTGTAAGGTTTTGATTCGCTAGAAAGAACCGAATCATAAGAGTCATTCGTTTCAGGAATCAAGCTCTACTGTTCACACTGTAAGGTTTTGATTCACTAAAAATGACCAAATCATAAGAATGATCGTTTTACAAATCAAGTTACACTGTTCACACTGTAAGGTTTTGATTCGCTAGAAAGAACCGAATCATAAGAGTCATTCGTTTCAGGAATCAAGCTACACTGTTCACACTGTAAGGTTTTGATTCACTAGAAAGAACCGAATCATAAGAGTCATTCGTTTCAGGAATCAAGCTACACTGTTTTCACGCTGTAAAGTTTTTATTCACTAAAAAGAACTGAATCATAAGAGTCATTAGTTTCAGGAATCAAGCTCTACTGTTCACACTGTAAGGTTTTGATTTGCTAGAAATAACCGAATCATAAGAGTCATTAGTTTCAGGAATCAAGCTACACTTGTTTTCGCGCTGTAAGGTTTTGATTCGCCAGAAAGAACTGAATCATAAGAGTCATTCGTTTCACAAATCAAGCTATGCATGCTCTTTTTTTCTCATCCATAGCTGAGGGTGATCAAGCATTGGAGGAGACGACCGGCACTATGGAGGAGCTTTCCGTCAGTCAGAGTGAGACCAGCAGCTCTTCAGATAACCAAACCGAGGACGTTAACTCTGAGACAGTGTCTGTAACTGCAGACTGAATCACAAAGACTCAGCGTTTCAACCCAGCAACCATCGTCATCATCATTGAAGACCCATCTAAGACAAACGAGAGCACATCCGTAACATCAGCCAGAGGTTTCTTCATGGTTCTTGTACAGGATGCTCGTCTGAAGCACATAATGTAGGGCAAAAACCACCAAAAGCTTTGCCACACCAATGCACATGATGAAAGGTCTACGAGTGACATTTTTTTTTAAATAGTCTTTTTACAGTTATGTTGGAAAATTACATGTATTTATGTTTGTGAAAATCATGCTGTCATGCATTTAGAGTTCTATGTGTAATGTAGGATTTGCTTTAGGAAAGATATTGTAATGTATTGCTGCCTATGCCTTAAATTTTTTAGTCTGTTATTATGGAAAAGGATAAATGAATAGTTGGCAACAGCTTTGTGTGAGTCTTCATAAAGCTGTAGAATTTATGTAGCAGTTATTTTTGGAGACATCTGATATTGAAATAATGGTAATGTTTCACAAAGCAGATAAATCTATTTTCCGTCTTACAGTGACAAACTATTAGATCACATGTTTTCTGATGAACATATGTCAAATATAAGATGTCACCTACTAAAACTGTTTAAGAAACATAACTTAGACGCACACATTAGTCTTGAAAATGTTTATTAAGATTGAAATGACAATGTAAGAACTGTTTTTCATTGATTTAAACCACTTGGCCTTGTCGAATGTTTCATCGTGCGAACAAGAGTGACGGCAGGGGTCTGGAAATCATCTAGGTTTGACAGTATGTCGGACTCAGGTTTGCTCGAGTCACTGATGGAGACGTGTTTATACTGGTCCAGTTCATAATGAAGAATTGTATGATGGTCTTGGCCACTGATGGATTTTTTAGACCAGAATGGCTGCTAAAGAAAACATACAAAATCATCTCCTGTGGTACATTTGCTGTAGCTTAAACATTAAAAATATTAAATACTCCATCATTGTGACATTAACTCTGTACACCTCTTCCTTGAGCCATGCTGACTTATAACAATAAAAAATATTTTATATTAGATGCATTTTATGAATCGTAAAATACCTGAATTGATTTTTTAGTTAATTGTTCTTTGTTAGACAAGAGCTTTACTTTATCTACTGGCTTTGAGGTTGTGTTAGTGGCTTTTCTTCCTGTAGGGGGCGGTAGCAATTATACACTACCGGTCAAAAGTTTGGAATAAGTGTTTTTGAAAGGAGTCTGTTATGCTTACCAAGGCTGCATTTATTGGATTTAAGAACATTGAAGACTGGAGTAATGATGCTGAAAATTCACATTATTAGTGTCACATGATCCTTCAGAAATGCTGATTTGCTGCTCAGTTATTATTGGTGCTCAATTATTACTAAGTGTTCTTATTATTATAAATGTTGAAAACAAAGAATTCTTGGATGAAGAGAAAGTTTGATGAACATAATTTATTTGAAATGGAAATCTTTTGTAACTAATGTTTTACTGTCAAGTCAATTTCATGTATTCTTGCTGAATAAAAGTATCAATTTATTTATTTATTTATTTTTTAAATCTTACTTTCACAAAACTTTTGAATAGTAGAGTATCATGGTTTCCAAAAAAAAAATAAAAATTAAGCAGCAAAACTTCATAAGAGACTTCTTTCAAAAGTATTTAAAAAATCATAATCGGAGCACATGTTGGAAATGGATTACTAAATATACATTTTTCAGAAATGAAAAAGCTCTTGTCTTAACCAGAGTCCAAATGCATAATGGTGTAATTTGTTTAAAACAGCCATCTAACGACAATTAGCTAGTGTGGTATGTCTTAACCATTTTACATCATTTTCACATATCTTTAGGTGGTTCTAATTTTAAAAGTTTATGTTTATAGATGCCAACCTTTTCCATCTAAAAACAGCACAGATGGCAATGTTCAGGATCTTGTGTGAAGGGGTTCAACTATAAAGCTGAAAAAAAAGAGATGCATTTGTATCTGAATCGACACTTTTTGCCAATTACAAAGACTGCAAAAATCTTCAATCATAATGCTGATATATTTGTGTTTGGTTGCCATAAAAATAAGGGTTGCAAAAGAGGGCTTTCACAAAAGAGGCTTTCACATAAGAACCATTTTGGGTTCCACAAAGAAGCGAACAGTTCTTAAAAGAACCATGTTTTTCTTAATGAGAAGAACATTTTAATAATCTAAACACCTTTTTCCTCTATAGAACAATTTGTGCAATGGAAATGGTGATTCTTCATTGATGATGCCAAGAACCTTTAGTTTTAAGAGTATGGGATCGGAACTGATCTCAGAGCAGCTTTTGCATTTTAAAAACCTTGATTAACTGTTATTTTAAACTTTATATATCAAGGAATATGTGTCTATTTTATATAGTCTCAGTGCCTGAGTTCATGTGTGCATGGCAGACAGAAAGAAGGTGAGTTAGAACAACATGTGCAAAAAAACAAAAATACATCTTGATAACATCTTTATAAGATAAACTAACCTGAAATGGAGAGAATGTTATTGTTTTGCAAGTAAAAAATCTGTCAATGTATCTCTGGAAACCCTTTGGATCTGCCCCCTTGCTCAATAGTTTTAGTCTTGAACATAATTTTAAGCTTTAAAAACTGTAATCACACTAAAGAGTTAATCTAACCTTGTTACTGTTGAGCCACACACATCTCAGCATGGGGAAACTTGATAAATCAAGAAGTCAACCCTCTCATAATGTAAGGGAAATATGAAAAGGAAAATTTTATAATATGAATAAAGTAACTATTATATAAACACGTTTGATGTTTTATAAATTATGTTTTTCGGTCTACATCTTATAATCTAAACGCTTTATGTTTTATATATTATAGTTTTCTTCCAAGTACCTTCTGGCGAGATGAAGGTGCGTCACACTTAAATCACACACTTTGGCAAATGATCTTGATTTTCCTGTGGGGAAAAAAAACAAAATAATTAGTGGTGCTAAATAAACAACGGAGGAAATGAACTATATAACTAAAGTGCAGTCTGTAAATCTTCACGTCTCAGCAGACACACGTAACTCTTGTTTGATTGACGACCTAATCATAGCTCAGCATTTCTTCTGAGCGCGCACCCCTGACAGCACAGGGAACGCGCACGCTGACAGCGTCATGGGAAACTTTTGGTTGCTGTTTTTTTCTTTGCTTGTCCATAAGGTGGCAGGCTTTTCCTTAAAATCTTGTTTCCACCACGCGAAGAATAAGTTTATAGCAGGTCTATTTGCGTTTGCATTGTTTTCATTATTCATTACTTCCTTTGTATAGTAGATAATATGCAAATTCAGGCAGGGGCATGTTTTCTTTCTTTCTTTCTTTCTTTCTTTCTTTCTTTCTTTCTTTCTATAAATCTATCTGTGATTATACTACAGTTTTAAACGTTTATCATGAAATATTGTCTATACTTAACTTAAAAACAGTAAAATAGTACGCATTAGCCTACAGTATACACTGCAGTATACAATAGCCCAGTTGCTAGTATGTTTATCAATCAATCAATCAAATAAACAATTAATCAGTCAGTCAAACTTATCATCTTTGCCACAAGGAATGAAGTCGTTTTCACCTCATTTTCAATAAACAGATCAAATCAACTTGCCAGACATATTATTGTTGATTAATTGCTGTTTAAATGAGGAAATAATGTTTTCTCTGTCACTTTTCGTAAGTAATTTCACAATAAATACTTTGTGGGCAGATTGCTTGCAACACCCTTTAAAAAATCATGCACAAAGTTTGCTTATATAAAGTGCTCAGTGTTTAACAGCACAAACATCTCTAAGTGAATTAGGGGCTCTCAGGGAGTCCAGTAACCATTAATTTGACTCCAGATGTTGGAGCACATCACAGGGTCGAGTGTTTCACTGGGTGTGGTTTAGAGGAGAGACTGCGCGCGTTTTATCATTCCGCTCACCTGAGCCTTTGCCAAAGCTGGAGGCGGGAGCGTATATATACTGTATATATAAGCCAAGACATGATAGTGAGTGAGAATCCTTCAGATTCCAGGAGCATCTCTCCACTGCCTGCGGGTTATTTCACATCACCATGTATATAAACGCACCCGAATCGTGCAATTTCATGTTTTTATTTTGCTTTTTAATAAGGAGTGGTCTGACTTTGAAGAATGATGCTACGGAGATTTTCTACACCCATGTGGTCAGTCCCGTTGAGGATACTACTCAGAGCAACGCGTCTCTGAACCGCGCGCGCACCGGTGGAAGAGGCTTCACTGCGCACGAGAGAGGTGAGTTCACGCGCCTCGCTATTACACTTGTTTGCATTAGTGGTTATTGATATTGCAGCTTTTCTTTTTAAGAACTGGCGTTTAAAGGGATCATTCTGGTGTTTCATTTAGAGTTAAGGTTTACAATAAACCAGTTTTAGTGACATTTTCTATGGAAAGTGATAATTTTGAGAAACGCTGTTTGAATCTTCACGTCTTCATTTGATAGCTGCAATATCAGAAATAACCTAAAAACATTTTTTTATTCAAGACAAAAATATTATTTTACATCACATCAACCTAATACATTAATTTACCACCAAAACCAATTTTTATGGTTTAAATTAGGTAGAAATAGCTCTTTAAGATACAAATTTCAGGTTACAAGCCTACTTTTTACAGTGTAATTTCCCACACATCAACTTTAAAATCTTTAAAAACTTAAAAATTTGTCCCTTTATAAATTTAAAGTCAACTAAACTCAATTTAAATGGGTCCCACTTTATATTAAGTGGCCTTAACTACTATGCACTTACGTTTAAATTAATAATTTGATACAATGCACTTACTATGTACATACATGTTTTTACATTGTACTTATATTTTAAAAACACCTGCATGTAATTACATCTGTAATTAATTTCTGTAATTGCATTTATAATTACACTGTTGACCCATCCCTTACCAACCCATACCACCAAAGCTTTCCCTAACCTTACCCATATCCCACCTCAATAGCAGCAAAAGTGTTTTGCAATTCAATATGAACCCACTAAGTACATTGTACATATTTTTTGATGTAAGTACAAAGTAGTTAAGGCCACTTAATATAAAGTGGGACCAATAAAGGTTTAAAACCTAATAAATAACATATATCCAATGTTTTGCACATGGACTGGTCTTTTTTTTCTGACATTCCCTTAATTTCTACATTACTTTGTCTTTGATCATGTGAACTAAATATTCTCATATTTATTTGCTCATTCATATATAGGCCTAAAATAGAAAGTAAGCAGACATTGGCTGATATTTAACTTTTTGCTCTGGTGAATATTTCTTTCAGAAGTTTATGACTGAAAGTCAATTTCTGTATAGTCATATAGAGATACTTTATACCTTGCCCATCTTCCACCGTTATTGCCTAGGAAAAAAGAGCATTTAACACATGTTGACCTAGTGGGGCATGTTGTCACAATGAAAACCACCATTAAACAGCCTATTATAGCTTTTGCAGCAGAATGTAAACAGTAAAAATCTCTATTAATGATATACAATTAATCGTTTCTCCACATTTTAAGGGTGAAAGTTATCTATGCCTTTTAGGGTTAATGGTATGGCGTAATTCTGTAGGAAATTATATGGATTACATAGTCTCTTGGCTCACAACCACACCGGGCAGCAGAGATAAAAGAGTGCCGAGCACAATGTGTGCTGCTGAGAGAGAGAATCCTGTCAGACTGGGAAAGTGGAGGTGCAGCTCAGTTTTTTCAGGAAGTCTCCAGGGGGAACCCTGTTTGTTTTGAACGACCGTAACTTGAAGTAGGGAAGAAGAAAATGTCCCTCCGATCCCCATTCATCACGTCCTGTCACAGAGAGAGGGGGGTACATTGTAACTGAGGTGTGTTGCTGCTGTGTGAATGGATTTTGGCTTGGGTTACGCTGACAAGCGGCACTGCTCTGAGGCAGAACAATGCTGACAGTATAGCCAGCAGCACCGGCGAAATCTGACAATAAGAGGCTCAGAGTCGTCATTCATCTGTACGCTAAACCATTTCCGCTCAAAAATATGAAGCAAACAAAGCCTATCATCCATACGACTGTTGTTTATGTCTGCTCACAAACCATGAAGGAACACTTTAGAACAGCACCAAGGTGTATCCTACAAGTCTTTCTTCATTGGTCTTTAAAGATTTACGCCAAGATAATTTGCAAATTTGGCTACCAAAAGTATCTTGAATGAAATCATGAAATCAACCATTTTTTAATGGAATATTGCAGTATTTATTATAAATGATTTATCAGCTGGTTTTTAATACATGTGGCCTCGTAATCTTTAATCAAAATAACTTCCCCTCCCTCTTGCAACAACACCTCTTCTCTTCTCTGATGATGCGTTTACTGGCGAGAGGGCGGAACAACCTGTCACTCACATGAGATCGACCAATGGCAAACCACAACCAATTCCCAGTGGACAAAATGAAGTCCCGCCCTACATTTTTTCTTGTTTGAGAAGATGTTTCACTTAGATGTACGTCAAAATAGGGAAGAAAAGACTATCGCAACTTCCGTTTCATGCCAACCTTATGTTTTTACTTTGTGTTACAGAACGAGTCCCAGTCGGCTGCAGAGAGCTGCGGTCCACAAAGTACATCTCAGACGGCCAGTGCACCAGCATAAACCCTGTTAAAGAACTGGTGTGCACAGGACAGTGTCTTCCTGCTCAGATGCTGCCCAATTGGATCGGCGGATACGGTAGGAAGTTCTGGAACCGCCGAAACAATCAGGACTGGCGCTGCGTGAACGACAAAACCCGGACCCAACGGATTCAGCTCCAGTGCCAGGATGGCAGCACCAGGACCTACAAGATCACAGTGGTGACCTCCTGCAAATGCAAAAGATACACACGGCAGCACAACGAATCTGGAGTCAAGTCTGAGGGATACGCTCATACACAGATAAAAAAGCAAAAAACCAAAGGGGGCACTGGGATGGAACGCTAAATGAGTCTCTGCTCGGACTGAGCTACTAGATTTTCTCATTTAAATGAACTTGGTATGAACGAGAGAGCTTGTGACGTCAGCTCACAGGAGCAATGAACTTTCTTTGTGCTGCCTTTGTGAGCAAGTGCAGGGCTCTGAGTTCACTGTGAAACTTTGGAAGCAAGAGAAAAAGACTAAATCTCATCATCAACATAATCACAATTAACATGCAGCCCATGTGACCCTGATGTGTCGAAAGAGATTGGCAATGACAACTGCATATTGCATTACAAAAATGATTAGAAACACGCCTGTGATTCTAATAGTTTTTGTCATCACTGCCTGATATGTGTGGTAATCACTTGCTGTAGTATATACTTTAAGCAACAATAGGAGCAGTTCTCAAACCTGGGAAATGCATAGCTACATGTGAATTAAATGTCTGTAAATATACATATGCATTTGTTTGTGTAATTAATTGTTTTGCAGGACCTTTATGTGTTAAAAAATGTAATGTGACGTATAAGCTGATGTAATATATTTTGCCTTGACTTTGAAACATTTTAGTTTGTGCAAGCATTATTCAGACAATATATTGCACTATAGTGACAATGCTCATATTGGCTATTATGGTGTAAAAGCATTAAAATGAAAACATCTGAAAATGTCTCAGTATAATAATTTGGATCTCTAGATGAGGTGACGTCATCAACTTCTGTTATGCCTAACTGAACTGTAATTAGTCCAATAATTCAATACATTTTTTGTATTAATGGACCAATGTACCACAAACATGCTTAATTATTTTCATTTATGACAAACAGTTTATATAAAATACACTTAAGAACAGGTGACAAAATTCATTCTAAAAACAGTGAAAATTATAAATAATAGTAATTAAGAATAACATTTCATGTGCAAATATAAAGACAAGGCAGGGTGAACACACAAGATTTAATAATTTATATTTTCATTTACTACCAGTGTTGGGGGGTAATGCATTACAAATAACTTCAGTTAAATAATCGGATTACTTTTAAAGTAACAAGTAACACATTACTTTTAAATGTACAACTGAATATCTGAGTTACTTTTTCAAATAAGTAACACAAGTTACTTTGTTTTTCCATTTATTGACCTGCTGTACAGACGTGAATTTGAATTTCCTTCAACCTGAGGAATTTTCTTTTGTAATTAAAATACAAACAAACAAGCGCAGCTCAGGTGAGAAAAAGTAATGCAAAAGCATTACTTTCCATAAAAAGTAACTAACACAATTAGTTGTAATAATATTCTCTAAGTAAAGTAACATTCCCCAACACCACTTACTACTGTTTATTCTTAGTTATCTATTCAAATAGTTAGTTTTCCTAGTAAGCTATTAATTGAATAGGCACTAGAAAAATTTTTATTAGTAGGCTAACACTTTATTGAGGGTACGTTTACACGACAACGATGTAAAAAAAAACGGAAGTTTTTTCTTCGTATATATGGGTACGTTTACACGACAACGATGTAAAAAAAAAATGGAAAAGTCTTTTCTTCGTATATATGGGTACGTTTACACGACAAGGATATGCTTGAAACGGAGAGGTTTTTCCTTTGAGTTTCCCACGTACAGACGACACAGTTGTCAAAACGATCCCCATTCATACGAATCCGTGGAAATTACTAAAAACGCTGTATTCTGCTGATAGGCCATTAGATGGCGATGAAACACCAGAGCCTGAACACGTGATACGAATGTGCATGATGTCATTGTTTTCAAAGATACACGTTTTTGTTGTTTACACGGAAACTGTTTTCAAAAACTTGCACTTTGAAGTTTGCGTTTTCAGGCCACCAAAACGCCGTTGTCGTGTAAGGGGCCGTTTACACGACACTGTTTTCAACTAAAAATGGAAAACTTTTTATGCGTTTTGGCCATTTCATGACAACGCCGTTTCGGTGGCCTGAAAATGCAAACTTTTGAAAACGGGTTTCAAAGTCTCCATGTAAACAACAAAAACGCGTATCTGTGAAAACGATGACGTCATGCACATGCGCATTACACGTTCAGTCTATAGTGTTTCATCGCCAACTAATGGCCTGCCAGCAGAATACAGCGTTTTTAGTAATTTTCACGGATTCGTATGAATGGGGATCGTTTTGACAATGGAAAACTCAAAGGAAAAACTTCTCCGAAGCATATCGTCGTGTAAACATGCCCTAAATGAACGGCCAAAACGCATACAAAGATTTCCGTTTTTAGCTGAAAATGGTGTCATGTAAACGGCCCCTATGACAACAACACTGTCAAAACGATCCCCATTCACACGGGTCCGCGAAAACGACTAAAAACGCTATATTATGCATACCAGGTCAATAGTTGGCGATGTCACGTTGTAAAGAAAGACTACGCGCCTGCGCACATAAGCAATTTTCACAGAGAACTCGCGCCAACACCTAAGAAGCTGTCGCCGTTTTCACGGAGATGATAACGGTATCATTTAAAAAAAAAAAACTGTACTGAACCCAGTTTCCAAATGTTTGCGTTTTCAGGTCCCCAAAACGCCGTTGTCATGTAAATGAACGACTAAAACGCATAAAAAGTTTTCCGTTTTTAGTTGAAAATGGTGTCGTGTAAACAGGCCCTAAGTCTTTTAATGTTAACTTTTCTGATTAGTCATAACATATAACAAATAGCCCAAAAAAGTGACAAAAATGTTATTGTCATTTAAAAATGTTGACCAGGCCTGCATGTATTCCGATTGGGAATACAATTTTAACAAACATTAAATGATGCGATACAATGAGATCAGTTCACAGCTGCTGCAGTCTATGACAGACTCAGTCTGATAAAGTGGAACCACGGGAAAGCTGCAACATTACTGCGGTGAAACACTGCTCAAACCCCGCTAACCACCCGAACACAGAATGCAAAATACCGGTTAACAGGTTCTTTCCATGAACACGGTTGCCGCAAGTGAGGAACTTATTAAAACGCTGGAGAAATGCAGCAAGAGCGCTGTTCTTCCTCCGACAGGCCTCTGGATCCCGGCGGTCTGCTCACATGCGACGCCGAGCGGAGCGCTGACCGGCTCGGGTGCGCGGCGGTGGATTTCCCGGTAGCTGTAGTTCTGCCCGCGGGAGGCTCCGGAGAGAGGATGGGACTGCCCACACCAAAACAGTTCTGCACCATTCTTAACAGACCTCTGATAAGCTACACAATTCAAGCCTTTGAGAGGTGAGACTGGCCATTCCGTGTCCGTGAGCATACGAAACTGATTTTATTAACCTAAATACTCGACTTGTTGTTTGTTTTTAGCAGATGAAAACAGCATAACAATAAATCATTATGCCTGTCACAATTACGTCTATTAGTTTGACAATAGGACTTTTTTCCTCCCAAGTAAACGGGCAACAGTCCAAGGACACCTACTGCATGTAGATCTTGGCCAGAACAGCCTTTTCAGTCCTTATTAAGAACATCTGCAGATGCTGCAGAACTTGGGAAATACTAAAAGCACTTGACATTGACTTGGCATATTTAATAAACTGCACTGTGAAGTAAAAGTTAGCTGCGAGTTTCATATTTAAAAAGCTGTCACTTCAATTTTCAGGGACAAAAGCATCAACTTAGAGCTGCTGTAATTCATTTTTTTGGGGGGGAATATTACACTAAAACATCCAGACTGTATGACAGATATCACCTAAATAAGCTTATTAAGATATTAAATTACATTTGTCTCTGTCCTGTTCTAAAAAAAAATACTGAAAAAACACTGGTTACAGCAGCATAACATACAATTTGTTCCATGTCTCACTCCACTGTCTCAGCGATTATGTTGTTTTATCTTTTTTTAACACTAGACCTGTTCTATCTGTATATTCTTGACAGATTACCATGGATCGGAACTGTTGTCGTTGTGGTTGCTACAGAGAATCATGACTTGATGCTGAATATTGTCCTGAAATTTAATCACACAAAGGTAAAAGTAGTCCACGGAGGAACCACCAGACACAGGTCTATCTTCAACGGACTTCAGGCCTTCAGTAACTCTACTGACTTATTGACACCTAAACCAAAAGTGGTCATCATCCATGATGCTGTACGTCCCTTTGTGGAAGAAGATCTTCTGTTGAAAATCACCCTAGCAGCTAAAGAGCAAGGGGTTTGTTTTCTCTTCTTTATCCATATATTGTTTCAAAATAGGGCATTTTTATGTTTGTTAATAGTGTGGCTGGAGCTTTTTTTGTATTATCATCAATGTTTTATCTAGTTTTTGTTCATGGATTATGTCTAGCGGTGGTTTGAAGACAAAAAATTAAAACCTATGTTAATCTTTGCCCAAAATATAATTATGCTGCCATATAAACAACCCAAAATTGAAGTAAATTATACACAAGATAAGATTTAATTCAAATATTATTGTGTGTGTGTCTGCCATATGGAATAATTAATTTTAAAACCCTCCCTGAAATGTTTGCGGTGATGAATGTCTACACTGAATGTCTAAACACTCCCCCCATAATCTGCTGTACCACATGGTCCAAATGCCTGTCAAATTTATGGAGTGAGTGAAAGTCAGGCTACCTAAAGCTGTTGAAGGAGGCTTCAGAGATAGCCGTGTCTGACTGAGAAGCTGTTATATAATAAATATGAAAAACTCCAATCAGAGAAATTAATAATAATTAATAAATATTTAAATTAACATTAATTAATTGAATCTTTAGATATGTTGCAGAACAAGAATCCACTACAGAATGTTCCACCCTTCCAAGGTAAACGTATTGAAATTGGAAACAGAATAACTTAAATTTAATGGTTAAATTAAATGTAAGTAAACAAAAAGCATGTCTTATTAGTTGAAACCATACAACTTGTACAATTTAACAATTTATTAATGAATTTTTATTAAATTAAGTTTAACAAAATAAAAAAATTAATTTATAGGGCCCTATATGAAATGGTTTTTTTTCTCAAATTCCGTTTGTGTTTTCTTTTCTGTATTCCATTTTAATGGTTTAATTAAATTTTAATAATAAAATATCATGTCTAATCAAATGAATTGATAAAAATGTAACAATTTCATATATATATATATATATATATATATATATATATATATTGCAGTAATAGGTTCATATGAAATGGTTTTTTTTTTTCCAGAAATTCTGTGTTTTTATTTTTTATGAATTTATCCTTTAATAAAAATGTTAATTATAAACTGTGGCAATCAAATGAAGGCATAAAACATTACCAATTTACTTAATCTTTTTTAAATATAATCAAATGAACATTCGTTTTATTTTCTGGCAAACACAATGCAAAATGTTAAAATTAGGGGTGTAACGGTACACAAAAGTCATGGTTCGGTACGTACCTTGGTTTTGAAGTCAGGGTTTGGTACGGGTTCGGTACAGAAAAACTAAAACTAAACATAAAATTGCTTTTTTTTTTAATTAAACAGTGGTTTCTTAGCAAATTGTGTTTCTGTGTTTAATTGTTTCTGCTGATGCTATAATCTATGTAGGGAGCCCTTACTTGAACATTATGCTACTATAATATTAAAGGTTAACAACTGAGCTCAAGCTATTAGTCTAAATTCAATCGCTTTTTATTTTTAGATATAATAATCAACACTCAAATAACAAATTGTATGCAAACATTTAAGCTGCACATAAGGCGGTATTTGCATTAACTTAATTATAAATCTAATTATAAAATTAATTTTTACTCCAATTCGTTGTTGAAATATAATCATTTACACAGTGGCTGTCATTTTCACGACAGATTTATTTAACCATACATTAAATAATCAAGACATAGCAAGTAAAATATAATGAATATATAGGCTGATATAGTGCATATATTAAGCGAAAGAGTTTTGGACACTGAATGGCTTTTCTGAGGTAAATGCTACTTGACATATTGTTTACAAGCTGTTTTATTGACGTCTTTCCACCGTTGAAACACTGATTGAGAGATTTGCATGCGATATGACCGTTTCAGTAAGTTGTACTGTATCTTTCAACATACCTTCAGATGTTCATTCATGTTTATTGTGTAACTAGTTTTAAAGAGGAAGAGATGATCGCGTTTGCTCGCGCTTTGCTTGAACTGAGGTGCCTATGCAGTGATCTGTCATGCCACATCAAAGCGCGTCAAAACGGCATTTTCTGTTTGAATTTCGTGATTTCGTGGGCAGAATTTGAAGGATGACACTTTGTTTCTTATCAAAAGTAACAAAACGCAGAGCTCATTGCGATAATTGGTGGTTAGGCTAAAATGCTGAATTCTTCATGTAGGGCCTACTGCTTTTGTCTTATCCACCTGTCTTTGTCCGTTGTCGTAATTCACCGGGAAATCGAAGTGTTCCCAAACAGGAGACCTTAATGTTGCAATGTAATGCATTCTGTACACACGTGCACCATACCGAAAGCCCTGTACCGAAACGGTTCGGTACAAATATGTGTACAGTTACACCCCTAGTTAAAATGTAAACGTATAAGAAAAATAGTTTGATTATTCCGTTAAGTTTTAATAATTGTATTATTATTATTATTTTTAGTATTATATTACTTTGAGAGGTACATTTTACTTTACAATAGTAATATATTTCTGTCACAATTTCTTCAAGTTAAACCAAACTTTTATTTTGATGGTTAGTCGTGAAGATTTTTGAGTTTCTGTGTGTACAGTACATGATGTGATTTTCTCAAATGAAATGGTGAAATGCTGGTGAAGTGACTCTCAGAGCAGCTCTGGAGATGAAGTTGTATTCATGTCCTCATATAGTGAGACGGCAGACGCTGAAAACACGAGAGTCATGCTCAAGTGTAGTTTACGAAACCGCGCCATTCATCCACACAGAGACACGTAGAACATGAATTCCTATTTAAATGGTCCTTTTGCAGTTAAATATACACAAATGCTAATCCATTGTGATTTAATTAAGTGTACAACCCTACAAAAATGGATTAATTCTGTGATGTTTTCGGCATTGCAGAAATCATAGGGCCCTAAATAACATTTTACAATACTACAGTTTTAATATAAATATAAAAAAACTCCAAAAAGAGAATCTCTTTTAATATCTATGAAATTTCAGATATGCTACAGAACAAGTACCCGCTACCTACAGAATATTCCACCTTTCCAAGGTAAACGTTTTGAAATCTCTATCAGGAACAGAATAAATTTAGCAGAAGACGAGAAATCCTGCTTCATTTTTGTTTTGACTGCATTGTGGGCTGTTCCAATGTCCATAAATCACTAAGATAAACATATTGTTGACACCTCTCAGCACTACTCCTTACAGCATGAAACCGGATAAGATATTTTAGCAATGTTTTTGCTGGCTTTGATACGTGAGGTTCAAGATTTCTGTGATTTTCTTTTAAATCTCCTCTCCAAGGCTATGACATGGGCTGGAAATCAAAACCCAGATGTTTATGAAACACTCATAAGAATTTGAGAAGGATAGTGATTCATTGCCTGACCCAAATGCACCATTGTTTAGTAATCACGAATAAACAGATTTTCACAGGGCATGTTTTTAATTGTCCGATTATCCACCTTTCTTGTTCTTTCCAGGCCTCGGGCGCAATACGTCCTCTAGTGTCCACGGTCATTGCAACCACGTCAGAAAGCTACCTGGACCACTCGCTGGAGAGAGCGAAGTACAGAGCCAGTGAAATGCCTCAAGGATTTCTTTATGACATTATTTTCCAGGCCTACCAGCAGGTATGAGCAACACAGACACATTTATTAGTTAGCTTAAACCTTATTTATAATGTGCAAAGTACATTAAGGTTGACTGATAATACAAGCCTCAGACACCTTGTGACTTTTATTGTAATATTGGGCATCTCAGTATTTATGTTTTTATATGTATTTGTAATAAAACAAAAATATAAAATATTTATATAGTTATGTATTATAATTAATATATATTATATAAATGTATGTGTGTGTGTATATGTATATATGTGTGTGCATGTGTATATATATATATATATATATATATTAAGGCTGGGTATTGACACAATTTTCACGATTCAATTCGATTTCTATTCACATGCTTGCGATTTGATTCGATTCAATATCGATTATTTTGGATGTAGTATATCAGTTACAGCACATGGCAAATTTTCTAGAGGAAAAAAATCTCAACTAATGCTGTAAACTACACATGTGAGTCAGTTGGTACTACATTACTATAATATTGTTAAAATTAACTTATTTATATACAAACACTTAAATTACACTCAATGATGTTTTTTATAATAACTAAAGTTTAAAATTACATAATCATATTTCTACTTCAATTCATTTTTTTGAAATATAAACATTTAAATCTAGGCTGTCATAACTGATTTATTCAAACATGCATTAAATATTGAAGAACATTAAAAATTACAATGAATATGTAACGGTGCATAGCTATATTTTTCAGATAGCTGACTTTCTAGAGTTCACTTTTCTAGCTGACTAATGAGTTTATGGTCACTGAATATGTTTTTCTGAGGTAAATGTGACGTTACATGACATTGTTTACAAGCTGTTTTATTGACCTCTTTGAGAGGATGTTCACATGCGCTCTGTGCTGCCGCCAAAACGGTATTTATTATTTGAATCTCATAATAAGATGGACGTCATTTAAAATCGGAGACTTTGCTTCATATCAAAAGTAACAAAGCACAAAGATTATTGCGATTTATCGGATGGGGGGCGCGCTACATATTCTGCTTATTCATCAACTGAAAACAGACTAGACCAATCAATTCTTGGGATTTAAGAATCGATATCGGTTCGTAAAAATGAGAATCGATTAAAATCGAGAAATCAATATTGTTTACCCAGCACTAATATATGTAATATATATATATATATATATATATATATATATATATTAAAATGTATAAAATGTATTCAGACACCTTGAACATTTCATTCATTAATACAGTTTATTCACTATAGTTTAAAAAAATGGTAATAAAATATGACAAGATCTCAGAGTTAAACTGTGTCAGAAAAAAATAATCTTAATTATGTCAGATAACACTTAAGCAAAACATGGTCAGGTCAAAGTGTCTGAATAATTTTTAGTTCCAAATTTTTTATCAATTTTACTGGTAGTCCACTATACGAAGAATTTTTGGGTATAATATGTCACAGTTCACTTTATTTTGCTATCCTTACTTACATAAATGAACTATAGTGTCCTGCACCCACTAGTAAAAATATATCAAAAATATAAAAAATGTCTGAATAATTTTTGGTTTGTCTGTCTATCTATATATCTATATCTATATCTATCTATATCTATATATCTATTTATTTATTTATTTATGCACTGCCAATGTTTGTCTAAGCTAATTTTCTATGAGATTCTTAATATTTGTTCTTAATATTTGTTTTCATATACATTTTTATCAAATATAAATTTTATATCAAATATTAATGTAAATAATTTATATAAATTATTTATATATTTATTTTAGATTTATGTACAGCTTGTTTCTTTTTGAATTTCAATATTTTTCTATGAGATTCTTTTATCTTTATATATATATATATATATATATATATATATATATATATATATAAATTTATCTATCTATCTATCTATCTATCTATCTCTCTCTCTCTCTCTCATATATATATATATATATAATTAGATTTATGGACTGCTCATAAATCTAATTTTCTATGAGACTCTTCCTTCTCAATATTTTTTTACATACTTTTTAATTAAATATTCTATAATATACATAATATAAATAATTATTTATTATTATTTTATTAGATTTATTAGATTTATGCACTGCTCATTGAGTTTTGAACCCAGTATTCTTTGTGACTCATTTTAATGTAGTATCCAATGTGTTTGGCTCTTACTACAACAATTACCTCACTGTGACAAAGAAACTCTCAGTGATCAAATCTTGGAGCAGCTTTCCTCTTTTGTTCATTGTACCTGAGATTTGCATAAATGCACAGTTTCTTCTACTCTAAGGTACTGTGACTTGAGTATTGTTATTTTTATTCCCGTGGTAGTGTGTTGTGTGTCAGAAGAATAAATCATAATGGTTTATTCTGGCCTAGGTTACGTAGCTGACTGCAAAATAGCAGTTTTATTGCTGTATTTTCTCCACTCAAACAATGCTTTCACAGAAATGGTGCTTTTTCATCCAGACTAAAGTTTCTTGTGAAAGTGGATTTTACCTTGTTTATAGGACTTTGTAATCTTTGGATTTGATTAAGCCCTTGGTCAAACTTTCGATAACAGTAACAGATAGAAGTGTTAAAAAGAAGCATTGAGATTTATAGGAGTGCTGAGAGGACCATTTTTTGCGGGCCGAAGTTTTTGCTCCTGGAAAACTTTGATTTCACAGTCCTGTTGTTTTTGGCTGCGATATCGAACATTGGCGTGAGTTTTCTGTGTCAAGTTGCAGCTGTCCGTCCTCAATTAATTCTAAATAAAGATAAAACCATGACATAGAGAAATACAGAGGATGAGGCAATCTGAAGAATGGGTAATATCAAGCCCGCTTGGGTTACCTGACACCCCGGCTCTTCTGGGGCTTTTCTTCTCCAACCCCAACAGTGAAGGGTCTGTGAAGATTTATATGCTTCTCCTTCCTTTTTAAACCCAATTTTCTATGAGAGACTGCCATCACGTGACATAAGACAGTCCATACTTCTTTTTTATGTAGTATTCAGCACGTTTGACGCTTTTTACAATGGGGGTTATTTCAGGTGGGTGTTTTGAGTGAGGGTTTTTGGATGTAGCCAACGGCCATGTGTCAAAACCTTCTCTATGATAGACTTGAAATGACTGATGCCATTTCAGCATGCCATCCCATTGAGTCTCAGAGAGCTTGAGCTGCACAAAAGAAGAGACATCCAACCCCGTGAGGGTCTGGCTGTGTGTTGATGAAAAGGGGGAGAAATGCCAAAGGTTAAATGATTGCAGGACTTTCTCCTTTAATTTGCCTTGAAATCACAGAGCCCTGTAAGCGAAGCTCTCCTCTCCACCCAGGATGAAATATTGCTGTAGATATTGCCCTCCTAACGTCTCGGGTGGCATGATTTAGCTTGTGTAATCCAACCGCTGTCTTAGAGCGATTCGCTTCAAGAACTCTATTCAGCTTTTTTAATGGGTTACCAGGATCAGGGACTTTTTTTTTTTTTTTTTTTTTTTTTTTTTTTAACAAGAAAAACGCACATGCCTTGATACTCGTTTCTGTAAGAAACAGTCCTTCATGACCTCAGAAGTTATTTCCTTCACAGGTGACGAGATTTTCTTCCCCAGTATTTTTGTCTTGTTTTCCAGTACAAATATCTAAGCATTCTTAAATCAAGATACAAATACTTGAGAAGCAAAATGACATAAGATAACATGTCTTAAAAATATATGAAAATTAAGCAAATATGCACTTAAAATATCTGTCAATGGGGTAAAAAACGATTCCCTTTAAATTAAGTTTATTTTTATTACCCCACTGGCAGAAATTATTTTATTTTTTAAGCTTAAAGCCACAAAATGCTAATAAATTTGTCAAAGTTTTGATAAAACAAGACTTAATTTTGCTTCTCAAGTAATGATTTAAGAATGTTTAGATTATTTGTACTGGAAAATGAGACCATTAGATCATTTTTTGCAGTGCACCTATTTTTGTTTTTTTTGTTTTTTGTATTTATTTTATTTCAAGAAAATTTATTAACCTTGCACCCTCTTTTTAGTTAAAAATATTTTAAATATTTAGTTAAAAAGTTTTCAAGCTTCTCAAGTAAATGTAACTTGACTTAAGAATGTTTAGATATTTGTACTGGAAAACAAGACAAAATTATTATTTTTTTGCAGTGCATCAAACTGCAGGGCTTCTTGTTTAATTTTGTTCTGTTTTTTGTCCTGATTTTTCCTTTGCAGTGCAGTGAATTTGACTTTGAGTTTGGCACGGAGTGCCTACATTTGGCCCTGCAGTACAGTGGCACGAATGCAAAGCTCATAGAGGGACCACCGACTCTGTGGAAAGTAAGCAACAAAAAGTTTGACTTTTTTGCTGCCATGCATATAGAATTTATGCCATAAATTGTGGGTCCAAAAGTCTTGAAAATGCATTGAAAATTTTTCAGTTTTTGTTTTTTCCTCATTTAAACCTATAAAAAAGGTCAGATTCTAGAATTTATAGTTCACTAATTTCAGAAATTCATTTGTGTTTTTCGTTTTTACTTGTTATACTGATCCACTGTAATTAAACAGTTTATATTCAGTCAGCAAAATGAAAAGTAGAAGCATAATTACTAGTGGTCTCAGAGTTTTGGACCTCGCTGTATGTGTATGCATATTGCAACAAACCGTAAATCATTCCTAACAATGTGTACAACCATAAAAACTAATATTCAGTCATATTTGGCACATTTCTACCATGCACAAACAGTTATTTTTGCACAGTCCTTTAATGTGATGTTTTACAACACTTGCTTTTTTTTTGTAGGTAACATACAAGCGAGATCTAGCAGCTGCGGAGGCTATTATTAAAGGTATTGTATTTATGTTGTGCAATAAAGAAATAAATATTTCATAGGCCACCGATTTTAGTCATTGCTGGGAATACAATATTGCCATTCACTGTTGTTATTGCAGAGTTGATCTTGTTTAATTATGCATTTGAACTGGGCAAGTCAAAATAGATCATTTTCCACAGTTAGAGACAAAAACAAACTGTTAGTAAAGTGTATGTAAATATACAAAGAGAGACTGTGAACCACAGAAGCAAACCGCCATTTCAATATGTCTACATGCTGTCTTTTTATATACAAACAATCTTTTTAAGACAAATTACAAAGGTGACCTGTAAGTATGAGTTGACCAAGCAAAAGGCCAGTTTTGGACAGAAATCAAAGAATTGGACAAAACCTTCTATTTTGCCATTAAGTACAGTATGTGGTGGTTAAATTGTATTGATTGTTCAAATATAGTTCCATGTACTCAGTTAATAAGATTATGACCCTGTCTATCCAATCAGTGCATTTAGCTGCTGTTGGCTTGTAACCCATTTCCATAATGCCAACCTAAGTGGAATAAAGCAACAAATTGCCTAAGAACATTTTATACTTGCCTGAGAATTGGCCCTCTTACCACTTTCTGATGTCTGTCTTTACAATAAAGTATCCCTCTGGCTGTATTTAAAGTTTCCTTTACCTAGTCCACTATATCCCTGTTTTTTAGCCCTGTTTTTACCTTTGGAGAAAGGTCAGGAAAAAGCCATTTATCCTTGAGTTTAAAAGCAAGGATTGTTACTAAGACCTCTGATTAACTTTGATAGCTTTCTGTATAAAAGAAGCTTATGAACATCCTGTGTACTTGAGATAAAATGCCTGAAGTGTTAAACATTTATTGCACATTGTATTTATTTATTTTTTTCAGTACATATTACATTACATAAAACTTGTTCCTTAAATGTTGTCAAAAGTACCGACTTTGGTACCAAATCAGTACTGAAATTTTAAAAATGTGACGATACCGCTGTTGAGCAGATTCTTAAACACCTCTGATTGGCCATTTTGTTCACGTGCTCAACAGATATGTCTGTGATGGGCTACAATGATTTTGTCACCTATTTTTTTAATTTAGTCTTAGTCTTAGTCCTGTGTCAAATGTAACTTTTAGTTTTTATCATATTTAGTCAACCTTGTCCTTTTTTTGTTTAGTTTTAGTCGACTAAATGTCTGAGCATTTTACTCTCGTTTTAGTCAATGGAAACTTACACATTTTTGTCATTTTTGTCACACTGTATAATGGTTAAAATGATAAAAATATTATTTTGCTCATTTTGAATTGCAATGTTTGTTGTCGTTTGGGAAATTTATTTTTATGTTTCATCAGAAGTTGCTCTTTCACCAATAAGCACAAATCAACAGAATATCGATTCATATGCATGTTTTTTTTTTTTAAACGGTTAGTTCACCCAAAAATGAAAATAATGTCATTTATTACTCACCCTCATGCCGTTCCACACCCGTAAGACCTTCATTCATCTTCGGAACACAAATTAAGATATTTTTGTTGAAATCCGATGGCTCAGTGGGGCCTCCATAGCCAGCAATGACATTTCCTCTCTCAAGATCCATTAATGTACTAAAAACATATTTAAATCAGTTCATGTCAGTACAGTGGTTCAATGTTAATATTATAAAGCGACGAGAATATTTTTGGTGCGCCAAAAAAACAAAATATAGACTTATATGGTGATGGCCGATTTCAAAACACTGCTTCAGGAAGCTTCGGAGCGTTACGAATCAGCGTGTCGAATCATGATTCGGATCGCGTGTCAAACTGCCAAACTACTGAAATCACATGACTTTGGCGTTCTGAACCGCTGATTCATAACGCTCCGAAGCTTCATGAAGCAGTGTTTTGAAATCGGCCATCACCATATAAGTCTATATTTTGTTTTTTTGGCGCACCAAAAATATTCTCGTCGCTTTATAATATTAACATTGAACCACTGTACTGACATGAACTGATTTAAATATGTTTTTAGTACAATAATGGATCTTGAGAGAGGAAATGTCATTGCTGGCTATGGAGGCCTCACTGAGCCATCGGATTTCAACAAAAATATCTTAATTTGTGTTCTGAAGATGAATGAAGGTCTTACGGGTGTGGAACGGCATGAGGGTGAGTAATTAATAACAGAAATTTCATTTTTGGGTGAACTAACCCTTTAACCTCATCTAGTGTACAGATTTATTAAAGCCTATCAATAGCCTAAGCTAAATAAACACCAAAGACTTTAGATATACACTCGCCCTGTCTACATTATGAAAACTGGTGAAACAAAAACCTAATCTCAAATATTATAACAGAGAAATTTCTATTAGTAATTCCAATAATTCTAAGTTGCATTAATGTTTCTCTATTAAAACAACGGCAAAAAAGACGTACATATTTCCACACAGAGGTTGCGTAAGTACAATCAGCAACCACAATCGCAAACAATACAGTCGAGATCCATGACAGAACACAGACTGGCTGAATGACATTTTCATTTAAGCAGAATATTTCAAATGGAGATCGCTGAACTCCAGTACAGCTTTGCCATATGTCGGTGTTTTCAAGTCATGGCGCCTCCGCATGTTGATATAGTCACAGTTATCATTTAATGGCCTTATTATCGTCTCGTCATCGTCTTGTCTTAGCAAGGGGAAAAACTTAATTGACGAACATTTTTCATCATAGATTTCATTAACGAAATTAACACTACTTTACACACAAGAACACATAGCTTTTATTTTATTTTATTTTTCAAGAAAATTATTGAGCCAGTCAAATGAGTTTGTTTTTTGTTTTATTTTATTCTTTTTTAATTATTAGTTTGTCACTATGTTTTGATCCAGTTTTTATATTAAATTATTTTTCTAGTTTTGTTAAATGTCTTTGGTTGAAATTTGTTCAAGTTTATTGCGGTTTTCATTGTTTTTGTTCCAGATAAATACTACTTCAATTGTAAAAGTAAACTATATTATTTTATAGTCGTATTTAAGATATTGAAGATATTTAAGATAAGACCCCTGTAGATCCATGTAAGCACTCTTTTTAGTGTTTGACCCATGTTAACCTCTTAAATAGCTTCAATATTTTGAACTTGTAGTTTAGCTGACCAACACTCTCAGAGTAGCTTTTCCAACACTGGCTTACAAACAAGTTTAAATTACAGTGAGGTTAAATATACTCAGTTTGGCAGTGCTCTTTACTTTATTATCCATTTAGTCTTGAAACATTCTTTTCATTTTCCCTTCAGAGACACTTTCGATGTCAGCGTGTATCATTGCAGGAGCTGAAGCAGAAGCTGTCGAGTTGGCCAAAACGCTTCAGAAAAATCTGAACATGGTATGTTGAAGATGACACACCTCTTCTTACGGTTTGGTTAAAATAGGATTTTCTTAGGAATGCTTTGAGTATCTAGATGTTTAAAGATATCTATCTTCATCTCGACTCCCTTTACCCCAATTTCCTACGCCCCAACTCCCTTTACAAACCCACCACCCCAACAACCAAGCTTTCACCTGCATGAAGAGTTGCAGATGGCTTGAGCAATAATCTAGCCGTACCATTGGATGTAATTGCTGAAATGGATAAGGTGTCTTGTACAAGTGTGACCACCTTCCCATTTATTCCACTTTGATTTTTGGAGCCGGTCCAGCTTGAGACATGTCTTCTCATTGTAGCTTTCACGGTAGGAGATCCATCTTCCAGTGCACTGACAAAAAGGAAATATGACGTGTTACATTCGGGCTCCGTGCAGTGGAAGCCCATCCTCCTTTGTAGCCGTTCCAAGTTCTTCATCAAGCACATGTCCTCCTCTTGATAATGTTGCAAACATGAGAGCACCCAGCGTCCCGTACGGCTGATTGGTTCCAGACGTTGCCGCTCCCCCAGGTGCCGGTCGGGGTCAGTTCTCCCGAGCTGTTCCTACGACTTGAGGGAGATGAAAGAAAAGCAGGAGATTACAGATGAGGAGCTGAATTTGTCCCAGTGCCATTTGGTAAATATAATCCCCATTACCATGTCTCCATTACAGCGATGTGGAACTCGAGTTGAGCCCATTCCAGGCGTGCAGGTGGTACGATTGGCCTTGGCTACGTGTTTTGGTTATAAAGGACAGCAGAGAGCGATAAGATGATCCTTTTAGCGAAATGTAATAATTACACCCGTGTATGCTGCAGATAAGAACTGGAACAGGTTGCCGTCGACTTTCATCAAAGGCTCATGTTCACTAGGGGCAAACACTTTTTTGCTTGGATTAAAGTCTGAATCCGTGCACCATAAGGTGCAGATCTCGAACGTGACATTTCATATAAGACTGAGAGTGATATTCACATTCCTCAGCTGTGGTAATTCAAGATAATTTAGTACTGAGAGCATGTAGGTAGTGTATATATCATCTTATGCCACATAAGTAAATCTCACACGAAAAGAAGTCTTTCGATTTCCACTTTAAATCCATCGGAGACTATAAAATTCCATTGGCTACATGTAATCCTGGCATTTCAGTGATACTGCATAACTCTTGGCTGTAATGTATTACTACGTCAACCTCGGATTAAACCACAACATGAGCCAACATGATTCCCAACACGTAACTGCGGTTAAAATTGAACTCCTTGCCTGGTAAAAAGACGTTTCTCTTTTTGAATGGTTTACAAATCCCTAAGAATGATCAGATAGGTCAGTTGTTTGTACATATCTGGAAATTAAAGCATTACCAGAATTTTTGCACGACCTATAACACCTAATGTGGACCAAGTGTGTGGCTTGTTGAAAGTGTTTTTTTTGGTTTTGGTCATTATGAACCACTTATTCTTGGTCTGCCACCATTCAAATAACCTGTGAACAGCTTCTCGTGTGGGCTCAACAGCCCAACCTGGTTCAGATGTTGAAATGATCTTGTAAATCCACAGCTCGGAGCGAACTGGTTTTTGTCTAAAGCCGCGGTTGGTTATCTTTCAAGAGCGAATAAGTCCCTGCATGTGTTTCCAATCGCCATTTCATATTTCCAGTTTTCTCGTCAAGGTCGAGTCCGTGCCAAACACTTCTGTTTATTTCTGTTTATTTCATCTCTGTACAAGATATCCGACAAGGCCAGGGACAGGATATGATTTGATATGAGGACTATGATAGAATTTCATATGTAGAGCATCTGTGGTTGTGTTGCTTTTTATGAAAACGGATGAGTCATTAGATCTTAATAAATAATATTTTTGTCTGCCGTGATTGTGAGATTGCTTGTTTTATTGATTTTGGGATCTTTTCTCCTGCTCTCAGATGGAGACAGACGTCATTTCATGCGCAAAGGAGAGTAATACGGAGTACCTGTCCAAAACTCGAAACTTCATTCACATATCTGTACGTCAACGGTAGACGCATGCACAAGTAATTCCACGTTAAACTCAACATAAATCAAATTTGACTTTCTTATTGCATGTAACTGGTCTTATTGTGAATGATTCATCTGTTAATATAATATCATATCCAAAATGGTTTGTCTTAAAATCTCGAATCGAAATACAATAAATTGGTTCTCCCTCTGAAACAACTTTCAATTTTTGCTGTTATTACTAGGTAACTCTAGGATATTGGATAGTGTTAACTGAAAGCCAAATAGCATTTTTGCAAACACGCATTTAGTATTTTATTAATTCTGCTATGTACAGTAAACTACCTTTCAAAAGTTTGAGCTCGGTAAGATTTTTAATGTTTTTTAAGCAAGTCTCTTATGCTCACCAAGGCTGCATTTATTTGATCAAAAATACAGTAAAACAATATTGTGAAACATTTGTACAATTTAAAATAACTTTTCTATATTTTTAAAATATAATTTATTCCTGTGATGTCAAAGCTGAATTTTCAGCATCATTACTCCAGTCTTCAGTGTCACATGATCCTTCAGAAATCGTTCCAATGCTTATCAATGTTGAAAACAGTGCTGCTTCGTATTTTTGTGCAAACCACAATACATTTTTATGATTGTTTTATAAATACAAAGTTGAAAAGAACAGCCTTGATTTGAAATATAAATATTGTTACATTATAAATATCTTTACTGTCACTTTTGGTCAATATAATATGTCCTTTTTTTTAATAAAAGTATGAATTTCTGTCAAAAAACAAAACAAAAAAAACTTTCTGACCCCAATGTTTTGAACATCAATGGATATATTATCGTGATTCAGTCAATTCCTGATGAATAAGTTATATTTCTTGTTTAACTATATATAAAATAATAATAAAAAAAAATTGAATTGAATTTGTTTGATGTAAAACATTACTAATCAAAACCCATAAGACGTTTTATTTAATCTGAGTAAGTCTACTGCACTTGTTCACAGTAGTATTTACAGACATACATTAGAAATTATAATTTGGTGTGACTAACATGATTTGTGTCTTTATTTTAGATGAGTGGATCAAACTTCTCAGGGGTCCTAGAAATGGTGAAACGTTTTGAGGACATCGGTCACGCTCGTTTATACCCAGTAGTTATTGTTTGGGTAAGTTTCCATACACCCCATTGATCTTAGCAGCCAAGGGCGAAGCTTTCTTTTAATGTTTGGTTTAAAGATTTTTTTTTATGTGCATTCCTCCAAGTTATTTTAACCTTAGGTTAAGATATTTGTATATGATTAGACCAAAATATGATCTTGTCCAGTCCAAACGCTTGAGGGTAAATTTCTTATGAGTAAAATCAACACAAGTTTATTTTTTATTTTCCTGAAGCACATTTGCTTGATGGCAGTGTTGAGAGTTGGAAAAAACGCTTGATGTTTTGGTTCCTGGTTCTTGTCCAGCATTTGTACCTCAAAACATCACTCTCACCTTGGTTAATTACTTAAATGTGTTTGGAAAACACAAAATCTCTGCTCCTGCACTCCTGACGTCTGAATCCAGGGATACACACCCCACTGTGGGAATCCAGCCTTCCCAGAATCCATATGTGCTTCTTTTACCATTCTCTCCAAAGGCCTGTTAGATAACCTCTACTCTCCATCATTATGTTTTCACTCGTTGTTAGTATTTCACAGATGCTTTGTTCTTATCAGCACCACAGATGTGATGATATGATAACACATGTGGCTGTGAGAGCGTTACATTACATTTTTATCAGCTTAATATGTTATTACATTTCCTGTTTGGCTTTCACAGTTGCTTTTTTGTGGTTGCAGAGATACTTTTTATGAATCTCCCTACCCTCCCCCAGAAAAAAATTATTAGAATCAGAGTAAACATTTCCCCCATTTCTACAGGGGTATGACCTCTGTTAGAAATGTTTTTCTTCAAGCAAATTGCAAAATGAGCACGGCCTGTTTTATTTGGTGCGGATGCATACAAGCCACATCTTCCTGAAACGGTGATGTAAGCGAACGGAAAAAGAAATTGCATTAATTTAACGGATCGGTGAATGCTGGGTCAGTTGCAATGGAAACTTTTCGCTCAGAGCTGGTTCTTGCTGTTTCACATGGGAGCCTAACCTGTCTAAATACACAGAGAACGCTGAGTGTTTTTTTTTTAAGGAGTACTATTGGAGTACTTTTAAAACTAATGGGCCTTTTTCACAGATATATCACAAGTGTTTTTTAAGAATACAGAATATTACATTTAAATAAGTGGCGGGTTAGTATGGGATGATCGATTCCTATATGGATCGTTGTCACTATAGTCACTATACAGTAAATGATTGGAGAAGTTTTTTTAAAAATATTTATTAATTCCTATAGATCACTGATTCCCAAACCTTTTTACCAGCCAAACTCCTTTGACCAAAAAATATTTACTTAAAGTATTTTAAGTTAATATTTCAATAATTTAACAACACATTTGTGTGTTCACGTTTCTCTGATGTCAGGTAATGTTTTCCATCTGTTTTAGTAAATGTTTTATTTTTTTAAATGTAGTTTTAGATTTTAAGTTAATATTTTAGTAACTTAACACAAGTGTTGGGTAAGTTACTTCAAAGAAGTAATTAATTACTAATTACATCATCAATATTGCATTTAAAATACTTTTCTAATTACTCTGTCTGAAAAGTAATTTAATTACTCAATAAGTAACTTACTAATTACTTCTTAAAATCCCTATAAACCTTGACCGGATAGACAATAGAAAGGAAACTCTTTTAATAATTTAGTCAAACTTGGAATAGTTTAGCCTTTTATAGCTTTTTAAAACATTTGGACTTTATTAAAACATATACTATAATACTTTTATTTACTTTATAATAATTAAATTTTTTTAGTAAAAAATAGGGATGTCACTGTACCAAAAATCTAGTAGTCGGTACCGATACCACCAAATGTGCACAATACTCGATACCACAGTAAAAATATATAAAAATAAAAATAAAACAATGCTATATAGGCTATTTTTTTCCAGGTAGGTCTAATAGTAAGTAAAATTACCACAGATATTGAATAATCAAATATAAAATAACTCTGCATAGTCATAACTGTATAATTTAAATATAGTTTAATCCTTATTAAAGTTTTTCTTTCGTTGTTTGATTATCATTTATAATACAGACAGTCAATAGTAGACAGTAGCATGTTTTAAAGGCTGCTGTCAGTAATGGACGGAGACAATATGCTGTTACATACTGTTCACATTCACATAACCAACGCGAATATACGCCAAAACGGGCATTTTGACATAACTGTGTGTGTATTTGAACGTTTATGTGTAATAAACCGCGAAAATTGACACTGGCGAGAGGCGGCTATGTGTGTGCGCTTTGGCTGACTGAAAACCGTCTGAAGAGCGTGCGCAGTTTTTTCTCCCTAGGACATAGTTTACATTTTACCGTAATGTTCTTGCCTACCTGTGTCAAAAAAGTGAAGTAATGGGAATATTTCCATTCTGCAAAACAGCCACTCGCTTCTGCTGACATTTTCAGACAGCGACAAAACAGCCAACTGGTGCGCTCAACTGCACTACAGCTAACGATTTTAAAGAGGCAGTGTTCACTTTTACCTTTAGATGACAAATTTAGATTTTAAATTCCATTTTGATTTAAACAGAACTGTTGAACTAATTTACAGTATGTAACGCAAGTACATTATAAGTAACTGTAATTAAATTACATAAAAAAGAACAGTAATCCCTTACTTTACTTTTACGTAACGCATTACACCCAACACCGCTTAACACATTTGCATGTTCACGTTTCTTTGATGCCAGTTAATGGTTACTTGGCATCTAAAATATAAAACATAAAAAAAGTATATGTTATAAAAATATTTTTTATATATATGTTTTTAGTAAGTGTTTTAGTTTTATTTATTTTTTTATTATTTATTTAATTTTAGATTTTAGATAGATTTAATTTGACATTTTTATGATTGAATTAATTATACTTTTCAACTCATGAACCCCCTGCCGTTTCCTCTCAAACTCCCAGTTTGGGAAACTCTGCTATAGATGTTTCTTATTATTTTTGTTGACAGGTACAGCTGAACATGACAAAGCAGTCTGTCGATAGCCAAAAGACAGATGAGTTAACAGCCTTCATGGGTCTGGCCTCTGAAGTCATACAGGGAAATGTTCTGCTCTACGGAATTGAGATTGATCACTCCAAGGTAATTTTCTTAATGAGCTATCATTATATCTGTTAAAGACATAGGTCACCCAAAATGTGAAGTTATTGCTCTGTTTACAAGCTTTATCTGAACCTGATTTGGCATGGATAAAAGGTCTAGGGAGCATCCAAGAGGAACCTTGTTTCATTGCATGATCAGGAGGTTTAAAACATGTGTCCTATTGAGAATTAATTAAAAATCATCACTATATATGGGTCCAGAGAAAGAATCTTGCACAGATGTGTCTTACTAGACTCTTTGTAGTGTCAGTACAACTCTGTGTCATGGAGAGCGATGTGTGAATTTGCCCTGTCTGTCTGCGGCCCCCATTAAAAATGCTCAGACAGCAGAGGGAGTGACTGTAATGTGTGTTCGTCGTGATAAAATGCTTATTTTTGTGAGATATTGGAAGTGCAGATAAAGACCATGCATAAATCACACTCATAGGTCCTGTAATAATGAGGATAATTCCTCCCAGATGCGCTTATTCATGCTTCACAAAACAGCTGCCAAGACTCGCTTTGTGAGTTCTGACCCATCCAACTACCTTCATATATGATATAAGGTTTTTTTCAATTAGAGGTCGTGCCTCTTAATTCGGTATTTTATCCAGATCGTTTTTGAGATGCAGTGCATGTCGGTGAAACCGTCAGACGTTTTCTGCTGCTAGTCACGCCAGAGGGTTTTTGGATGAGCCAACGGTTAAATATATAGACTTTCCATTGCCTAATACACTGAATTTATTCCACTGGCATCATTCATACAGTCAAAATCAAGTTTTTAAGATCACCACTGGGAAACTTTAAAAGGGTCATATCACAAGTAATTTAATTTTCCTTGATCTCTTAAGATGAAATAGCTTGATGCTTTATGAAACATACTGTAAATACTGATTGATGCATGAACTGGTCATAAATTTGATATGAACTTTAACTAAGGCACAACAAATGACACAAATGCAGTCTGCTTAAACAGAACTGTTGCTCGTTTCACATATAAAGTTGTTTCTGAAAGTGCACCATATATAAAGTTATTATCTCTCAAAAGTAAGAGTCGACTCCGAGTCAATTAAACGAGTCGTTTGTAAAACGAATCCCAAGCCGTTTCATTGTGATGTCAAAACAAAACATTAGCATATTGCCCGCCCACTTATTGTGCGTGCAGATGCCAGGGAAAATTCATTTTTTCAACAATACCACAGCACTACAATCTTCTGTGTTCCCGTCATTTTACTGACGACTGCTTCTCAAACCTCGAGGAGTTTGACGCAGGATTCACAAAACGCTTGGTCTTAAAATATGGATCAATGCCCAGTTTATTTGGACCAGCTTGCTCTTCTGAACCTCAACCTGTAAGTATGATTAATAATTGATGTTTATATTTTTTGGCGTTCGTTCAAAATTTGTAGTTTTGTATGTTATGTTGTGTAACGTACACCTGTCTGTATGTCTCCTGCTAACCGGCTAACTCACGTTTCTGTAGTTCTGTTATTCAGATATGGCTCCAATATTGTCTAAAAATGTGTTGATTAATGCAGCTTACTACTTGGAGTAATGATCAAGGCTGGAGCACGATTTTTGTTTACAAAGTGTAATGCATTATCATAGAGTTTTCAAAAGTACCGACTTCGGTACTGAAATTTTAAAATGTGACACTTTGAGCGCTGTTGAGCAGATTCGTAAACACCTCTGATTGGCCATTGTGTTGACCCGCTCATCGGATATGTCTGTGATTGGCTACAATAATCAACACATGGCAGCGCTTGAAAGCACATGGAAGTGTTTGAATTTGAAAGCGTTTTGAAAGCTGGAGCGGGAG
Source organism: Ctenopharyngodon idella (assembly GCF_019924925.1). Lineage (NCBI taxonomy): Eukaryota > Metazoa > Chordata > Actinopteri > Cypriniformes > Xenocyprididae > Ctenopharyngodon > Ctenopharyngodon idella. The sequence continues at coordinate 14,197,700 of NC_067234.1, forward strand.
AGTTTGAAAACAGCTGTCTGTCAGCGGACTGGTCCGCAATAGACGCCTGCTTTCAAATGCTCCCGTGTGTATCTGTGTTAGCACTCGGTGAAGAGCTTCATTGATGACTATTTACAACGTTTTTACCGCGTTGATCATTGTAGCCAATCACAGACATATCAGATGAGCTGTGAACACAGTGGCCAATCAGAGGTGTTTATGAATCCGCTCAGCAGCGCTCAAAGCGTCACATTTTTAAAATTTCAGTACCGACTACGTACCGAAGTCGGTACTTTTGTCAACTCTACATTATCAGCTATTCACGTTTGTGCTCGGCTAACGTGGGAGTTTACAACATAGCTGTGGGTCCGGTTCGCTTACATAACTGTAAAACAAAGTTTTTTTCCTCTGCGTTTTTATTATTACAGTACAGTTCCCTCAGGTGCACCTACATAAAGTATAACAGTGACGCTGCTATCACGTCTTGTAAATAACGCAAACTAAGGTGACACTTACCACCGATAAACGTCCTGCTACAGTCTTGATTGTGAATCAGTTTCTGGTTGATCGACTACTTCAGACGTTTCATCGTCGGACTCGAATTGATACGGTAAAATCAATGCCATCTTTTCTGTCCATACATTGTATACAATGCCTTGTGAATTGATAGCTGTGATTCAGTTATGGCAATGGGTGTTCGTTTCCGGCAGAGGTGCGTGCAGTAGACCAATCACAAAGGATTGGGCCATCTGACCAATCAGAGCAGTGTAAGCTCACGGAAAGGAGGGGTATACAGAGACTGATTCTTCAAACTGCTTCTAACGAATCGTTTACGAATCACTGAGAACTGAGGCAGGGCTCTACGCTAACATTTTTCTTTAGGAGCACTTGTGCTCCTAATAAAAAAAAATGTAGGAGCACAGTCAAAAATTTAGAAACACTTTCTAATCAATAACAGACATTAACTTTCCCATTACAGGGCCCCTTTAAATAAATTTCCAGGGCCATTTTTACCATTAAAGAGCAATTTTTTCTAATCTTATTAAATGTATGCATCATATTTTGTCAATTTCTTAAATGAAAATAGAAAATTTGTTTTTAAATGTTACACAATAAATTCAGTTAGAACAGTAAGACCCAATCAGACTGTTACCAATCAAAATAAATCATCAAAAAAATAAATTTTTGCACTGCAGAAGTGGCACAGAAAACTTTAAAAGAACTTTAAAAAAAAAAATTGAAAAGTTTGATATTTTGAGTAAAAACAGTCTATGTAAAGTGTAAATATTAAAATAAATGTAAATATGAAAGTAAAACCGCCAATAGGTGGCGGTAAATCTTAATGTGCAAGTCATTCATTCAGTCGTTCAAAACGCAGATTCATTCAGGAATCACCGTTGCTTGGAGATGCGCAACAGTTCTGGTGTGGCTTTGATTGAAACTATTTTAATGAAATAGAGCAAAAACAGACAGTATTGTGGCTAGTTAAGTCACTTAATAACAACCTTATTTATTGGACTTCAGTAAGATCAGTAAGTATTACATTTGCAATCAGGCCAGTACTCGGAGAAACAGGAGTCTACTCGTGTTTTATTACTTATTAGGCTTGCTGCTATCGACTGTGTTACCGGTGTTCAGCCGCAACACCGGTTATATCACTTGCCCACTGTGACCGTGGCACCGCCCCCACCGTCATTTAGATTTTTTTTTATAGTAATTAAAATCATTTAGTTAGAGAACAGACACTACAGTTAAAAACTGAACGCGTCTGCTCAATTCAGTGAGCCGAATGAAAGTCGCAGCACACATCAGCAGCAGGAGTCAGATTTCACCTTACTTCGCCCATTTCGCCTCTCTTTTCTGAATGACAAGACGATGGGTGAAGATTTGGTTGCAAAGCGAAATGTAAAAGTGCATATTTAACCCTCTGGAGTCTGAGGATTTTTGGGGCCCTGGAGAAGTTTTGACATGCCCTGACATTTGTGCTTTTTTCAGTTGCTTATAAACATATTAATGGCAAAAGTGTCATTACACTGTATTCAGCACGAACTAGGCTACCATAATATGTGAGCAACATGTATGTACATGTTTGTATTTTTGAGAGAATAACCTTTAGGCATGGTTATTGAAAAAAAACAAAAAACTTAAGTTAGTGAAATACGGCCACAAAACAAATACTAAATATATGTTCACAAGACTTCTGTGTATTTGAGGTTGTAGACTAGATTTTTTGCTTCAAAATGATGTAAAAATGATCCTGCCTACTCGTTCATATAAAACAATATATTTATTTAAATTTTGTAAGACACTTTTTGTCAAGAAAGACAGTATGCGGGAGGCGTGAATCTTCATGAATAATACTGTGATTCACACCTGAGAAGACAAAGACCCTCATAATGACCTGCATAATGACCCGCATAATGAGCCCTTTCAGTCAGGTATGTGAAAGGAAACTAAAAAAAAAAAATCAAAGTACAAAGTAGTTTTTTTTTTTGGTAGTTTATTCAGAATATAGTTAACAATATAAATGAGACACATTTTGAATAAATGAGGGCACATTTTGAGTATAGAGCTTTACTTGGAAATAAATCCCAAAATATAAGTGAACATCACTTACCTGGCATTCCAAGGTGTTTGGTGTTTCTGCACTAGAGAAAAAAAAAAAAAAAAACTCACTCAGAATGTCTAGTGTGGGCCAATATCTGGTCACTATGATTCTCAAATCTGTGAGATAAAAGAAAAAAACCCTCTGTGAGCATGCTGATAACAGGATCATATCAGCTATTGTATTAACGTTAATATAATGTCCACTCTTAACAGAAAACATGATTTTTGTGATGTTACGCATGCATGTATTTTTGCACATTATGTGAAGAAAATTTTGTATAGGCATAAATTTAAAATTACAGTACCAGTCAAAAGATTGGACACATTACTATTTATAATGTTTTTGAAAGAAACATTATCAAGCCTGCATTTATTTGATCAAAAATACAGAAAACAGCAATACTGTGAAATATTACAAAAATACAGAAAAATACCCAGCAATACTGTGAAATATTATGACAATTTAAAATAATGTTTTTCTATTTTAATATACTTTAAAAAATAATGTATTTCTGTGATGCAAAGCATCTAAACATTCATATTACCTCTATGGTATTTTATATATTATATATAGAGCCTAAATGTTAATGTGCAGTTTAATACATTGCTAACACATTTTATTTTTTATTTCAGTATTTATTACATATTTCAGTCAATTTCACTCATCTCAGTATAGTAATATAGTTTGGGAATAGCCATGGCAATTTACTAATGTAAGTTGTGTGTAGTAAACAAAACTGCACGTCGATCTGCCCCATTAATTCACACTGAGACACACAAAACTTGCAGGATTCATATTTAAACAGTTTTTTTGCGGTTTAATATTCACAGACACTATATCGCGATTAGAATAAAGAACTTTAAGGATAAAAAACAACTTACCTTTTACAATCATCGACTCGATCTAGTTGATCCTTGAAATGAAAGTGAAACCAGTCATGCCCATCCTCTGAGGCAAATCCTTTTAAAAATTATTCCTCACCGCATCTCGAAACGATGAAAAGTACATTAAACTGACTAAACTTGATACGTTTTTGAGCTGACGTGGACGTTCACTCTGTTGCATGTATCGCCTCAGAATTTGCGTCTGAATAGCGCGCCCGCTCCGTGGGTGTAGCCGAATTAGTGGATAATGAGCTGAACCGCGAACTACTGACATGTCTCTCTTTTCATACCGATTACATAAACAGAGAATATTTCTTTTCGATTTGACTTACGGGATTTAAATCCTGACATTTCAACGTTTCTTTAGACACAAGTCTCATTTTTGTGTCATTAGTATTCACTAAGTTACAGTTCATTTTCTGAGAACTATCAGAATAGACTTCATTCAGAGAGAGATGACAGACAACATTTTGTTTTTACTCTGTGTACACAAATAAAAGAAGACTTTTCACAGATTAGAATGGTATATAACTCTTAATTGATATGTCCAAAAATGACAGAGTATTTTTAGTCTCTTTCACACTGGTAAGAAAAAAACCGAGGTGGTATCGCCGGCAATACCATCGAGTTTGTCATTGTACTGTTTTGTTGTTGTGTTTTTTATAAATAATGAACCCTCCCACCATTCAAGCAATTGCTGCCTCCAAATTGCCGCTACTTCAAAAGCGAAAGTAATGCGGGCATTCATAATGGTGCATGTGTTTTTTTTAATGAATTTTTGGAGGTATTTTTGCCCCATGCCCCTGTTAATTTCCGACCTTGCTTATGATAATACAAATTAGTAATTTGGCTGAAACATCAGCAGCATGCATCACCTGTTTGACCTTGTAAACAATCTTTGAAGTGTAGTCTGTCGCGCACATGTTTTGCACTTGCTCTGCTGTGCTGACTGAAGCAAAGTCTTTGAATTAAGGCATGAAAAGCAGCCGATTTGCAGTACGAAACAACTGTTTTTCAGTGTAGATGCATTTTGGGAGTTGTACTTTTTATTCCGATTTGTATTATAGACCTATTCATGAGAATTAATCGGGTCACTCACACCGGTGCGCCTAAATATTTTTTCACACTCGCACACAGTTATTTTTACTCGCAAATGCGAGCGAAATGGTCGCACTGTAGATCCCTGTGAGGTGAAATTAAATGTATATTATGAGAAAACGAAAGTGTTTTTCGACATTGCATGCATAAACCTGTTGTAGGAGGCTCCCAAAACAATATAGGGAACCTTAAAAAAGGCATAATAGGGGCACTTTAAAGGAATGGTAGTAAAAATGGATAATCCAAAAGAGACGTGTGAAAATTTTAATGACTACCAGAAACAACAAAGCACTACATGCTTTAACATAATGTTAACACTAGACAAGGAACTGAGGGAAACTCAGCGCTTAAATACACAAGGGAAGTTAATTAACACAACAGGGAACAGGTGTGGAACTCAGTTAACATCCATAGAAACTAGCAATGACTGGGAACAGGGAAAAAAGGAACAAAACTAAACTAAAACACAACGAAACTTACATACTCCTGACAGTGTCAGGAGTGTTTTTGGCTCCTATTATAGAATGAATAAATGTATGAAATAGCTCATATAAATGGGTTTCAATGTCAAAATTACCTGATGATGACTGTATTAGTTTTATAAGTAAACATGAATGCATTTAGACAATATTGTATAAAAATGTACTTGTATGCTTGTTTCTTTTGTCTGGACTAAAGAGGATCGTTGTTAAGGGTATTTAAGATGACATTTGGAGGACTTTGTCATTGTAGTCTTTCAGGATTGTTTGATTGGAATCTTTGGGTTTGTTTTTCCTTGCCAGATGTTTGTACATGTGGAACACTTAACTTGTGTGGAGGATTTATTGTTTTGAGAATATTGGCATTTGATAAGGATCAGTAAACATCTTCTCATAAATACACATTCAGTCTTTATTAAAAACATTTAGTCATTTTTTGCTTTTTCTTACTTACTTGCTTAACATGACTGAGTTGTGTCCAGTTTGGTCAGGGATAGATTACTTTTAGGACAGGATTTGATTTCAGTCTTTCAACACTTTTCAGTGAAGCTAAGACACAAACCTCCATGTTATGGAGCTCCAAGCTGCTTAAGTATGTCTTGCTAATCACCCTCCACGTAGACAGCAAAAAGATGTTTGCGTGATTCATTGTATGTAAACAGTGACAGGCCTCATTAAACAAATAATTTCTTTCAGTCTTTCCACAGCATGTTTGTAATATGCAAAGTTTTCCTTATTAATTCCAGGCTGAGGGAAGCGTGATTCTAGCAGCCACACGGCAGCTTTGTAAGGGGGGAGTAAACTAGGATAGAACAAAAACTGACCAGATAGATGTATAGATATTCTTTAACATGTGCCTTAGTGTCAGTAAGGTGATCTGATGGTGTGATAAAGGTCATTTAAAGCCCTATCAGTGCCTGGCCAATGAGTGACAGAAAGTGTCACAGGATCTCCTTCACACACGGGGCCTAGTTGCCTGTCATGCGCTGAAAAGGCTTGTCACAATGATATATGGCTGCTCTAATCCCTCCTGTGAGAGCCCAGCAGTTTACCCACCCCTCACTTCCTTCTCCTCAAAGCATCCAGCTGAGGATTCTAAACCTGAGAGGAGATTAGCTGCTCCTTAGAAAAGAGAAAGAAAGAGACTCTCTTACCTGCCCATATCCACCCGTTTTTGAAACCGGATGCCTGGTTTAGCCCAAATTTGGACCATCTTGAGTTTTACAATACAGTCTTACAGGCACTGACACCTTTAGATGCTGTTTTTAGCTCAATCGTCAAATAATCAGTCACATTTTATGATGATTAATGATGTTTTGGGTGTGTGCAGGTTTCTATAGGAGTACACAACTCTGACGAATGCAGGACCACAAAAAGGTATCAGATCCTTTAATCGCTCTAAAATCACCCCTGCTAAAATTATGTCAGGGTGGAGTGTACCTCAGTGTCTCTTTTTATACTCGTCTGCCTTTGACAGCGTAAATGTATTTGGCCATACCCTTCGCTTAGTGTCGGATTTACGTTCCAGTAGTCATTTCTCATTCACAAAATATTCCCCTTCTCTCCATGTCTAATTGTTTTTACATTTTCCTCATCATTATGGCTGGCACAAATGCACTGCAGGAGGAAAAGTCAAAAAAGTCTGTGTTTTTTCTAGTCTGGGCTTGAAAGATCCCTGCTGACAACTCCAAGCCAGAGCGCTTCTCCTTTGATATCGTACCGCAGTGTTAAACTAAAAGATCTGTACCGTGGCAGCGTGTGTTGGGTATTCTTGATATTTAACACTAATGATGCACCGAAATTTCTTGGTCAACACCCCCTCCCCCAAACAAACAAAAACCGAATGCAGGAAATCAGCATTTTTTGCTTAGAATAACTACAGTGTCAGTCCTTTTAATGTTAGCAATTTTTTTTAGTTCTATTACTCTGTAAATGATTACACTAGTGTCCTTCAGTTGGTTTGACAAACCCCCCAAAATTTTATTGAATAAACTGTTTTTGTGCAGTTTACCCCTCTGGAGTCTGAGGCTGATTTGGGGTCCTGGTGTAGTTTTGACATGCCCTGACATTTGTGCTTTTTTTCAGTTGTTTATAAACATTAATGACAAGTATGTACATGTTTGTATTTTTGAGAGAATTACGGATATGTGTGGTTTTTGAAAAAACAAAAAAAATAAGTCACTGAAAGAAGGCCTCAAAATACATAGAAAAAGACTTTTGGGAACTGTATATTTTAGTCTAGAGTTTTTGCTTCAAAATGATGTGGAAATTATCCTGCCAACTCTGACGCATAAAACAATGTATTGATTTTAAATTTCTAAGACACTTTTTGTTTAGGGAGCCCGTATGCGAAGAGGCGTGAATCTTCATGAATAATGCTGTGATTCACACCCGAGGACTGAGTGAACTAAGAAAGAATGCAATGACAAAAGAAATATATAATTTGTTTGAAGTTTATTTAAAATATAGTTAACTATATAAATGAGAGTCAAAGACACATTTTGAGTACACAGTTATACCTGGAAATAAAAGATATAAGTGAACATCACATACCTGGCATTTGGCGTTTCTGCACTGGAGAAAAAAAAAGAAGAAGAAGAAAAAAAAACTTTCCTGCTTCCAGTCAGTGATCTCAGTATCATATTCATGCAGTCCAATGTGGGCAAATATCTGCTCACTATGATTCTCAAATCTGTGAGATAAAAGAAAGAAAAAAAACCCTCTGTGAGCATGCTGAGAACAGGATCATATCAGCTATTGTATTAACGTTAATATAATGTCCACTCTTAACAGAAAAGATTTTTGTGATCTCATGCATGCACATATTATTGCACATCATGTGAAGAAAATTTTGTATAGGCCTATATTTTTAATGACAGTACCAGTCAAAAGGTTGGACACATTACTATTTATAATGTTTTTGAAAGAAGTCTCATGTTCATCAAGCCTGCATTTATTTGATAAAAAATACAGAAAAAAACAATACTGTGAAATATTATTACAATTTAAAATAATGGTTTTCTATTTTAATATACTTTAAAATAATTTATCTCTGTGTTGCAAAGATTTCATCCTTCCTTGCGTATGAAAGCTTCATTGATGTGGCACTATATAGGCTATTTTACAGTAAACTCTTCATAATCTGTCCAAAACAGGCCAAAGAAATATTGTTTAAACATTCATATTGCTATGACATTTTATGTATCTTATTCGTTATATTATAGAGCCTATAAATGTTAATGTGCAGTTTAATATGTTGGTAGCACATTTTATTTATGTCGATTTCACTCTCACATCTCAGTATAGCAATATTTTTTGGGAAAAGCCAATAATCATTCACACAGAGACACAGAACGTGCAGGATTCATGTTTAAGCCGTTTTTGCGGCTTAATATTGACAAACACAAGTCTATATTGCGATTAGAATAAATAATTTAGGGATAAAAAAAAAACTTACCATTTACAATCCTCGGCTTGATCAAGTTGATCCTCGAAATGGAATTGAATCCAGTCATGCTGTTCCATTTAGGTAAATCCTTTCAGAATTATTCCTCACCGCATCTCGAAACGATGAAAAGCACATGAAACTGACTAAACTTGATGCGTTTTTCCGAGCCAACGCGGGCGTTCACTCTGTTGCATGTATCGCCTCAGAATTTGCGTCTGAATTGCGCTTGCGCTCCGTGGGCGTGGCCGAATTAGTGGATAATGAGCAAACGACTGACATGTCTCTTTTTTTCATACAGATTACATAAACAGAGAATATTTGTTTTCGATTTGACTTACAAGATTTAAAACCTGACATTTCAACATTTCTTTAGACAAATGTCTCATGTTTGTGTTATTAGTATTCACTAAGTTACAGTTCATTTTCTGAGGGAGTATCAGATTGGACTTCATTCAGAGAGAGATGACAGGTCGCGCATCATGTTAGTTTTCTTTATTTTGCAAAAAGCACAACATTTTAGTTTTTACTGTGAGTGTACACAAATAAAAGAAGACATTCAATAGTTTCAATTGATATATTACTTCTGTCTTTATGACAAAAAATGACGGAGTATTTTAAGTTGATTTTGCTGCTATGTGAAAAAAATCCAGCAAAACGCGCCGGCGCGTTTCCCGACTCCAGATTGTTAATTGTGCATGCGTCAGTAGCTACATTGTTTCCATCCAAAGTAGACTATTTAAAGGGATAGGTCACCTAAAAAAAGAAAATTATCCCTTGATTTACTCACCCTAAAGCTATTCTAAGTGTATATCTTCTTTCAGACGAATACAATCGGAGTTATATTAAATAATGTCCTGGCTCCTCCAAGCTTTATAAAGGTAGTGAATGAGTGGCGTGATTTTGAAGCCCAAAAAATGCATCTATAAATAAGTTTGTTGCACAGCCCTATTTGTTTGAACCGTCTAAGAGTTCTAAGATTACGATACTCCTACATTCTGCATCATACATTGCGTCAGAGGATCACTCTTGTGGCGCAAGTCGAATTGCACAGTATGCGTACGGTTGTCTGCCTGAAGCTAGTTATTTTAGTTTTATAAAGTTTTAATATATTTTTCTTACAAAAACCCATTGCTTCGCTTCAGAAGGTCTTTATTAACCCCCTGGAGCCGTATGGATTATTTTTATCATGGATTGATGCATTTTTTTGGGCTTCAAAATCGCACCCCCCATTCACTACCATTATAAAGCTTGGAAGAGCCTGGATATTTTTAAATATATAACTGATTGTGTTCATCTGAAAAACGATAGTCATATACACCTAGGATGGCTTGAGGGTGAGTAAATCATGGGCTAATTTTAATTTTTGGGTGATCTATAAAAATTGGAACATCTCATAAAACATTTGCAAATAAAGCACAGTTTACATCCCATGTGTTCCAGAGAACAAAATGTTCACTTCCTGGGAAACTGGCACAAAATATTTGTAATAAAAATGGAATTTGCTGCAATCGGGGAAGCAACTCTGTCTCTTTTTTTGCACATCATAAATTGTGCCTCAGAGCAGACAAAATGCAATAAATGCTGTCATGTCATCTTGCGTTTGGATGCAGATGTCTGGTGTTTAGGAATGCAATTGTGTGAGACACTCTGGAAGGTAATTATACCCAGCCATTTTGATGACAGACTTTGGCTCTTTGGCATTTCAGAATAACCAAAACAACATTTGAGATGCTGTGCAATGAAATTAGTCTGCTGGTTAGTCCAGTTATCAATCACATCCACTGTTGAGGCCAAGTCATGTGAGTTTGTTGTTGAGCACTGAGGGATTTATTCGGTGAATGACTGTGTTTACATTGTAGTTTATGAGCATGTCTTCTAATTGGATAAAATCAATTGACTGCATTTTTTATGCACATTTTTAGAATTTATTCACATCTTGGTGTTCCCGTCCAGCATTTTTAATGCGATATCCCAAAATTTGTATAAAAATATGTAGATGGAAACATAGCTAGTGTTGGTCGATGTAATGTTGGCTTTAAACAATCTCAATTTCACGCAGAGATCTTGCATTTTTCACACATATTGTTGTGATATGCAGAAAACAAAAATAACAGATTTTTGGGTAACAAGCACATCTGTACCCATAATGTTGTACAAAAGTTGTTGTTTAGTTTCTGTATCTGTTAAAGTTGTGGTTTCCTGTTCATAATTTCTGACCTAGTTTCTCTTTTGGTTGATTTTCGTATATATGTTTTGGAAGTTTACTGTGGCTAATTCAGCGCATCATTATGTAATGCCTTGAGTGCTCCAGATGCATGCTGGCATGTGTGATAATACACTGTAACCCACTGAATCGGTTTATTTAGTGTTGATTTGGCAGATTACACGAGCCATGCTTACGCATGCAAACTCCCATAGTGAGACAACATTCCAACCAAAAACATTCACAAACAAATTAGATCAGAAATTAGAGGCTGATGCTTATACCAGGGGCGACCAAATGGTTTGTAAACATTTAATCAGTATAAGGCCATGGTGGCGTGTTCTACCCCATGCAGCCTGTCCACGGAAGAACACTTGTTTTAGATTTGAGGCGACCACCCACTGTCAGGTATTGAATGTCCACTGCGCAGTAATCTTGTTTTGAGCTTGGAGTTTTTCAGGATTTAGCATAAGCTTTACTGGGTTAAATCGTTTGAAGTGGTTCACCTCTGACTTGAATCTTTGTAAAAGTCCTTGTTCTTTTCTTGGTGGTAAGTCAGGTCAGGCCGTTGATGAACGCTAACTTTTGAACGAGCTATATCCTGCACTGGAAACCTTTAACCGCACCTTATATATTAAATATACAAAGTCCAGACGTTTTAGACCACATAGATCATAGTTTAATTTAAACCTGGAATTCAAATCATACCAGCTAACTTGTGGAGGTTGTGTGAATGGATGTCATTAAAGCAAAACCTAATGTTTCTGTTGCATCTGTCACTCAAAAAAAGAAAGAAAGAAAAAAAAAAAAATACTGCCTATATACTAAAAAAATAAATAAAAATAATAACGTTATGCCCCTTTCCCAGCATGGATTACTCCTAAATGGCCAGATAATGTATTTCAGACAAGGAATTTCATGATTTTTTTAATACATATGGAAGTAAAATGGATATAAAACGGATGTTTACTGTACAATACACAAATTTTAAGTAGGTTTATTTTACAATAAACTATTTAATATTTTACACTTTACATATTAATATTACATTCTGCACTTTTTGCTTATATATGTGTGTGTGTGTGTGTGTATATATATATATAATTAGTATTTTTTTAAATTTTATTTAAAATAAGTCTCTGATGCTCACCGAGACTGAATTTATTTCAACAAAATAGTACATATTGCGAAATAATATTATTACTATACTATTTAAAATAACTTTTCTGTTTGAATATATTTTAAAATGTTACACAATTTTAAGTAGATTTTAAAAATATTTCTCATTTTACATATTAAAATTACATTACTGCACTATTCACTTTAATATATATATATATGTATATATATGTATGTGTGTATAATATATATATGACACACACAAACATTAAGATGAGACAATATGTAAAATGTCAAATATTCTTAAAACCTTTAAGTACCTAAAGTTGTGTATTGCACAGTAAGCATCTGTTTTATATCTATTTTACTTTCATCTGTATTCAAAAACTTCCTTGTCTGAAAAACATTATCTGGCCTTTTAGCAGTAATCCATGCTGGGAAAAGGGCACAACATGTGTTATTTTTTATTAGTATATGGGCAGAGGGGTATTTATGTTGTATCTGTATAAACAGTGCAGGACACCTCCATTGCAGGGTGGATTGTTTTCCTCTATGCAATTTCTCCAATTTCGCAGTCTCACACTCTCACCTTTGCTCATCTGCAAATGATGACTGTTTAGTCTATGGTAATTCTTGTTTGGACAGCTCGGTAACAAATGCAGACAGTCTTTTGTTTGAGGGAGAGGTGAAATATTTACGTGATAAGGCTTGTTCCTAATGAATCAAGACGAGATGCGGGCACTTGGCGATGGGTGAGCATAGAGACGGAAAATAAGGATGTAGAATCTGAAATGCAGTTTTGTCGCTGAAGGAAATAACATACATGACCCAGGTTGATCTCTCGCTAGACCTTTCTGTGCATGTCACAAGTGTAATGAGGGGAACTCAAGAGGTTTTGTTGTTAACAACGGATGTTTGGTTTCTGCATGTGGGCCTTGGGGTATCATGACATACTTCAACATTTTCAACAGATCTGTCAGTGTAAGAAAGCATTGTGGTCTATCATTGTTTAGGAACGTGTCTGTCGCCAGGTCAAGTACAAACACAGAAATCGCTCCCACTGACTTGTTGAAATAGAGCAGTATTCACAGGTATGGAAACAAAAGCTTCCTGTATTTTCTTCGCCCCGTTCCTGTGAATGTGGTAGGTTACGCCCGAGGCTCTTGCACGAAAAAAGGGGAAGAGAGAGATCCAAAAAGACACTGAGGAAAACCTGTTTAAGACATGAGAAACTATAGATGCCATTCTCCTCGTAACCGCACGACGGAAACCTTCATTATTACTTTGATTTTCTTTCAGTGTACCTTGACTTGTTTATCTGAGCAGTTCCTGAATCAATATTGGGTAATGCAGTGCTTCACTTTAAGAGAAGAGATAATGACCGACAGATCCTTTTCATACGAGGTGAGACTGAATGAGAATGACGGGGTCGTGTTGAGGACGCATTTTGTCGGCACAATCCCACAAATCTGTCCTTTTTTAAAGTATTTGTGCTGGTGCTACATTTTGAAAAATCAGTGGGGCGAATCATCTTTCACCTCTGGCTGAAGGTTTCTTAAACTGGTAATGGAAGAGATTAACAACTGTCAAGTGTTTCTAAAACTATAAGCCAGTGTATGATTTTCAATCAGATCCTTTTTGACTTTAATTATTAAACTGACATTTCCTGCACATTAAGTTAATTGTATAGAGTTCGTCAATCACTGGCTTTCTTCTGATGATCTTAGATGGCACTTTCAATGAATATGGTGCATTGCCTGTGGTTCACCAACATTATCTGAACGTTAGGCACCTCTTTTCACTTGGCATTTGTTGAAAGAAAGACTACCAGGCTCTGCTTTGTGCCTTGTTCATGGAAAGTACCAGACTTTAAGATGTATTATGTCACTTTTTTCTGCTCTAGTATAATCTAAAACAGAATTGATCCATTTATTGATTCATACATTAGCATGGTTGCGACTGCTGTCCTATCCAAAATCCGGCCTAGCCAGTTCAGTTAAAACCTCAGAGAGTCTCTCTTGACCTGCGGTTATTCGCTAAGCTGGTCTACTATTAAAAATGTCCCTTCGGATACAGTTACACTTGAGGAAGGGGAACTGCAGAGTTCAGCTCCATATCACATCTCTGAAGTTGACAGTAACTTGGGCTCGATGTCTCTGTCAAGCTCTTTGCCTCTGGCTACTGTCGTATGATTGGCAGTCCGAAGGGACATTCAGGAACTTGTGCTATTATAATTTCCCAAAAGGAATGTACGGTCAGAGTAAGAAATGTAATACCAGGTCTTCAGAGGGACCCGGAGTCTGCATGGGTTCTGGTGGCAGAATAAGACGTTTCCTTTGAGATGCATTTTAATGCGTTTCAGAGGGCTGTTTCCTGTTTAATTAGCGTCCTCAGTTAACAATCAGCGTTTAGTCAAAACCTTTCACTTTCTGCTACCCCCTTGTGGTGGACTCCCACATTAACACTGTTCTCTTAATTTCAAAAAGAGATTTACTGCCTAAAAATGTGCTTGAAATGCACTTTGGCTGAAAGTGTCGCTAGTAAAACTTGTCGTATTGATCTGGCTTTCCAGTTCAGCTGGCATTAAAGGGTTTTGAAACCTTCACGAAGGTCATTATAGAGAGACGCTGGCAGGGCTGTAGTGGAATAAGACTCACTTGCTGTCTGGAAAGAAAAAGACTGAAGGGTGCAAATTGTCATTGTTAAATTCCTAATTGCTGAGGCCCCGTCTTCAAAGGGCCCGTCGGTGTGAGGTTGGCCATTACGTGCTGCTGGAAAGGCTGTCTGCATCTGCTGTATTTTCAAGGACTGTTAGTGAACGACTCATTGTGTGGTCTGCTGCTGTACAAGCTGTCATCTTAGTACTTTACGAGTCAGTTTTCTTTTGAATTGAGAAGAAAGTGCAATAAATTTGGTTTTGTGTCTTTTTTTGTAATTACTGAACAATACCAGGATGCATAAAATACACTGGCACTGTTTTTAAATGTACTTTTCTCTTTTATATAAGCATTTTCCATGTAATATAGAGCAAATGATTTCATAAACATCACAAGGTGTATTAAAGGACACCCAGAAGCTCCAGTCAAGTGCCTCTCAAAGGAACCCAAGGCCAAGTAGAGTGAATTTCATTAGCTCTGCCAATTTTAGGTTAAAATGAGTTTAAATGGCCTTTTTTTTTTCTTTTCACATCATTGGAAGTTTTCCACTAATGGGATCATCATTAAGGGGAGCAAATGAAAGAAAAGAAGGGATTTTACAATGGAAAGAAAGCGACCACATGTCTGGTGTCCATGATTCTGATTTGATCTGTCTGTTCAAAGACTTTCTTTTTTTTCTATTAAATTACCGTTGTAAGATTACAACCATTGGGTCTTTTTTCCTACATTGTTGTTTTTGTATTTTTCTTCTTTCTTTCCAGTAATAGAGCTTTCTTGGATATTGTTCTGAATTACCTAATTGATCTATTGTATTTCATTATCATCATGCACACATCAGTATTAAGATTACAAGAGATATTGGGAGATTAGTCCAGTTTATATGATACAAATGGTTTTTATTGTCTATTAAAAGAGCTTTGGGAAGATTTTTTTTGTAGTGCACAGTTAGTAGTGCAGTAAACAGCATCTCGGTCTCATCAACTTCCTTCAAGAGAGGTGAATTGGGCTGGCCTGGGGCCCCCGTAAGTGTTTTATCCATCCCATAAAAGCCTGGAAAAGATACTGGAACTCTTGGAAAATCCCTACAGGCATAAAAGACGAGCTATTCCATCTGAGACTTAAAGAAATTAAAATTCCAAGTGTCGAATTTCCTGTTCCATGTGTACTTTTAAGTGTTGGCCATGACACCGAGACAGAATAGAGCTCATTAGTAAGCCTTCTGCTGTCAGTAATGGAAAAGTGATGTAATATGACAAATTATAGTGATTAAACATCAGTTACCTTCAGTTTTCTTCAGATTTAATCACTGAACAAATCTGTAGTTAGCATTGTGCAAACATTGACACTTTTTTTCACAAGTGAATTATAAAACAAATTTTGATTAGCCAACTAACTTCCTAGAACAACAAGCATAGGTAATCGGCAAAAGAAAAAATAGCAGATACAGCACATTTCAAAAGCATATTTTCAACCAGAGGTGTCAAGTAACGAAGTACAAATACTTCGTTACCTTACTTAAGTAGAAATTTTTGGTATCTATACTTTACATGGAGTAATTATTTTTCAGCTGACTTTTTACTTCTACTCCTTACATTTTCACGCAATTATCTGTACTTTCTACTCCTACATTTTAAAAATAGCCTCGTTACTCCTATTTCATTTTGGCTTGTTTTCATTCTGGCTTGTCATTGTTTAAAAAAAAAAATAAAAAAAAAATAAAAACCCTATTCAGATAAATCGCGTCATCCGGATAGAGTGAATTTGATTGCGGTTGGATGAGAAGTATAAACATATACCATTTGTACGCAATCCATCGCACCTGCACATGACACAAATCACGTCACACTCCAGCAAGGAGGACATAGCCAGTGTTGGGGTCGTTACTCAAAAAAGACTATTTCTTAAAAGTTATTATTTCTCCACTACTGGCTCATTTATCAAACGGTTGCTTTCACTTCGTCCTCCGCAAATTAAGCTACAGTAGGTAGTTCGGTAGAGAGATGTTTGAATAAATTAGCATTTGCAATTGACAGCGCAATTGACAATGTTGTGATAAGTAGGCTATACTAACTTTGTAACTCGTTACCCCCAATACTGGACATAGCAGACGTATTTAGCCAAGTACGAAGATGTCCGTGGCAGAGACTCAAGAAGAGAAAACTTGAGCGAAATGTCCCAACCAAGCACCAGCGAGGAGGTTGGTAGAAACAGGTAGCCTAGTGCATCCCAAATTTTTCAACATTAACATTTTATTATAACATTATAGTCATTATGGCCTTTAGAAAAATGTTTTTTTGAGGAAGTGGGGTAGTGCACAATAGGCCCCTGTGGCGTGGCCTAAGCTTTTGTCCTTAATGGCATTTTTTTCCTTACATTACTTTTACTTTTATACTTTAAGTAGTTTTGAAACCAGTACTTTTATACTTTTACTTGAGTAAAAAGCTTGAGTTGATACTTCAACTTCTACAGAGGTCTTTTTAAACCCTAGTATCTATACTTCTACCTGAGTGATGAATGTGAATACTTTTGACACTAGTGTTTTCAACCATTGTGCCTTTGAATCAGTCACTTAACCCCAGATTACTCCAATGTGACGTCCCCTAAACTAATACACTATTTTACCCACTGTTTTTCATTTAAAATTTTTATCCTTTGATGGATTTTTTTTTTATGGACCACACTTCAGAGTAGGATAAATGTTCATTTAGTGTGTTAGCTCAAACACAACAGTATTATCATCTTATTTTCCCCCGCATGTGTCACTGTGATTTTTCAATATGTCGTGACGGCTCGAATACAACCCAGCCAAGAAATAAGTTGTTGATCCGCTGCTTTCTTATTACATGTGAGTCATATTTTGCTACTCATTGGAAACATGAGATGTATGCAGGCTTAAACCTTTGATCCTCGTTGGTGATCTTCTGTTCAGAAAAGAAAAATGCCCATTTATTATTTTCCCAGTAGGACTGTCGTGTCACACCAATAACAAAACAGGCCACATGAGTAATGTTGTCATTAGCTGTGGTCAAGTAGGCGAGCTTTTCTTTCTGCATTTGTAAATATTCCACAAACATTGTACTATTTTCCGTGAACCCGAGTTTTACATGTGGGTGGCAATCAGGTTGAGGCCATTTGTTCTTCATTTCC